>NC_138173.1:74741872-75132649 GCF_964165515.1 Mesoplodon bidens
AGTTTAATGTAGTTTAAATCATTATATAAGCATACATACAAGTCATTATATAAGTATTAAATATATGTAACCACACATACATATACACATAATTTTAAGACTTGCTTTCTTCTCTTAATATAGGATGAGCAATTTCGCATCACTAAAAATTAGTCTGGGGCTTCCCTGGTGACGCAGTGGTTGAGAATCCACCTGCCAATGCAGGGGACACGGGTTCGTACCCCGGTCTGGGAGGCTCCCACATGCCGTGGAGTGGCTGGGCCCGTGAGCCATGGCCGCTGAGCCTGCGCGTCCGGAGCCTGTGCTCCGCAACGGGAGAGGCCACAACAGTGAGAGGCCCGCGCACCGCGATGAAGAGTGGGCCCCACTTGCCGCAACTAGAGAAAGCCCTCGCACAGAAACAAAGACCCAACACAGCCACAAATAAAATAAATAAATAAATAAATAATTTAATTAAAAAATTAGTCTGCAGAATATTCTATCATATGGCTGTATCATAATTTACTTAACAATTGCCCTATTTCTCATACTTTCAGGTATTTTCCATTCTTTAAAAAAATCACTGGTGAAAAAAATCATAACAACCATCTTTGTGCTTAAATTTGTTCTCTGCATTTATGACTTCCTGTTAGACTCCATTCTAGAGGCGGAATTACTGATTTGAGGGTGTGAAAACCTTTGAGGTCTGGAGGCAGAGGACCAAGTTCCTTCTCAGAGAGCTTCTTCCTGAGGGACATGCCCCAAGCAGGGCAGGTGGGCACACCTCTCTCTGCACCCTTGCCAATACTGACGATGATCAATTTTTAATCTGTGCTAGTAAGAGGCAAAATGCTGCCTCGCTGATGCTTTAAATTGCAGGTCTGTCTGAATTACTCCTGAGGTTGCACATTCTTTCAGGAGCTTATTAGCCATTTATCTTTCTTCCCCTGTGAGAGCAGCCGGAGTGCTTCTAATTTCCCACCCGGCAGACGCGCTTCCTACTTCCAAGCTAGCCCGGAGCAAACTAGTGCTCTCTTCAAACAAAAGGTCAGAATATTTCCTAAGTTTCACTAAAAAGGCCAAATTCAGCTCATCGTCTGATAACTCAAAAAGAACTAATAACTGTCACCTGTCAGATGGGTGTGGACACATCCCAATACCCAGCTCTCTTCTGGTCGAACGCAAAAAGGGAGAGAGGCCCGGCTCTCAGCAGCCTTAGGGTCAGAACGCACACTGGACACTGGCCACCAGGATTATATTTGTGTGACCGTCTTGGGGGGGGGTGCTCTTTCAAACAATTTCTGACTGCGTAAGCGTCATACTATATGACCCATCTCCACCCTTCAGGAAAGTGTGGCCAGGTGTGCCCACAGAACAGAAGAGGGAAAAAAAATGAAATGCAACGAACACTTATCGCATACCCAGTCCTGGGCTAGGTATTTTCAATATACATTCACCTTTTTTCTTACTGTGGCCTGAGGATGAGTGTGATTTGTTTCCTTTTACAGATGCAATGACGCTCTGTGGGCATAAGCCACCTGCCCAGTGTCACAGAGCTGGCAGTCCCATCAAGAGCTGGCCGCTCAGACTCAGCGCTGCTCTGTTTTTTGCTGTATCTGGCTCTCCACTGCTTAGGCAGAGTACCTAAAAGGTAATGGTTTTTGCTCGTGCTGTTTTCAGAGCCGGCGTGGGACACAGACCCGGTGACCGCGGGCCTGCCATACACAAGAATCAGCGCACCCCCAAACATACAATAGCTCTCCTGCCCCAGCAGCCCCAGGATGCGTGCTGCCAGCAGGTGTCCCAAAGGCAGTGTCCCTCCTCTCCCACGGATGATGAAATCGAGGTACCAGAAGTTGAGTGACTCACCTAGGGGCACCCTGCTTAAAATCCTGCAGCCAGGGTGGCAACTCCAGGACCCGAGGACTACTCCCCCAAACCACAGAAGAGCACTGTCCACCTCTGCGTCTCTATCTACGTGGGCCTGGGGCACGGTCCTGAGCCCCGCCACCCTCCTCCTTCCTCCCCTCCAGGAAGGGGCTCGACTCCCAGAGCCGAGTCCTCACACGTGAGCTCTCCGCCCACCGTGACATGCACACCGGTCCCAAGGGCCAGCACTGTCAGAGGGGGGGCCACAGCCTGGTGCCCTGGGAGGCACCCTTGCTCCAGGTCCACCCGCAGACATGCCAGGGGGCCCCCTGACTGGGGGCAACAGTGCTCCCTGGTGACGCAGCAGGTCCAGAGCCCATCACAAAGCAGCTGCTCGGAGAGGAGGCGGCCCCACAGCCGTCAGGGCCGCTTATGGAGGAACTGAAGTGGAGCTGCTGGGAGCCCCTTGTGGAGAGGAGGATGGGAAACCCAGAGCCGCCTAGGGGAGGTGGGGAGGGAAGGGGGGAGGGAGGGAGGAGGGGGAGGGGAGGGAGGGAAGAGGGAGGGGAGGGGGAGGGGAGGGAGGGGGAGGGGGAGGGGGGAGGGGAGGGAGGGGAGGGGGAGGGAGGGGGAGGGAGGAGGGAGGGAGACAGACCATCTGCTGCAGCGGCCCCCGGAGCGGAGGGAGCTGAGGCCCCGGACGGCAGCCCACGTCCACCCCATGGGCACCGAGGCGGCAGAGGGCACAGAGCAGGGATCCCCAGCTTGGGAGCAGACCACCTGGGCTGGACCCCCAGCTCTGCCCCGACTTGAACATGACCTTGGCCGTGGCCCTCCACTTCCCTGAGCACCTCTGTGGAATGCAGTCGGCAGCAGTGACCTAGAGGGCAGGCGAGAGGTCAGCGCTCTTACTCAGTGCTGGTGATCACACCATCAGAGGTCAGCTCCGCCACAAGGCTCGTCCAGAGCACAAACCCCCCTGGAAGGGCGGCACTGCCTCACAGTGCAAAACCCTGCACCCAAACTGGGGCTAATAAGCCCCGTCTTCTAAGATTTTGTGCAGATTAAGTAAGACGGTCCGCAAGTGCCCAGCACGCCATAGCATCCTACAAACAGTGGCCACTGTCACGATTATCAATCCCACCTTACATATGGGGAGACTAAGGGGCTGGGAAATTAAGGAAATAACCTGAGCTGCTCACGGAAGAGCTGAGATTCGGACCCGAATGCAGTTCTGATGCTGACCCAGCGCCCTAGCGAATTCCCCCAGCCTCCTAACTGTACAGTCTCCACCACTATTCAATTCTCTTCATCTCTGCTGCGTCGGAGTGAAATAGAATTAATACTGCTATTGAATGCCAATTTTCACATTTAATTTTATGGCCAAATGTGACAATAATAGTCAAGAGTTGGCACTAAAAAAAGGTGCTGTGATTTTTGAAGAGTCTATAAAAAAGCGGTGGTTTTTAAAATACCATATCATATGATTCAGCCTTTGAACAGCTGATAACCTCGCCAGGGAAGTCATAATGATGACATTTAAATACAAATCAAGGAGTCGGATTTAGAAGGACTATCCACATATAATTAAATTGAACTTTCATTGGGAGATAATTGATAGTTATACGATGGTATTCTAAATTTATGTGGCGCATCCTTCGGGAATCTATTTGACTATGCAGAACGCCAGCCTATTTCTCTGTTTTATAATGAAGTACAATCCAAGTGAAAGGGAAGCAGCCAACCTTCCAGAGTCATCCATCCTGAATGAGAAGAACTTCTGGCAGACAAGAAAATGGCATCAACACTGACAACCTGGATCACACCCAAGAAGATCATTTTCACCTTAAGCCTCACAGATCAGTTATATTTTTTAAAAAAACAAACACCTTCCTTATTATTATTTTTAATTGAAGAGAACTGTATTCTAAAACTCAAAGCACCATCAGGGATCGCACCAAACACAAGAGGGGCAGCACCCATGGCCACGGGGGGCCCAGCATGTGTCCCACCACCACCACCTACGTCCGTCCCCACGGCAGCCCTGGAGGGATCACACACACGTGCTGCCCAAGGCCACAGGGAAGGCCAATGGGGCCGAGGACTCCTAACCCGGCCTGGACGGCCCAAAGCCCGCGGCAGGCGAAGACGTGGGTCCAGAGACGTGTCCCTGCTCCCCGCGCTCCGGGCACACGCCGGGCTGATGCAGCCGAAGGACAGAGCGCTCGGCAGGGTCAGTGCAGCTCAGAAACGAGCACAGGCCTGGGAGCCAGGGCTCCACCCTCTAGCTCGTACCACGCAGAGGCTGGGATCCACCTGGAGGGGAGAAAGCTGAGCAGGTGCCAGAGTCAGACAGATCCCGGCCTCTCTTGATCGCCGAGTCTGCCTCTGAGGTTCCAGCCTGTCTGAATCTCCAGTTCCTCATCTGTGAGTTGGAGGCTGTCCAGGGCCCACTGACCTCCTGCCTGGGTTTCTGTGAGTTCAGCGAAGGCCAAGGGCAGGGACTGGAGTGGGGACCATGGCCTCTTGCTGCCGAGACAGCTTCTCGGAAGAATGACTGCGTCGTGTGATCGTGGGCGAGGGACCAGCTGGTTCCGCAGGAGAAGAGGACCAGGGACCCCACGTGGCGTCCCCCCTCACACCCCCCCATACACGTGCTCCCCCGTCATCCACACGTGGGGACCCCAGGGCACTGCCCCATCTTACAGACGGGCGAGCTGAGGGCAAACAGTCCTCCTCCCCCAAGGACCTGCCCTCCTGGGGCCCCTCGCCTGCCCTCACCGCTTCCTCCAGGCAGCTAACTCCACTCCCCCGCTCCAAGACCCAGCCTCCCTGAGAAACCTCCCTGCCTCCCATGCTGCCTTTCAGGCCGGCTGGGGCACCCCCGTGTCACTGTGCTCCCACTGTCCCCAGCGTCCTGCCCTCCTCCTCCCTGAGGGCGGCCAGGGCTCTGCCGACCCATCTCCGGGCCAGGGCTGCTTCCGCCACAGCCATATGTGCAGCCTCCGAATCACCCCCGGAACGCCGACACCTCCTGTATAAAACTGATATGAGTCTATTCTGTATTAGAGAAAAAGAAACAAAGCAATGCTTCTAATGTCCAGAGGCGCTGGCTCTGAAGCATTGGGAGTGTCCCCTTCCATCTCAGCCAACGTTTCTGCGGAAGCACAACCCCGTACCTTGCGCTTCTGCACATGAACAATTGTTTTGGGACCCGTTAAGTACCTTCCTCGGCGCAGAAAATAGTGCTTAATTAATAAGATGAGATTTACTCCTAACGTCATTGAGCTGCCAGCTGATCCCCCTGAAACCACGGGAAGCAGAGTGAGGGCTGGATCCCGGCTCTCCGGGGCCACTTTTCATTGATTTCTCTCTGCTAGGCCTCCTGCAGGGGGTGGGGGGGCTTTGCCAACTAAACAGGGCTGGCCGGCCTGCTGGATCCCTGCCACAGGGTTCGGCAGAGGCAGGGACAGCCGGGGCCTCTGTAGTGCGGTGGGAAGGGGCGGGGTGGCAGGCCAGTGGGCAGGGGTTCAAGCGCGACTCTGCTCTTGTCGGGACGTGGGATCCAGGGCGGGTCACCTGACTTCACAGCACCCTCTGGGATGGAGAACTGTGTGGAGGAACGAGCATGGGCTTTTTGCAGCCACACAGACTTGGATTCTAACTCCACGCTTGGTCACCTAGGAGCTTGGTGGCCAGAGGCTGTACAAAGCAGTTAGGCCATATGAACAGGGAGCACAGTAGTTTCTTGTCCTCTGGGGTATGTGCTGTGACCAGAAAGGTGGGCTGTAAGGTCCCTCTGGCAGCCCAGTTACCTGTGATGATTAAGAACTCACATGGGAAATGGGTATCTGACATGGGGACTAGTCAGGATTGTGGAGAATTTGGACCACCTGGCATATAATTGGTCATCAAAATTACAGCTATTACTTTTGGGGAGAGGTAAAAAAAAGTTCTAGGGCTTCCCTGGTGGCGCAGTGGTTGAGAGTCCGCCTGCCGATGCAGGGGACGCGGGTTCGTGCCCCGGTCCGGGAGGATCCCACATGCCGCGGAGCGGCTGGGCCCGTGAGCCATGGCCGCTGAGCCTGCGCGTCCGGAACCTGTGCTCCGCAACGGGAGAGGCCACAACACTGAGAGGCCCGCGTACCGCAAAAAAGGAAAAAAGAAAAAAAAGTTCTAGAGTGGATTGAGATCAAAACAGGAAAGCATTTACAATGGCGTTTATGAAGTAAAAAAACGCCAGGTAAATGCTAGGTACTTTATTTATTCTTTTCACTATCCTGTAATCACAAAGAATATTCCACCGAGGCTAACACGAAAGCATCCGAGCCTCTCGCTGTGTCCTCAGCCCTGCATCCTCCACAGCTCACCCCCCTGCTCCCAGAGGCCCCACACAGCACAGGCTGGTGGGGAGACCCCAACAGCTCCTGCCCGTCCACCCTCATCTCCTTTCTCCCTCTCTTTCCACAGCCGGACTCACAGGTCCCCCAGCACAGCACGAGCTTGGCTGAAGCAGGGCCTTCCCTCCCTGGTGAGCGCCAGAAATCATTCCAATGGTTCCCTGGACTTGCTGGGTCTCTAAGTGGGAGCCTGGGGTTTTCTCCAACGCTCTTCACTGACTACTCTGGGGAAGTCTGTACGAAGATCAAAATACCTATCAGACGCTCTCCCGGTTTTCTGCTATTCTTTTAGAGTCTGAAAGACCTGGCTTCTGCCTCAGCCTGCCTCTAATCAGCTGTGTCTTTGGCGAGTTACCCACTGGGAGCCTCCGTCCTGGGCCGGCGCGGGGGCCCTTCCTAGGGAGGGGACACGCAAGTTAACCCAAGTAAGGGCCCAGCCACGGTACAGCTGGCGCCTCATCAGGGTTAGTTCCCGCGTGTTTCCAACCGTAGTAGGAAACGAGCTACTTTCAAGTGGCAGGTGGACCCACTCTGCCTGGTATGAGTGAGTCCCCGCTCCTCCCCGAGGGCCGTGCTCCACTCGGGTGGGCTGGGAAAGCCACCGAGGAGCTCAGATCAGAGCAGGAGCCTCTGCCGGGGCAGGTGGGCCGTGGCCACCATGCATCCTTCAGTGAAAAGCGGGTGCGTTAACACACGCTCGGGCACCTCTGGCTCCTTTGAGTTCTCCCAGAGTAACGTGCTGGCCAGGGAGGGAGATCTAAGGCAGCAGCGTCCCCATCGTGGAGCCTGCGTCACTCCCATCACCCTGCAGAAGACGTGGCTGCATCATGGGGCGGCCGCTACCTAAGGGTCAGGGCACCAGCCCGGGTCCCGGCTGGCAACCCCATCACCCTGACGAAGTCGGGATCCTGCACAGCTGCTGCAGGTCAGTGACTGCGCCCGAGGGACACGAGCTGATGGGACACATCACTGTCGTCCCCTAGTCACCTTACTCCACAGCTCCGCCAGCCAACGTGCCAGGGTGGGATGTGCTGTGAGCAACATTAGGGTTCAAGCGGGGTGCTGGCCGGGCTAGACTGAGGAGGGAACCTGGGACCAGCCACCTGGGACCAGCGCGATGGTACTCAGAGAGCGGTCGGCACGACGTAGGCCCTGCACTTGGCATTCAGGGACACGGGCGAATACGAAGCAGTCCCCATCTCCCCGTGGGAGATGGACCTCGGGCAGATGGGCTGTGAGGTTTGTGATGAGCTGTGACAAGTGCTATGCCACAGGGATGCTCGGGTGCTCCTCAGCGTAGAAAGGGATAACCAGTCCTGCCCACTGTCCCTGAAGCTGCTCGGGCTGGGAGCCGGGGGTGAGGTGAGGAGGGAACATCCCGGGTGCGGGGAATGTCACAAGTGGCAGGGCATGCTGTGACGGAGCGTGAACGCTGGCTCGGCTCCCCGGACGCCAGTCCGGCTGCTCAGAGGGGCCTGGGGGGGACGAGGCCAGAGGGGTGAGCATGGGCAGACCACGGAGGTTCCCATGGCCTCGTCAGGGCGCACATCAGCGTGCACACGCCCTGCTCGCTATGGCCGAGTAGATGGCCGCACCGCCAGGCAGGTGGACCCACGCTGCAAGGAATGTCAAAGGCTAGTTTTAAGAACAAAGGAAAAATTTTTTAAAAATAATACAAAAAGGAGAGACTGAAGGAGGCAGAGGAAAAGGAAACTACAGAGGGAGAGAGCGATTACTGAGTATTTGCAGTGAGCACACATGCCCTCCTTCAAACGGTCTTACTGTCTTCACAAAGCAGATCAGGAAACCGAGGCACAGGTGATGGTGTGGTCACCAAGGGTCAGGCCTTCCTGGACACAAACGTCCTTCCACAGAGCCCAGGTGGGGATGGCAGCCTGGAGCAGCTTCCTCCCTGTGCTGCACTGGCCCCTGGCAGCCAGAGGCCTCCCGTGCACACAGGAGCATCCACGGGTGAGGCACTGGCTCCTCCCTCCTGTCCAGGGGACACCTAGGAGGGAGGCTGCCGGGAAGCCAAGGCCCAGGGCCTGGGTCCAGGGTTCCAAAATGAGAAGGCAACCTTCCTCGTTGCATCCCCTGGGGTCGCACAAGGAGGGGGGCAGGGGGCTGCTGCTGTTTGGGGGTGGGGTTCCAACCCACTCCACTTGGCAAACACAGGGCGGAGCCAGGATTGCTCACAGGTTCAACCCCAGGCCCAGGGAGATGAGAAAGAGGGAAACAAATTGGAACATCGCTGGCAGATTTTTTCCTGGCAGATGCTGCTAAAGAAAGGACGTGAGAGAAATACGTGGAAGTATTTTTGACATCTGGGTTTAAGACAGACCATGGCAGTTTCCCTCATCAAGCTAATCAGAAGCAAAAGAACCAACAGAGTTAAATAACCCTAAAATAGCTTTTGTAGAACAGTTACAGATGGATCAGACAGTTAAAACGATCAGAATGGAGTGCAAGGATCCTGGTATATTGCCAGTGTCAAAGGTAAGTGAAAATATACTGCATTTGCTGAAGGACAATAACACTTCAATTATCCTCCGCAGAAATTAAAGTTCCCTTGTATAAAAACGCCCCTGTTAAGTGGAGCTGAACCTACAAAACATTACTGTGTTGTATCAGTCTTTTTGGACAGAAATCTTTCTACTTTGGGATGCAGATTTCCCACCTTCCACAGGACGCATGCCTGCTTCTACCTAACTAGGACATCGAGGAAGGGAGGGTCTCAGGTAGGGGATGGGGCATCTGGCACTGAATCTGCATCTGGTTGGGGGTGGTCCCCTTGCCGAGACCTTGCTCACAGCCAGGTTCCTTGCTGGGTTCTCTACAATCACGTCTCCTAATTCTCACAACCACCCCGGCGATAAATGTTATCACGATCAGTGTCCGAATCCTCCAGAAGAGGAAACCTCAGAGCCGTGTGTGGCCCTGGGGGCCAGAAGAGTGGGGCGCTCTGGAAGGTGGACGTGGCCCCGTGTCCTTGGAGCAAAGCCTCCTCCCATCACAGCGTGTCCAGAAAGGGTCAGAGGCGCCCTGCAGACGCCAACCAGGCTCCAGGGTGGAGTCCAAAGGCAGGTGAGTCACCTCTGCTGGACTCTGTTCTCTCACCAGCAGACAGGGTAACCCCCGGAAAGTGTCCTGAACACTGACCTCAGTTTGTCATCTGTAAAATGAGCATGTGATGATCTAGCTAAAAAAAAAAGGTGATCTGTGGATTAATTTGGACAGTGTATTCTTAATAAGAAAGCCTTTTAGAAATCCTCGTTCTTTCATTGCCATTGTTATTACACGATACCTTCCCACCAGCACCTGGCGCTCCATACATCCAACACCAGAGGCACGCCACCTCCCGGGTGCTCCCCTCCAGGCCCGTCTCACTCCGGCGTCACCCCGCACACCGGGCCTGCGGTCCCCCTTCCCTTTGCCCTCCAGGCCTGGGCGGCAGGCTGTGTGGACTGACTCCGCCCCCTCTCCACGCCCTAGTTCAGGCCTCCTGCCCCCTGCTGTGCGGGCCACCTGACGGCGATGCCAGTCTAACTCCCAGCCTCTCCCCTCTCTGCCCTCGGCACCCTGTGTGCAGAACTCGATCACAGTGTATATAAACTGCCCCGGTTCTAAAGGGCTCCTGCCACCCGGAGAACAGAACTGGGGATGAGGGTGATGATGCCTAAGAAAAGTGGATGCAAAATCCAAGGGACCTCACTGTCCTGCTAAGTGGTTTCCTAGAGCTTCTAGAGCTTTCTTTAGACAAAGGGGCCAAGGAGGTTTAGCAGAAGGAAGGCAGCAGCCGGTGGGGGGGAAGGCTGGAGGGGGGAAGAGACCGGTGACGAGCCCGTGTGAAGGCTAGCGCAGTGGCCCAAATCCAAACCAAAACCGCCATCAGAAGAACAAAATTTCTAAGGTATGGAATTCTCAAAGGGATTTACAAATTGGAAATTGCCCAATTATCATCTGTGTGCAAATAATATTTGTGTAACCATCAACAAATAGTGTACATACAGAATATACTTATAAACACAGAAATAGAATTAAGAGAGATTCCCTTGGAAAATAAAAATTAGAATACATTTCCAGAAGGTCAAAATTCTTTCCAAGAAGCCTAAGTGCGAAGGAGGAATTCAGTTTTTACAGTGAGAATCCCTACCACGTACGAGGGCTTTCCCTGCACCAGGTGCTGTGCTCGGGCCTTTCCGTCCCATCATCGCTCAGGGCCAACGGCAGACACGGCCGCCTGCTGTGCTGAGGACTCTGACACCCAGCTCTCATCTGACCCCCATGAAGCCCCTGAGTGTAGCACTGTCACTCCCGTCTGTACTGATGGGGAAACTGAGGCTCCTAAGCCACCCCCGGGCTCCAGAGGAACACAGTCAGGGAGCAAGGGTGGAGGCCCGTGAGCCACAGTCCCCGAGTGGAAGGAAGCCGGCGGGATGCTGGGGGCGGGAGGAAGTGGGGGCCTTGGCCTTCATTCCAGCGGTACCTACATGGGTCCTCACGTCAACAACTGGCTCTTCTGATAAAGCTCTTCACATGACCGCCCCAGAGCCACTCGCCAAGACGGCAGCCTCCACGTGCCGCCCGACACCAGCAAAGGGAGTCCGCGTGGATGGGGCCGTGCCAGCCTCCGTGACCTGCCCCGCCAGTCTCCAGCCCCCTCCTGCCGCCGGCACCACGAAGCCCTTACTGTCCCCACGCCGCGTCCACGCTGCACTCAGCGCTCTGCACCTCCGGCCCTTCACCCTCGACCCACCTCCCCGCAGCCCCCTGTGCTTCCAGCAGCCGCCCCGGTAAAGCACACGCTGAAGACCTCCCGCCCCACCTGACAGAGCGCTCGGAGGGCAGAGACGCAGACTGCCTGTCCTCGCCTTCCTGGCGCCTGGCACAAGGCCTGGCACGCAGTCGGGGCTGAAGAAAATGTACGCTGAGCTAAGTCACCCCACAAGCCTTTCGTGTGACTGAGCATTACCCGCCCGGAAGAAGCCATGAGCTGACTGATGTCAAGGCAGCTAAACGCCTCCATTTTATTAACAAAATGCTTCAATCATACTAAGTCAGCTGCCATTAGTAAAAAGGTACTTTTACATCTAATTGCACATTTCATCAACTTTAAGTTCAATGTCCCACTTCCTAACGTCAATGAGGAAAGCAAACAGGGACAAGAAGGGGTCAGATCTCCCGAGTGTGCCCAGCTTGGGAGAGGGGGCACAGAAGTCAATGCAGGGGACGGATGGGGCCGGGGCTGCGGAGACGCAGAGGCCTGGGCTCGCATCCTTGCCCTGCCCCATGTCTGGGCCACCTCGGGAAGTCATTTGGCTTTTTGAAGCATTTTCTGGCTGTAAAAATAAGGAAAAGGAGGCTAACCTCAGAGTATAGTCGTGATGTTGAAAAGGCCTCGGGCCACGTGCTGAGCAGTGAGGATGCACTCCAAGGGCGGGGCTACCTGGAATCATATCCCACCGTCGACACCACCCACCCTGGCACTGATCCGGCCACAGGGAGCAAAAGGGAACCAGGAGGGCATGGAGCATGCCAACTCCTTAGGAAGGCACGCAAAGCCCCCAAGGCCTGGGCCCACGCACTTCCGGGCCTCAGCTGCCCCGACTCACCTACGTGCCTCCTGTCCCGGGGCCTGCGATGCGCTCAGGCTGCTGGGCCTTGGTTCCGCCTCGGGGATCAGCCCCGTGAAGGCTACGCTGGCCTGTTCCCGCCTCCGCCCCACGGGGAGTGCAGGCTCCAAGCCCTGAACGCTGTGCCACTATTTAATAGATGGATAACCACACTCACGACCCTGGTTGCCTCCCCCCCCCCCACACACACACGCGACTATGAATTCACAGAGTGAATTCACTGTGGATTCTTATCCATCTTTCATAGACCCACAACTTAGCTGTTCAACAGGACTTTGCTGAATGAATTACTGAAAACTGCCTTTGATAACCTGAACAATGCGATGAGAGGAGGGGCCAGCTTTGTTCTGCGTGGCCCCGGGGGTAGGACAGAGGGACTGAAGTCACGTGGAGCCCTCTGTACCCCTGCGTGACAGCCCACCCCTCCCACTGACTGCGAGGAAAAGTCTGGACCGGCACAAAGGCAGCCCCTGAGCTCTCCGGGAGGAGAACACGGCGGGAGGTGTGACGGGGAGTAACACGGACTAGCCACCCCCGCGGGCTGGGCCTCCACGTCCCCCTCTCTCTTCTCCACGGGGTGGCCTAGGGCGCCCCCAGTAGACAGCATCAGGCAGCAGCCCCAGTGGATCCAACTCGGACAGAAACGCCATCTTTCTGGCCAGGAAAGCCAGGAAAGGGGGTCCCTGGAGGTGGCAGAGCGTGTGTGTGTGCGTGTGTGCGTGTGTGTGTGTGTGTGTGTGAATCTCAGGGCACGGGCCTCGAGAACAGACCTGGGATTTGACCCCCCACACCCGCACGCCGGCCTCAGATTCCGTTCGCCCCTGAGCTGTGGGCGCACAGGACAGGCACCAGCTGGCAGGGCTGCCTGGCTGGGATTCCGAGCAGACACAGGCACCTCAGCCTGACCCCGAGCGGCCCAGGGCGCCACTGCTGGCCTCTCTTCTCAACCCCTCATCCAGTGAGGTCACGTCGGGAGCTGGAATCTGGCCGCAGGGGAAGCATTTGCACCACAGAATTTGGCCAACGCTACAATCCAGGGTGAGTTGTTAACAGCCTAGCAGGTCACGCGGGACAGACCCAAACCAGCAAAGCAGAGGCTTGGGGAACTGAGCTGAAGGAACAGAGATCTCGACTTCCAGCCCTGGAAGGCGAGGCAGGATTTATGACTGGAACCGCACTGGACGGGCTGCCTGCCAAAACAAACCATCAGTGCCCTCCAGGGGCTCGTAAAAAATAACCCTCAGAGTCTACAAGAAATAATGTTCACAGTGTCCAAGAACAATGTAAAATACCCGCCATGCAAGAAAACAGGAAGATGTGACCGATCCTCAAGAACCAGTGATGCCAAGCCCAAGACGACCCACACGCCAGAGCCACCTGTCAATAAGCGAACAAGCTTAAAACCTAGAGTCAGCGTAACACAGCATGACATCTGAGAGACATGAGCTGAGCTAAGGGGCCTTTAAACAACTCGATGACACAGCCAGTCTCAAACACGGTGCTGGTCTCACATTTGAGGGAAAAAAACAATCAAAACCTGCTCGGCCCCTCCACACCTCGGGCAGCCACTGGATCTCGCTCTGTTTGCCTCCTCCTAAAGCCTCAGCCTGCCTGCTTCTCTTTCCAGATTTGCAGGTTTCTGCGGCCCTGCATGACTCTGCTGATCTTCTCAAACTGTGCTTCTGCACGTGGCCTGCAGCTTCGGGAACACAAAGCCACGGCCTGACACGTGGGGAGTAGGAGGCGGGGTTGGGAGGTGGCCCTCCCTGTAACCGTGGCCCCAGCAAGGCTGCGTGGGTCAGCAGGGGGTGTTTAAGAGCGGGCCGAGCCAAGGAGGGGGCTCCGGGACCCTCTCGCTGCCTTTCCAGCCTCACTTCCAACCTAACGCTCTCTGCTTCACCCACTCCAACCTCCTCGAGGGTCCAAACCACGGCACGCTCACCTGTAAAATGGGGTAATGACCGCCTCCTCACGGGGGAGGGTTTCCCCAGCCCTGGGAGCAGTACTGGACTCCGATGGCCATGGAAGTAAACAATGCCGCGAGCGGTCCCCTGTGTCTCTACACCCCTCCAGTACCCACAGGTGACATGAACAAACACTTAGCATGGTGGGTGGCATGTAACAGGTGCTGGACAAGCACAACTTCACTTCCCTTATATGCTGGGATCACCTGGACGTCACAGACGTGGTAGGGGAAGGGACGGCACTCACGGAGGGCGGGCCCCACAGAGCCTGCCGCCCTAACACGCGTTCGCCCTCCGCTCCGACTCCTGGGATGGGCATGAGGGGCGGGGGCAGGAGCCGCAGCCCACCTGGAGGTGACATTACCGGGAGCAGGACGGAGCTAAGGTGAGCAGTGGCGAGAACAGCTAAGAGCTCCCCCAAAGCTCTCTCCGGCAACCGCAGCTACGGTAGGTCAGGTGGATGCTGGCTGGAATCAGACTGGAAAACAGGCAGCTGATGACTAGATCGAAGCTTTGGAAAGAGCTCCTGCTTTGCATTCAAGTAGCAAACACAGTGCAGGCCTTTGAGGGAACAGACTAGAGCTATTTATACCCTCCTTTTTCCAGCCAAGACATTAAAAGGACAAAAAGGTAAGACTAGAGCTATTTATACCCGCCTTTTTCCAGCCAAGACATTAAAAGGACAAAAAGGTAACAGCGACAAGATTAACAGTCAAAGACAATTTCAACTCTTCTAGACCCGTCACATCCACTCAGAGGCCTTCCCACCTTCAGCCCCGTGCAGGAGGGAACTTAGATTTCATTTTCAGTCAGCCATGGTGAGTGGCGGCCCCTGAGAGACCCCGACACCCCCGGGAGACGCTCAGAGAGGAAGCAGGAGCGAAGGAGGCCACACGGGGTTCTGCTGAGGTGAAACCACTGCGGAGACAGCAGCGGTGCTCACCGGGCGGCAGGCACATGCCCCCCTTGCACGGACGCAGAGACCGAGGCGCGGGCAGGACAAAGCCCTGCTGGAATCAGCCCTGGGGCGCCGAGCCTGCTCCCCCCAGGGCTCCGCTGTCCTGAACGGGAGGCAAGCCCGAGGCCCCGACCCTCCCTGTCCCACCTCCCGGGCCGCCCCAGTGGGGTGAGGGCGAGAGCCTGGAGGCGGTTCCAACCCCACGTCTACAACTACAAGCATGAGATGACTGGAAGCCACCTCGACCTCGTGGGCTCAGCCTTCTGACCTGACCGTGAGGGTTTCGGTCGCAGGCTAACTGCCACATACCGGACGCCAGCTGCACTAGGTCGGCTTTGCCCCCAAACCTCACAGCCCCGGGCAGCCACGCCCCGCACTCCACAGAGGAGGACGCCGAGGACCTCAGGGGTACCGGCAGGGCAAACGCACACAACGGCAGTTTCCAAACACGAGGCTTCACGAGTGGAGCCACATGTGGCTTGAACCCCAGGAAGAAGGATGGACCCTCCTCTGCGGGTCTGGCTCTCCCATCGAACACACAGCCAACACAGCTGCCCCCAGAGCCCAGTCTTCAGCGTGTGGGATTTTACAGCTGAAAGGGGACAAGCACCTCCCTCTCTCTGCACAGATTAAACGAACCCAAGCCCCAGCTTTCACGAGGCTGCGCAGAGCCCCGGGCCCCGGGTGGTGCCCTCGCCCCGAGCCTGCTCGTCTGGATGGGGCTGTGGGCTCAGCACAGGCCACCAACGCAAGGAGCTCAGATCGCTATCGCTCATCTACCCGCCGTGGTAAGACTGAGGCTCTGACCATCCTGTCTCATCACAGAGTTGCTAAGGATTACACGTCCCAAGAAGCAGAGGAGGAAGGGAAACATGAACGCGACGATGAGAACTGAAACCTGCTTCACCCGGGAAATATGATTGCGATTTATCGCTCCACAGCAGCTGACGATGGCCCGTCAGAGAAACTCTGCTGAAAGTAAAGAAAAAAATCACCCGGAGTTGTTTTGCCACATATCCAAATTAGAAAATGCTACTCTCCGGATGATTTATGCTTCAATTTTTTCCTTTATTCACAGAGAATTTGTCAAGCGTTACAGGAGCACCTAAGAGCAGCGATGTGATTCAAAATGAAAGAAAAGGCTGAAGAAGGTTGGATGCACAGCTCGAGTCTGGGGCAACCCCAGAGTCAGTGGCCTGGAGCTTGGAAGCACTGCCTGGGCACGCAAGAGGCACAGGAGTCAGGTGGGCAGCTCCAAGGGTGGCAGCCCCGGGCCTTCGTAGGGGGCCTTGCACACCACCAGGCCTGGCTGCTGGCCCCGTGCACAGTGACATATCCATGCTGGGTCAGGCGCTTCGAGGACCACGGTGTGGCCGGCCGGTCCTCTTTCCCAGACACGAGCACAGGTGAGGCTGGGCGCTCTGATTCCTGCAGTGGGAAAGGTGTGGGAGGCAGCGTCCCTGAGCTGCGGCCGACCTCTCCTCCGCGTGTGATGTGAGCACGATGGCAAGCCTGACTGATTCGGTGATGTTTCGGGGTAGTTTGTTACCACAGCACAATCCCGTGAAAGCTGACCAGCTCTTCTCCCTGGAACGCCTGTGCACTCTGCCACAGCAGATGAACGCTGAGCTTCAGGGCGCGGTGCAAAGGCCACCACTTTGGGAACCCTTTCCTGATTCCCCAGCCGGAAGCCATCTTTCTCCTCTCAAGACCCCCAACCCCTTGCCTGTCCCCCTGTGAATTTTATCACTTTTTCCCCCTGCATTCTGGTTCTCATGACCCAGGTTTCCTTCTCCCGCTGTAGGAGAATTTCCCTGAGGACATGCCCCAGCTAAGACTGCTCTGACTCGCACATCTTCTGTCTGAAGCAGGGACTCCACAACCATCACCGCAGACACTCACCGCACGCTGCTAGCTTGTCAAGACGCTCAGGTCCCTCACATGTAAGACTCAGGAATCCCCAGACGCTGCCCTGCTGAGACTGGACCCGGCAGAGGCCGGGAGAGCCACAGGCCAACAGACCACCTGGCACCTGGCACCAGGCCTCGCCAGTCCTGCTAGAGGAAGATTCAGAGATGTGCAATCCAAAGCGCTTCCTAGGTCATTGTTGAGGATGCAGTATATTTACTCATTGGTAAAATGTATCCTAAGGTCCAGCCCTGTAAACAGCACTGGACCACACAGCAGACACACGAAGACAGATGAAACGCAGCCCCACACGCAGGAGCGAACAGTTAGTGGGGAGGCAGACAGGTACTTGCAGACGCGCGACAGATGCGGTAACAGAGCTGAGCGCCAGACCCCACCTCCCAGAGGTGGAGGGGGGCCCCCTGGCCGGCAGGAAGAGCAGGGCACCCCAGGACGAGCGCGGGGAGGCGAGCCTGTAGCACCCACGGGACTCACGGCACTTCGGCAAGGGACAGTGTGGGTGCAGAGTCGCAGGGGTCGCTCGGGTGGGAAGGTGGGAGAGGCTCAGATGACACCATGCTGTGTGCCCAGCAGGGAGCTGCTTTAATACACTGGGCGTGTGGGTATTGTGAGACCGTGAAAACGTGTGCTCCTGCAGGGTAAAAAAACAAGCCCTTGTGATGCTGTGGCGGAAGGGGAGGCCACAAGAGTGGCCACAACGCAGTCCTGGTTGTGTGTCAGTTAACTAGACACAACCCTCAATGTGGACGAGGATGCAGGTGGTGAGGGTGTCACCTCTGGGAGGCGGGATGAGCGCAATTTAAAAGTCATCTTCTTGAGACTTTTCTCAAATGAACATGTGTTCGTTTTGTAGGGGGTAAGGCTAAGGGATGCCATCTCAAAGAGCAAAAGAAAACCCTGCTCCTGGGAAGCTGGACGGCAGGGTGTGAGCAGCAGCGGGTGGAATGACAGCAGAGGGGACGAGCCCCCGAGCGTGGGGACGGGGTGACAGCGATGGTGCAGGCCGGGGGCTGGCGTGAGGGCCACGGTCGAAGCAAACAGGACCCCTGTGTGCAAACGAGCAGGGACAAGCATCGTCCACGCGGGAAACTGCACACGGTCGGGCTGGAAGAGGAGAAAAAGGAGGCGATGCTGGGACAGCTCCGGGCAGAAGGGAAGGGCCGTGGGCGAAAACGCTCGGAAGGCAGAGTGTGAGGTGGAAACGTTAACATAAACGTCACATTTTATTCCCACTGCCGCTACACTTTCTTTTTTTTTTTTAATTTCTTATTTTTTTATTAGTTTCTGCTTTATAACAAAGTGAATCAGTCATACATATACATCTGTTCCCACATCCCTTCCCTCATGCATCTCCCTCCTTCCCACCCTCCCCATCCCACCCCTCCAGGCGGACACAAAGCACCAAGCTACACTTTCTAAGTGACCGCGGCGGGGGGCGACGGAGCCTCTGACCACAGGGGACAGAGCCAGCGCTGCAGTCAGCACCGCGGCCCGACATCTGACTCAGTGCCCATGCGGATCAGAAAGCAGACAAGGCGAAGACACGTTCGGAAGATGCATGAAGAAAGGCAGGCTTCCTGAGCCTTTGTGCATCTTTGGGGATTTGAAAACAGAAACCAACCTTGCGGAAGATCGGTTCAGCCAGAAATATCTTTCAGCAGTCTGGCTGCAGGTTGAAAATGCCACAGCCGTTTAAAAACGAAAAGGAGAAGGTCCTCAACAATGTGGAACTGGCAATTAGGGCAACAAAGGGATTCCTGAATGAAAACAATAAAGCAGGAGCCCTTCCCCCACCTCAGGCCGCCTGCAAGTCTTTCTCTGGGAGCTGAGCAAAGCTGCCCCTCAAGCCCCGATCCAGTGGTCCCTCCATGGAAATCCTAGGAGGATGCCAAAGAGGAGCTGGTCATTTGAAACAGTCTATTTTTATGGGAAAGCTCTTAAATATGCAACCCCTTGAGACATGTAGTGTTATCCCTTTTTGTATCACCTTACTTTTTGGAGGCCAAAGGAGAAATACTACAGTTGAGTGAAGTATCCTGTCTCCCAGACCTCCCTCCCTCCCTCTCTCCCCACAGCCTCTTTTTTCTTTTTAGTTTTACTGAAGTGTAGTTGATTTACAGTGTTGTGTTAATGTCTGCTGTACAGCAAAGTGACTCAGTTAGACACGTATATGTATTCTTTCTTTATATTCTTTTCCACGATGGTTTATCATACGATACTGACTACAGCTCCCTGTGCTCCACAGTAGGGCCCTGTTGTCCATCCTACAGATAACAGTTTGCGTCTGCTCACCCCACACTCCCACGCCTCCCTCCCCACCCCTTGGCAACCTCCAGCTTCTAGGTACAGGTAAGGAGCATTCCCCATCCTCTGGGCCCTGGGACACAGAGGCCAATCAAACATGGTCTCTATGCTCAAAGGACTGGGGAGAGAGATGGAGGGACAGGCGGGCAGTTGACTACACCACACTGTGGAGGGGACGAGTCCTGGGCGCCGGAGAATGAGCAAAGCCCAGATGAAGGCCTGGAAGAGGTGACGCCGGGGCTGGGCACCGCGGATGGACGGCGCACACAGCTGGGTGAGTGAAGCCCCGGGGGACGTGGGGAGGGATGTGCTAGGACAGCCAGGGGGCCAGGCGGGAGCGGCCACAGGAGCAGGGGGCCAAACAGGAGGCCAGATGGGGCTGCCAGGGGGGTGCGTGCCAGCCAAGACCCTCCCCCAGCTTCCCAGGCCCCTTCCCAGGGTGGGTCTGCCTTGCCCACCCCCGGAGGCTTCTCCTCAGGCTCGGGCTGGTGTGGGAGCCCCCAGCCGTCTGTCCCACGTCACCCCAACCTTACGGGGCCACTGTCCCTGCAGTGGCCCCTAGGGGGCCAGCGCTCACACACTCTGATTCCAGATCAGTCTGATCACATCTAGTAACGGTTCAATCAGCATTGCCAACGTATTTTCAAGTCCTAAATCCTGGAACTGGAAAGAAATCTCTAAGTTCAGTGCGGCAACAATGATGCCCCAGGGCCCGGGAGGCAGGGTCACAGCAAGGGGCGGACTGAGGGTGGTGACCGCCTCTGCTGCGAGGAGCTGGGAGGAAACTCGTCACAGGAGCAGGGCAGCGGCGACAGGTGACCTTCAGGACTTGTCAGGAGAATCAGAAACTAGACTGAATCTAAAATGTCCATATTTTTTAAACGGTGGCTCAGGATCTTTTACCACGAGGCAGGCCAAATGGACCTGTGAGCTGGACTGGGCCTGCTGGTCCCCACCTCGCACTCTCTGACAGGGTGCTTGGTGAGCACGTGACCCCCTTTGAGGATCCACCGCAGGCTCCACCAAAGCACGGGGAGCCCGGTTACTGACCGGAGGTCCCTCAGTTCTGAACAGCTCTGTCAGTCATGTTTTTCTTAATACGTCTCCTCTGCCACCTCTCTGTTGACACAAATCACTGGGCAGAGAAATGGGGAAGAAACCAAAGCTAAAGTTCATTTTAACTGGGGAGCTTTTTGCCATTTTCTACTCCAACCAATATTATCATCTTCATCATCTTCATTTTACATTTCATACTGTGAAAATCTCATAGTGCCAGATGGAAGGATAGGAAACATTGTAATGAAATGGGGGAAAAAATAAAAAAGAAAAACGCGAATGAATCAGACGATGCAGAAGGAGAGCCCAGACTCAGAGGAACTGCGGGCCTGCGTTCAGATGAGCTAAGCAGGCTGTGGTCTGCCCTGCTGCGTCAGGGCGCATGGCTGGCACGGACGCAGCGGGACCGCACTCCATCCAGGCCTCCACACCAAGGGCAGGAGAGGCAGCTCCACTGTCACCCAAGGAGCCAGGACCACACCAGCCCAGGGGGGTGGCAAGCACCTTGACAAAGCCCCCGTCCCTTCCCCAGCCTCAGAGCTCTAGAGAGCCTCTTGCCTCCAGGCTGCGGGGTGCTCAGAGGCACTTGCTCCGTGCTACGTCCACGGAGGCTGCGTCCCAGCTAAGCAGCCAAAGGAACCACGGAGGGGCCAAGGCTGTGGCTGCCCCCAAGCAGCCACAAAAGGAAAGTGTGCAGGCAGGGTGTACACGGCAGCAAGTGAAGGGGCCCTGGGGTGGCACTTCTCATCCCTGTCCTCACCAAGAGATGACAGAGGTGGGACTCACATCACTGGTTTTCTGGCAGGCCCAGCCTACTTGGCAGGGGAGCAGCGAATGGGAACATCTGTCTGGACCTCAGCCCCAGAGGGCACTGCAACAGGGTGCGGAGGCCAGCACAGTGCCCGGGGGCAGCGGGGGGTGCTATCAGTTTGTCCCCAGGGGGTGGAAAGGGGCATCCCCCGTGTCCTTCAGCCCTGCTCAGGGGGCTGCCAGCTGAGACAGGACATGCATTGGGGTCCCAGGGATAGAGGCCCTATCTCTGGCAGGGTGAAGATGAGAGCAGGGGTAGATCATCAGGCTGGTGGTCCCCAATGTAACCAACTGTGACCACTTCAGTGAAGGTCCAGGGCAGACTGGCCGAGCGGAAGGCAGATGGTGGCAGAACGCGGTTCTGCAGCACCAGGCTGGACTGTGACCCACCCGGGCTCAGGGCGTGGGCGTCTCTGGCCCACCTGGGCTCAGGGCATGGGTTTGCCAGACGCTTAGCAAACCTCTTCCCAAAGCAGAGCGGAGAAAATGCCAGAGCAGACCTGAAGGTGCATTTCCTTGGCTTTAAGGAAGCAATCTGAAGACCAGCGTGCAGGAAACACAGGGGCAGGTGGGATGCACCAAGAGCAGGGGCTTCAGAAGCAGACACACCTGGGTTTGAACCCAACTCCCCACCACGTCACTTGAACACTGTGCCTCAGGTTCCTCGTCTGTTATTAATTAAAGACCAGCCTCCCTGATGTGTAAACAGTAAAGAGGGCTGAGGACACTGCATGGTGGCAACAGTGCTGGCCATCCCTTCTCCAGTCCTTAGAGGGTGGTCCTATCTGTTTACCCAACTCTGGGGCTTTCCCCCATTATGCCATCCTATCTTCCTGGGGTCCATTAAGGGATGAACAAACAATAGTTACCATTTATTGATTGCTTAGAAAGTGACCAAAAAGGACCCTATTTGGATCAGGAATTTGATCACTGTATTTGGGTAACTAATTGTTCATTGGGAAACATGAAATTTTAAAGAAGAGAAAAGTTCTAGCATGTCTCAGTAAGCCCCAACTGCTCCTATAGATAACAACTATAAATTCCGGACAAAATATTTTTAAAGACAACAATCTGAAACCACTGGAAGGTGAAGGAAAACAGGCAAACACTGAGAAGAATAGCCACCTGGAAGAAGGAAAAAACATGGATTTTACCCTTTCTTTATGGCTTTTGGCCTGAGGATGAGCTCAGGTCAGCACCACATAGAAGCTAAAACTCTGGTAGAGAACTTACATCTTTCTTGGCCAACGAATCAGAAGACAGAGTACAGGGAAACCACAGCAACTGGAAAGTGAAGCAGGGGGATGCAGGAAAGGAGAAAGCCGAAGAGTAGGAGCCCAAAATGTTGTGTATGGACTCTGCCCAAATCTTTGGCTAACTCCTGAAACAGATGTGCATGGAGCAGACTCAATGCCGTCCAGCCAGCTATAAAAGAAAATGCTAAGATTTGAGATGCCCAGAAGACGGAGTTTTCAATTTGAGGCCAACAAAGATAAACACTTGCTATATAATGAAAACAAGAGATTCTCTTCAGAGGACTATAACAGAATCCAGAGACACCAAAACATAACATTACAATGTCCAGAATACAATCTAAAATTAATTGGCTTTTGATGAACCAAAAAGTGTGACACATTCTCAAGAGAAAACACAATCAATAAACTGATATCCATCTTGAGATGTAAATATTGCAATCAACAGACAAGGATTTTAAAAAGTTTTTAAAATTATACTTGAGAATATTAAGGAAAATACCATAGCAATAAATGCACAGATAGGAAAACTCAGCAAAGAAATAAAAATTTCAAAAAAGAACCAAGTAGAAAAGCTGAAACTGAAAAGTATCTTTAATAAAAAGAAGCAATCAGGGGCCTCCCTGGTGGTGCAGTGGTTGAGAGTCCGCCTGCCGATGCAGGGGATACGGGTTCGTGCCCCGGTCTGGGAGGATCCCATATGCCGCGGAGCGGCTGGGCCCGTGAGCCATGGCCGCTGGGCCTGCGCATCCGGAGCCTGTGCTCCGCAACGGGAGAGGCCACAACAGTGAGAGGCCCGCATACCGCAAAAAAAAAAAAAGAAAGAAAAAAGAAGCAATCCAATCTTAAGAAGAAAAATAAAGAATGAGGAAAAAAAAAAAGACTAGAGCTTCAAGGACCTTGAAACAGTATCAAAAATTCTAACATACTTGTCCTTAGAGCCCCAAAGGGAGAAGAAAGAGAGAATAAGGTATGGGGTGGGGGGGAGAGAGGGAGAGAGAGAGAGAGAGAGGGAAATAATGACCAATAAATTTCCTAATTTGGTAAAATACATAAATCTACAGATTCAAGAATCTCAGTGAAGCCCAAGCAGGACAAATGCAAAGAAACACACATCTAAGCGTGTTGTAACCAAACAGCTAAAGGGCAAGGATAAAGAGAATCTTGGAATCAGCCAGAGAAAAACAACACAAAAACATACAGAGAAACACCAATTTAAACCACTACTGGTTTCTCATCGTAAATTATGGAAGCCAGAACACAGTGCTGAACAATACTTTTAAAGTACAGAAAGAAAAGAGCTGTCAGCCAAAGTGCTATACACAGTGAACATATCCTTCAGGAATGAAACAAATAAAAACATTTTAGATGCAGGAAAACTAAGAAACTGTCACCGCTGCTGCAAGAAATGCTAAAGCAAGTTCTTGAGGTTAAAGGGAGACAGTACCAGATGGAACTGGTTATTCTGGGGAAAGTGAGCATCATCAGAAATACTGAACACTTGGGCAACTATTAAATACTTTTTCCTCTCATTTCTTTTAAATACATAGGACTTCTTAAAGTTAAAAGAATGTTAACAATGTCATGTGGTTAACAGTGTATATAAATTTAATATCAATGACAAGGATAGCATAAAGGACAGAGGTGGGGCAAATGAACCCATATGGGTTCACTTTTTATGAAATGATACAATCTTAACTTTAAGTAGATCATGAAAAATTAAGATTCTGTATTTTAATACCTAGATTACGCTAAAAAATATAAAGAGGTATAGGTAAAATGTCAACGGATCAATTTAATTTATATGTGTGTGTGCATATATATATAGAAAGAGAGATAGATAAAAATCAGAGATTGTTATAAGAGACAAAAATGCAAAATTCAACTGTATGTTGTCTAGGAGGGATGCAATTTAAATATAAATACATAGTAGGTTGAAATAAATGGATTGAAAAACCTCCCCATGCAAACAGTGTGGTTATATTACCATACTGGAGTGCTTATATTACTATCACATAAAATACACTTCAAGACAAAGAGTATTACCAGAGATAAAGAGGAAAGTCCATAATGGCATGAAGTGAATCCATGAGCAGTGCATCATCATCATAAATGTACATCATAACAGAGCTTCCAAATACACAAAACAAAAACTGTCTACAATTAAAAGGGGCCACAGACAATTCCATGATCATAACTGGATATTTTAAGATCTCTCAGAACTGATCAATTAGACAAAAAAAAAAAAAATCAGAGAAGAAATAAGTGAGTTGTACAGTACTATCAACCACTTAACTGGTATTTAGAGAACACTACAGCAAACAACTTCAGCGTATGCATTCAGCATATACATTTTTTCAAGTACACAACTACAATCACCAAGATGAACCGTATGTTGGGCCATAAAACAAGTGTCAATATATTTTAAATGACTGAAATCACACAGAGTATGTACTAAACCCTAGTTAATGATATATGTGCCAAGGTTTTTAGGGGAAAATGTACTAATGTGTGCAATTTACTTTAAAATGCATGAACAAAATATGAATTCACAGATGGGTAAAAAGATAAAAATGTAAATATATATGCAATAAAGTATAGCAAAATATTAATGATAGAATCTAGGTGGTGGGTATACCAGTACTCACTGTAAAATTCTTTTAACTTTTCTATATATTTGAAATTTTTCATAATAAAAATTGAAAAAATTCAATCATTTTTTAAACGGAAGTCTCAGAATACTTAAGACACTACTGTACATCGTAAATCTCTAAGAGGGGGAAATGGCTATGTAGTATTTCCCCAACTTATCCATCTCAAGAACCACCCTCACCCCATACCCTTTTAAGGACGATCTCAAGGGAACAGGAGGCCAAAGATTCTACTGGTATAGCAGAATAGGGCCAACCAAAATTTGTGTCAGGTAGACCTGATCTTTATTCCAATTCCACTGAATCCTCACTGTGGAATTACTTCATCATTCTAAGCCTCGGTTTCATCATCTGTAAAATGGGGCCAATAATTGCATCTACTTGAGGGATTATTTGGGGGCTAAATGGGACAAGGGATGTGAAAAGCCTACCTCAATGTCTGGCATATAGTAGGCAGTTGATAATTATTACTGACCCTCTCCCTCCCGTTCCCGAGCCAGGAGCGCCATGCCTGGACTCACCTTGCCTTCACCAAAATCCCATGAAATCATTCTTTCTCTTCTTACTGCAGAAGCAGCAGCAGCAGCTCAGGGGGTTTAAGTGACTTGACAAGCCAAACAGTTACATAAGTGACGTAATCATGGAAGGGTAAAGTAGAATAAACAAAACTGGACCCAAAATGGTGAGACTTTACAGGCGTCCAGCAGCTGGGATTATGTGAGGGCTCTCCCTAGGAACGGTGAACAAAGAGTGTGCCAAGATACAGAACGGGGGCAGCAATGTGCCAAGAAAATGGAACACGAGGAAATAAAAAGAGAGTCGTGAACGTTCGGGCGTGCCTACATTGAGGACAAGATGTTACGAGACAGGCCAGGACACTGGAGAGGGGCCGAGGGCAGCTGAGGCAGTGGACATCCGCCGCCCAGGGCGATGGTGGCAGTAAGCACATCACCTTTGCTGTTCACTGGGCACCTCCTGCGAGCCAGACCCTGTGCTGAGAGCATCAGGTCTGTCAACCCTAACGAGTACACTCTGCTGCTAACCACGCTGTGGAGATGTGGGAACTGAAGGTTAAGAGGTCAGTTAACTTGCCAAGGTCCCACTGCTCCTCTGCGTGTGGTCCCCCAGGTCCCTTGGCCTCCCATGTGCTCCTCCATCACTGCATTGAGCACCTGGAGGAAAGGACGTATCTGAGTCCTCCTTACTGCCCCCATCTGCTTCTCCTGTTGCTCGGCACCAGGGAAGGCCCTGGTTAACGTGGAGAGGGCAGGCGAGGGAGGGGCTCTCCGTGCTTGACATACATCCCGAACCCACCCCCATGCCCAGCACCTGCCTTCTTCTCATATATTTGACTCCATGTGGGTTCTTGTTACTCTAGTATTTGTACAGAACCTCCTTGGCCCGAGGGCCTCTGCCCGACCTGTGTCTCCATCCGCCCCCGTGGGGCCTCCTGCAGCCAACACCTCACTGGTACTGTGTGAGGTCAGGACAGGCCATTTCCGTGGACAAGGACCAAGACCCGTGTGCCTGGTGCAGCTCTGTTCAGCTCGCTGGAGCCTCACACTTGTGGACAGTGCAGAGGACGGGAGCATCACTTCATTTACCCGACGCTCCAGGAGCCCTGGAAGGGGAACGGTCTGAAATCGGGGCATTCTGTAGAGGAGCCTCGAGGGATGTAAAGGTCACGTCAGCGCACTGCAGGGTTAGGAGAGAAGAGACAGGTCTCTGGGCATCATCACCTGCTGGGGAGGAGCCGCCCAGGACGGCAAGCGTCATGCCATGGGAGAGTGCCCTGGGGGCAGCACAGGGAAGCCCAAGGGCAGGGCCGGGGGGGGGGGGGGGCGGGGGGACTGGCACAGAGGCCTGGCAAGAAACAGGTGTAGTTTAGTCAGGAGCTCGGGCAGAGGGTGCTGTGCTGCCCAAGAGGGCACTTCCTCGAGGACCCTTCTCACCAATGGCCACAGGAGGGTCGGACCAGTAAGTACAGACAGGACTCTGGATCATGGGCCATCAAACCGGAGCGGAGCCAGATGATCTGGAAGGTGCCCTAGCATCACCAGAACCTGTCCCTGGTGGGCTCCCGCGCCAATGGCTCCCTATGAGCCACTCTGGACACAAAAACTGGGTTACATGCGGCAGTGAAGAAGCTAACCACACCATTTCAGTCTACCGGTCATGCCTAAAGGACTCACAGAGAACTGCGGTTTACTTAAACACATGAAACATGAAAATGTAAGTTATTCGTTCAAGGAAGAATAAATTCTGCTCTTGAATAGGCTGGGGAAAAGAAACCCTGAAGACGTGGTCCTCCCCTCCAGCCTCATCGCCCCACCCCCTGGCACAGCCTTCACATCCTTCCACGTCTCTCTACAGAACGCAGGGGCCGGTACCTGATTCAGCTGAGGCCCACCCTCTGTGCCCAGCTAACTGGTGACAAGGGGCCCGGGGCCAGGGGGGTCACACGGTACTGCGGCGCCCCTGACATCCCCACACTGGAACCTGCAGGCTGGCCGTGTCCGCACGCGGCCTGGGCTCAGAGGCCGGCGTCGGGGCGTGGGGGGTGGCCCCTCACCCTGGGAGGAAAGCACCGTGTCTTCAAGTCCGCACAGGCTGGGCACGGCGGGCTGTACCAAGTCACCGCAGGATCGCCTCCTCTTCTAGTCAGCCCAGAAAAGGCGTGCGGGGTTCCGAGCTAAAGGAGCCAGCGGACGGGACGCAGGGGAAACAGAAGGGCACTTCTGGCGCGAGCCTCTGAGTGTGAGAGAAGACGGCGACGGGAGCCCGCTTCCCCGGAGAGGGCAAACTCGCTCCGACCGAGGGTGCCAGTGCGCCCTGTACACACACCGCCCTGTGACGCTCTTTTAAGTCAAAAGACTCCCCTCACGGGGGCTAAAAATAGCGCACACAAGTCCAATTAGTCCCAACAGCAACCTGCAACTCTGGTTGCCATAGAAACAGCACGGCTAGGACGGTGCGTGGGCAAGAAGGGCTCGGCCCCTCTACTGCAAGGTCCCCAGGGACTCAGGCCACCCCGGGCGCTGGACTGGGGGAGGGGCACTAAGACTGTCTTGACAGATGCTCCCTCCAGACAGCTGTCCCAGGTGAACAGCGTATGACCTAATGCTCTAACATCGAAGTCAGCCTTTCCCTTTTAAAATACCTGAGGAGATCATGGGGTGTAGGGGAGCCCGGCGGGCAGGGTCGCGGACCTCCTCCACAGTGAGCGCGCGCACCTAGGCGGGCGGCTCCTCAGAAACAAACAGATATCGTGTGCCCATGGGCCGTGCCCTGCAGGGCTCAGTGAATGAGCTGCTCCCCCTGCCCCTCCAGCTGTGCCCACCCTGAGAGAAGTCGAAGAGGGACCGTCAGGTGCCTGGTGTCAGCTGCATCTCAGAGCAGCGGCTCAGTCCCAGCCACGCGGGCCCCTCGCTCACCTCTAGGCGGGATGGAGAAGCCCGACAGGCACCGCAAACCTCTCTGGTCCTCGTGGGCTGAACCAGCTGCAGGCAGAGCCAGCCTGGCACCCAAGGGCCAGCCAACCGTCCCACCCACCGGTCCCAGTATCGTCCCCTCCAAAGGTCCTGCGTTCCAATCAAAGCGACCTATTTTCCCCGCCGAACCCGATGCTTTTCCCAATTTTCCAGCTCCATCCACAGCCCTGCCAGGGGAGCCCTATGAACACACAGGTCCTCAGTGGCAGGTGGTGGCCGACCACGGACTCGAGACAGTTGTGGTGGGGAACAGAGCAGGCCCGTGGCCGCCGAAGCTCCCCGCAGGCCAAAGTGGGGTTCACGAACAGCCGCAGGTTGGCAGGGACCCCATCACGGGGAGAACAGAGCAGGCGGGAAGAAGGCAACCACGACGGGATGCCCGAGGCAGAGGGAGGAAGAGTGGCCATCGCAGGCCCGCATGGCTCCCCCCACCGTCCCAGAAGCTTCCCCACGACGCCCGCTTCCTGCCCGTAAACCTCTTGAGCCGGCGTGGGCGTGCCTGTGTGATACCCACGTAGCCCTGCGACTGAGCAGCCCCCTTTATTTAAACTCCTTGACCCCTTCCCCTGCACCGCTTCCGCGTGGTGAAACCCGGCCACTCCACGAGTCGGAGCCCAGATGCCGCCACGCAGCTCCCGCGAGGGCCTCGCTCCCAGCACTTCACGGCACTCCCCGCGGACCCCAGAGTCCCTGCCAACACTTGTTTCTCGGCAGCTGTCACTCTCCCTGCTGCTTGTATACATGTCTCGTTTTGTCTCCTCTCCTGGACAGCAGGCTTTACAGGGGCAGGGCCAACTTCTGAACAACCTCTGACACCCCGATAGCACCCCGCAGCCCACAGCTACCAGTTCAACCCATCTGAAGGAAAGGGATGTGGACCCCTCTTTAAAAGTGCTGCCCCACTAGGAACACACGGGTTCTGAGGCCCCCGCGCCTGAAGGGGCGGTCACACAGCCACAGACGGCGGTTCTAGACGGCAGGGAACGCTCCGCACACAGACTCACCTTCCCGGGAAGGGGGGGAGCTGCAGGGTAACCGTCCTGGTCCCTAACGAAGGGCCCTCTCCCCTCTGCAAGGACGCACAGAGCAGTCTGGACACCACGACCACTGCCCTGGGAGCACGTGCCTGACAGAAAAGACGAGCCGACCCCGGGTGACCAGCCCGTAAGGGCCCCAACGGGCCAGATGCCGGCTCTGAGTGACAGATGGTGGTGGCTCCCAGCTGAGGCACCTGCTGGGTAGGTGACCAAGAGCAAACCACTGAACCGCCATCACCACACCTGTAGGAGGAGGCCAGATGGGCATCCCGGTCATGGCTGTCACGAGCGCCGGGTGACCTGTCCGCCAGGAATGCCTGGCCCAAGGCCGCCGACACACGCCGAGGGCTTTAAACACCACGTCCCCCAGCGTTCACTGAGCGCTTCCTGTGTGTCAGGGACACAGGCTGCCACGAGTTCCACACATCCATGGCCTTCGGGCAGAGCTTGCGAAAAGGTCATTTTCCCCATTTCATGGCAGATAAAACTGAGGCTCTGAGAGTTAATGATTTTCCTCTAAGCCCCACAGCTGGCAAGAGGTGAAACCAAGCCTTGAACCTAGAACCGTCTGGCAGTAAAGCCGGCCTGCCCTCTCACAGGACGCCAACACCAATGGCCGTTGTTCCACAGCCAGCACCCCTGCCCGCCTGGCCCCCTGGGCACTGCGAGCTTTACTACAGGCACAAACGAAGGAGAACGGGAAGGCCGACCAGAGCGTCCACAGAGCAGCGCCACCGAGAGAAACGCCACCTCGCGGGAGGAGCACAGTCACAGCCACGGCCGCAGTGGAGACAGCCCCCCAGCCAATAAACAAGTGCTGGCCGTCAGGTGGCGTCCCCCAACGCCAACCCGTATGAGCTGCCTTGCAGAGGGGAAGGGATGCAGGAGCTGGCTCGGGACCCCTCGTGGATCTCGCCCCAGCGAGACGCGGGGCCTCAAAAGGACAGCGAGGCCACGCGGCCATCGCTGCAGACCCCCCAAGGCCTGGGGTCCCAGCCTAGCCCCAAGCTAAGCCACAACCCAAGACCCTCGCCTGAGGATGAAGGGCCAGGGCTGTGGGGTGATGGAGGTGAGGAGACGGTGGTGGAAGGGGACACGGACCGAGCACACATGAGGCGCTCCCACAGACACGCATATACGTTAGCTCATGTACTACTCACAACAAATTGTTTCCAGATGTGGAAATCATGACGTCCGGGGCTGAGTGTCTTGCCCAAGACCAGTGGCAAATGAGTGCCAGGGCTGGGATTCAAATATCACTCTGGCTGGCCCCGTCCTCTGTGATGAGCAAGCCGCTGGCACCGGAGGCCTGTGACCCACCCCGTCCCCTGAGGAGGCCCCTCTGACCACCACCGAGCTCCCGAGGGTCTGGACACCCACGTGGTGAGACGCTCCATGAGGCTCCCGTCGGGGTGAGTCTGCCTGCTGACGCCATCCGAGGGGTGAACTTGGCCCCTGAGCCCACTTTCATCCTGCGGGCACAGGCCTCTACCTCTGCACCTGTTCTGCACCTGCCTCCTGCCCTTGGGATTCTCCCGCCAATCCCGTTACTTATGCCTCTAAACCTGACCGGGGCAGCTCCACATACCACCTGTGGTCTGTGGCCTCCCCGAAGGCCAGACGACGTCACGGCCACTGTCCGCGGCACCAGAAAAGCCAGGTGTCAATCCTGACTGCCTCTTCCTAATGCGTTCCCTTCCTGCCCAGCGACCCTGACCCTCAGCTTCCTCAACCAGGAGTTGAGGACACCAGCTTCCATGCAGGGCTGTGGAGAAGACGGCAACCGTGCGGGACCCCCAGCACCGGCCTGGGCCTGGGGCCCAGCCTGTCACCCCTGCTTGTCCCTGCTGCATGACTGCATGTCCCGGGGCTCAGTGGCAAGGAAACCCGTCCCAAGTGATGCCCTGAGGTGGGCAAGAGGGAGGAGGTGTACAGGCTGCCTGGAGGCTTAACCCCTAACTTTTTAAGATCTGCCTTCTGGGTCCAACTGCTCCCAAAACCAAGTTCTATAAAACAAGCCAACGGCAGCAAAACATCTCCTTTTATAAGCCCTTCTGAGTCAGAGACCAGCAAGAAAAGCAAAAACGAAAACACAAGCAAGGCAGATTACGGGACATCAGATTCTAGTAGTGAATGTCCGTCTCCTTCCTTACATATATTTAAGATGACATTTAAATAGTAACAGAGCAGCAGGAACACATTAAGACCCAGAACAGACCAACACGGGAGGGCAGACACTTGCAGCCCACAGACTCCCACTATGCGCCCGCTGCGTGGGGCAGGGAGCAGGTGCGGGAACAGTTTCTGAACTTAAGGGCTGTGTGGCCGATGGGGTTCGTTCGCTATCAGGAGCAGAAGAAACTGTCATTTTAACACTAACAGAACAGAAGTTACAGATGTTCCATGAGCTGGAGAAGCAGAAGCAAAGGCACAGAGGTATAAAAGCATAAGCTGTATGTCTCATTCCTTCATGCATTCAACAAACATATACTGAGGACCAAATATGTGCTGAGTGGGCTCCAGGTACACGAAGATTACAAAAAACTTTTCAAATTCCCTATGTCAAGAAGTTTAGGGCCTGGTACAGGTGGCAAACATGGAAACAAATGGATAGAATGTAAAAGGTTAAATCCAAAACATAAAAATGCTCACAAGTTATGGGAGAATGAAGTAATGCACTGTGTATGGGACTGTCAGGCAGGGCCCCTCAGAAGAAAGACTTCACGGAATGTAGGAAGGAAGATGAACTCACCGCTGAGGGGAGGGCGCGTGCTATGGGCAGAAAGAACACACGTGTGCGTGTGCGTGTGCGTGTGTGTGTGCACGCGTGTGTGTGTGTGAACAGGATGCACTGTGGTGTGTCTAGGATGCAAAACACAAGGCGGCAAACACACGTATACGAACGAATGAACAAGGAACGAGGAAGATGATGTAAAAGATGAAGCCAGGGGACCCTTCCACCCTGTACCCCAACATCTGGCATCGATCCGCCCCCTAGCAGCCGGCAAGTTCTCAAGAGCAGAGACGGGATCTTCTGTTACGGAGTCCATAACAGCACCTCGTACCCTCTTAACACGTGTCTGAGGAACAGACAGGAGGAGGGAAGGAAGGTGGGGAGCTCGTGAGCCACACGAAGGCGTTTAGACTTCACTGCAGGGGCACAGAGGCCCTACACGATGACCCTGAAACGGGAGGGCAGAGCCGGTGGAGGAGCACCCCGTGAAGCCAACAGAAGGAAGGAGCCTAAAGGTGAGCGTGCGGTCCGGCCGGAGGGCTGGAGACAGGGCACGTCCCGGAGGCCAGTGCGGCGGCGAGGGGTGGGGCAGGGTGCCGGCCACCAGGTGCAGGGCCGTACGGAGACCGCCGACGAAAGCCGCCTACACACACCAAAGGGGCTGACGGGAGCCGCCGCTGGCTAAGCAGCCCTCGACGCTTCAGGAGATGACACACAGGAAGCCAGTCAACACTCTTACGACGCCCTGGGATGCTGGAGACGGCTTCGGTGGCTGCAAACGCAAGTGAAAAAGACTCCACAGCTGCCGAGAGGGAGTAAAAAAAGGGAGATCGCCAGCTGCACGGGGTGTGCTCATCGCAGCACTGCAGCCTGCCCTCAGGGGAGCACTGACCCCAAAGCTGCTTCTCTAGACACACTTGATTTTCTTCGGGGGCTGGGAACGGGCGGCCTGGGTCTCCGACAAAGACCCCCGCAGTGGAGGCCCTGGCAGGATGGCGAACTCTGGAAGGTGCCTGAGTGGGCAAGGGGGGCTGAGATGAGGGGCAAGCGTCAAGTTCAAATCTGCCCCAGAGAGCATGAGGCCGCCACGTCCCCAGAGACACCCAGCACTCCTGGTGGACAAAAAGTGAGCACGTCTGAATGCACACACCCAACAATAAAATGGGTAGGCGAACACCATGGCTTTGGAAAACTGAAACGCACCTGGTCATGCAATGTGCTGAGGATTTTTTTAAAAATAACTTGTATATATTTCAAAAAATATTATTACATGCACATCATAAACACTGAAAAACAGAAGGAAAAGATTCCCCCACGACTCTCTTCCCGTGCACACTTTGTTGCATTCCCTTCCAGTCACGTGAACTTGCCATGCTTGTCTTACTTAAGCGTGTTAGTTGACTTGTACACATTGTGTATCACACTACAGATACCAGTTTACGTCCTGTCTCTTCCACACATTCAGCGGTGGACATGTATCCACGCTGCAGGCATGAACTTCAGCTCCTCTGCAGTCTGGGCCTGGAGCGGGGGTGATCGGTCCTGATCCTGGGAAATGGACTTCAGATTCTCCCAGCCTCGTGGAAGCATCGGTGGCTGCCCACCAGCGGGTGAACAGGCAGACACAGAGCCAGGGGGTCAGGTACAGTGACTGGGGCCAGGAGGATCCACAATCCCAAGGGACGGCCCAAGAGCTTCGGCAAGCACCTGGGCAGGGCTCCCCAACACCCCGCCCCAGGTCTCAGCAGCAGCTCAGGGACATCCCAGCCTCGCGGACCACGGCGCCAGGGCCACCTGCTCCAGACGTGGCGTTTCCTTCACTCTCATCTAAGCAGCGTGTCTCCCTTGCCTGTGTCTGCTGGCATCACAATCCTCGTTGTGACAACGGAGCTCGGCATTACAAACTCTATAAAAACACAATCTCTGATGGCTGCATAACAGTCAATTATACAAATGTACTGTAATTCACTAATCATGCCCTATGGTCGGACGTATTGGTTTCTAAAAATCACAGAGAAATAAACACTCTTGTGTTCAACCCTCACTCTGTAGTTTAGATTTATTTCCATCAGGACAGCTTCCCAGGAGGGACTCGCTCACTGGCTCAAAAGCTTTCAAGGCTCTTTGTTACAGATTCTCAAATGGCTCTGCAGTAAGGCTGCAGCACAAAGGTGCGTTTATGTTCATGGAAATCCTAACACTTCATGGCAGAAGATCCAGACGTGGAAGGGAGAGGGACCCACAAGACCTGAGGCCCATTACTCTAAAAGTTCATAAATCCCTGTGGACCACAAGGAGCCATGCCCACCAGGGGACAAAGAGGAAATGGGAAAAAAAGTTGACCCTGATCAACGTCATCAAAGCCCACTTTGTGAGGCACAGCCTCCAGCAATGTGAGGACCGGCAGAAGCATCTGGAAGCTTCAGATGCCGGGAAAGTGCCAGGAGTGCTTGGAGCCACAAAGACCTGGGTGTGAAACCCCGTCCCCAGAGCAACCAGCTGATCTCAGACTTCCGCCTCCAGGGCTATGAGAAAGAAATGTCTATCATTTCCAAGCTACCCAGTCTGTCGTACTTTGTCATGGCAGCCCGAAGACACCAGGGTCATCTCCCCACCTCAAGGTCCTTAACTCAATCACATCTGCAGAGTTCCTTTTGCCACATAAGGGAACACATCCGCAGGTTCCGGGGATTGGAACGTGGATGTCTCTTAGGCGGGGGGCACTGTCCTGCCTACAACCCTTGTTAACCACTTGGTACTGCCCTGGACCCTAGGGAGAGAGACAATGAGGAACGCATGGCCGCTGGTGAGTGCAGAGTCACCACTCACTGGGGAGAGACACCCGTAGACACAGTCATGGCAGAGTGGAGTCTAAGAGCAGGGCAGGTGCCAGGAACCGCGGGACACAGAGAAGAAGGAAGTGTCTCAGGAGGTCAGGTAGGCCTCCGGCAGAGAGGATGCTAGACTGGGTCTGGGAGAACGGACACATTCTCCAGGTGGACCGAAGAGAGAAATCTGTTCCCTCAGGGAAAGGGTGCAGTCAGAGCACTGGCGTACACTTGATTCTGAGGGTGCTCTCTCTCTCAGACACCCTGACTCAACCTCCTGCTTGGAAGCCACAGCCCTGGGATCTAGAAGCCAGGACGCCCAGTCTAGCCTGGCTCTCCCTCCAGGCAGCTGTGAGATCCTGAAAAGGCCACTTTGCCTTCTTGCTGGCCTCAGAGTCCCCACCAGTAATGACCGGTCAGGGCTCTGATGATCTCAAAGACCCCCCTTCCAACTTCAAGGTTCCAAAGTTTGATGGAGTTAAGAGGTATTTTTCAGAACAATTATTACAAATCTTCAGAAGAACTGCATCTCCAAAATAATATTAAGAATTTTTATTAAGGAAAACACGAAGAGATTAAATAAGGTAAACAAACATGGCAAGACTGTGTAACTTCAAGCACTCAGCAAATTCTGGGAAAAATAATGTTTGACAGAGGCTAGACTTTTAATTTCCCTAAAATACTAAACATCTCTACCAAGGAACTTTGACCCCAGTGCTATTAATAATAGGCACACTTGAGAAGACTATTCAGTGAAAGCAGCAGAGGAAAGCTGTCCCTAAAATTATCCCAACAGCAACTGATTTCCTCCCGGGACTGAGCACAGAAGGAAGCATCACGTTATACTGATCCAAGGAAAGCAGGGCAGGGTGAGGGCGCTCACCGCCCCTGGCCCCCCCAGGGCCATGTCTGCTCTGAGCTGCCCAGGCTGGCGGTAACTGTCAGTCTGTCCACCTTCATTCCCTAGATCTGGGCTCCCTCCCGCACCACCTGTAACTGCAGTGCAGAGTGTACGGTTTATTCGTCTGCAGACCCTCAGCACCTAGCATGGGGCCTCCGACATTTGGGCCTTTGGAAAGGGTTGTTAAGAATATACCGTATGCTAATACATATATATGGAATTTAAGAAAAAAAAAGTCATGAAGAACCTAGGGCTAAGATAGGAATAAAGACACAGACCTACTAGAGAATGGACTTGAGGATATGGGGAGAGGGAAGGGTAAGCTGTGACAAAGCGAGAGAGAGGCGTGGACATATATACACTACCAAATTGTAAAATAGCTAGTGGGAAGCAGCCGCATAGCACAGGGAGATCAGTTCCGTGCTTTGTGACCACCTAGAGGGGTGGGATAGGGAGGGTGGGAGGGAGGGAGATGCAAGGGGGAAGAGATATGGGAACATATGTATATGTATAACTGATTCACTTTGTTATAAAGCAGAAACTAACACACCATTGCAAAGCAATTATACTCCAATAAAGATGTAAAAAAAAAAAAAGAATATTCTTGTGTGGTCTGAAATATGCCTTCTGTAGTTGCAATACTGGCTTGTCTGCTTCCTGAGGTTACAGATGCTCCTCACATGACACCCTTGAAAATCGCCTTTTGTCAGGCAAAACACCTGGGGGAAGCATCAGGTCCTGTGGACCACCCGCCGCCCTGTCTCCTCTGAACAGACTGGGGTCTGCACACACCTCTTGGGCACAGAGCTGGGAATGCGGGCTGACGAGGGGGTCCTCAGGTTCTGTTTAGCAGAAACAGTGCCTTCATGAATTTTTTATCGTCAGAACTACTTATCAAGAACAAAGGTTCCCAAAGCAAAGCAGCTTCACCTCCTGGTCTCTGGACACCCCTCTCAAAGTGTCCATTAGCAGTCAGGAGCCATAACCTCTGCTTCCCTCTTCCAGAAACATCTCCAAAACACAAGAAGCCAACAGAAACAATGCAATTACTTATAAAAAATAGAGAAGAGTCCCGGAGGGAGCGAGGAAGCTACATGTTAAGAAGGGAGTCTGCTGTGTGCTGAATGCAGATCAGGCTCGCAAGAGATGATTAACTGGAAATAAAAGAATTCCCTCTAACCTAACCAGCAATACACAGCCACGAAGGAAGCAAGGCAGACAGGTGTCCTGGGGGCCATGCAGCCTCCATCACGAGGCTTTCCAGAAAAACACCCCGCGTTCTCTCGGAGGGAGGTTTTTAAAGAGAAAAACATCCTTGGTACATATCAACTCTGAAAAAAAACAAAAAACCCCCCCAAAAACCCAACTTTAAACAGGATGCTCGTATGAGGTGATGAAGACAGCTGATTTCGACCAATACCAAGGAGCACTTCCCTCCAGGCTAGGCCCTGCATAAGAGGAGAGGGTTCCTGGGCAGGGGGATGAGGTCCCTGGCTGGACTGTCTCGTCCTAGAGGGGAGCTGGACACAGGGAGAGGCCGTGCCATGTGACCCCAGAGCAGGTGCCCCGAATTCCAGTCCTCACTCGGCCTCGTGGGAGTGCGGGGTGGGACACTTGAGGACTCTGGTCCCTCCCACCCGAATCTCTCTGACGGGGGATGGGGCAGCCACGGTCTCAGTCTCCCCCTTTACTGGATAGGTTCAGGCTGCCCACTCTTCAGATTGCTGAGGTTCAATAAGCAAGTCTGTAAAGCTGGCAGCACGGTGCCTGGCACATGCCGGGTGTCACACACATCAGCCCCTTTCTGGTCTCGTGTAACAAAACCTGAGGAGCAGAGGTTGGGCTTCCAGCCAGAGTAGCCTGAGTCTGACGGGTGCTCAATAAACCCCAGTTACAACAACAAGGGATTCACTTCCACGCCTAGCACACATGTGTGTCACACCAGGCTAAGTGGGTATGTCTGTGAGCCCTTCTCCACACAGCACCAGCATGGTGCTCAGGACACGACGGGTGTTCCAGTAACGCCTTCTGAACAAACGTAGGAAAGAACGCAAGGATGCAGAGTCAACTGTGACGTCATATGTTCATATAGGAAGAGCAACCATCCTCTCGAGATGGCAAAAAGTGAAAGACGAAGACCCAAAGAAGTATGGTAGTTCCCCTTTAAATGCAAAGAAAGTACTGGGACTCCAGCACTGGCCAAATCTTGGTGTCCTTCCTACAGGATTGCCCGCCCTCGCCTCTTTGATCTCAGGCTGCCCTGTGACTTCTTTGACCAACAAAATGTGCAGGAAGTGACCCAGGCCACATCCAAGCAGAAGGCTCCTGAGCTGTCATGTGGCCTGTACCCTTCTCTTTTCCTCTGCCCCCAAACCAGGTGTCTCCAGAGGACATGGGTCACGAACGAAAGCAAAATGGAGCGGAGTTAAACCAACCTGCGATACAGACGAAACGTGAGCAAGACACAAATCTTCCCACGGCACTAAGTAACAAAGATCCTGGGTCTTTTGTTACTGCAGAGAAACTCAGCCTAAACGGAATGAAACAGAAAGTGATTCAATTCAGTTCCTACTGGGCCAGGCACTAGGCCAGGAGCCAGCACTGAGATAATGAGAACATGACCCCTGCCCAGAGGGGGATCCAGGGCAGAGAGAGACATGCAAGCAAATAAGGACACCCCAGCATGAGATGTAGGGGACGCGTGGATAAAAGGCGGGAGGAGTGGGGAAACCCAAAGTCCCCCAGGATGAGGAGATGATGCGGCCGACTGGGTCGGGCGGGGCGCTGCAGACAGAGAACGGGACGCCCCAAGCCCGCACCATGCTATGTGTTGTTTTACTTCAGCACTCTTTCTTTCCTTTTTTTCTTTTTCCTATTGCTATGGAACAGTACTTGGAACTGGATGATGAAAGAGGTAAAAAAGTATACATTATTTTTGGCTTTTTAAAACGTACAATGATTCTGGTAAAAATAAACAAACTCTTACCATACGATCCAGCTCTCATGCCCCTTGGTGTTTACCCAAAGGAGCTGAAAACTTACATCCACACAAAATCCTGCACATGGGTACTTAGAGCAGCTTTATTCATGAAGGCCAAAATTTGGAAGCAACCAAGACATCCGCCAGTAAGTAAACAGATAAACTGTGGTACTTCCAATGGAATCTTATCCAGTGCTAAAAAGAAATGAGCTATCAAGCCATGAAAAGACATGGAGGAGCCTTCAGTGCATATCACTAAATGACAGAAGTCAGCCTGAAAAGGGCACATCCCGTATGCTTCCAACTATAAGACATTCTGGAGAAGACAAAACTAAGGAGACAGTAAAAAGACCAGTGATGACCAGGGGCTAGAGGTGAGGGATGGATGAACAGGCGGAGCACGGGGGATTTTACAATGATGGATGCACGTCACTATACACGTCATTGTCCAAACCCACAGAATATACAACAGCAAGAATGAAAAAAGCCCAAAAAACACTTTCCCTAATAAAAAGCTGGTGTAGGCGGATGGAGGGTACACAATGACATACGCACGCGCTTTCTTTTTTTTTATATACATACATTAAACGGAGAAACTCGCAGCTTTTGCCCCATGGCCTTAACAATTCCCACAGCTCTCAGGTGCCTGTTTTCTGACTATGTGCTCCCTGGTCACTAACAAGCCCTGAAAACAGGATCCTACTATCAGCAGTCTTAAGTTCTTTCCCAGGATGGGATGGATCCCCAGGCTTCCGTGAATCTCAGGGGTTTCCAAGACGACCCTGATGTCAGGGGGGAGGACACAGCAGAAGAGGGGCAATTGGACTTGGCCTCTGGAATCAGGCAGCTGGTGGACAACTGATACCATATGTTAACAAAGTGACATTCCTGAGGGGAGGCATGGTCTGCTCCCTGTAAGCCTCACCTTACAGGGCCTTTGCCTCTTTCTCTTCAGGATGCCCCGTGACTGACACAGCAGAGTACCCCACACACCTCCGAGGTGACACAAGGGGACTAGCATGTCTGGAGCAGCTGCAGGTACACAAGAGCCACTCACTCAGCCTTCTCCCCCCCGTCCCCGGGCAGGTACCGCCATCAGCCCGGGTGTGCAGATGTCAACACCGACGCCAAGGCAGGGTAAGCAACTTGCCCGAGATGGTGCCACAGGCAGAGGTCAAGGAGGGAGGACCTGGCCCAGGTCTCTGCAACCCTGAAGGCACGGCTTTTCCACTAGTTTTGAAGTGGAGAGATTCTCAGCTCCGGCTGCACTTCACATAAACCCCCGGAACTGTAACAGTATTTTGAAGATAGTAAGGCTAACATTCATAGTTTTATGCGTGTGTGCAGGTGTGTGTAAGTACACCTGAGCACATGTATATACACGGTGCACATACTGTGTGCATATAATACCTATGCAATATAGTCGTTCTCAAGTTGAAAGATAGGGAAAGCAACTAATAAGATGGCCCTGAATGGGCGGACGCCCGCTATTGTGCTAAAATCCTCTGCGTCACGGCCTCGGGAATGATACGCGGTGACGGCACCCCTCCTGCGCAGGTCTGTCACGTAGCCTTGCCCTTGATCTATCTGACCGTCCAGTCGCTGGCCCTTCCCTGCCGACACACCCTGGGGTCCTCCGAGCCACTGTCCTGTAACACCTGCATCTCTGGTGCCTGGAGAGGCTCCTGGGAAGCTCTCGACCCACAGGTAAAACGAGCCAGGGAGCCGACAGGAGGGAGCTCACCACAGCAGGCCTCTCACGAGCCCGCTTCAAACCCTGGCTTGGACACCCACGGGCAGTGTCACCTGGAGCGGGTCACCTGATCCCGCTGAGCCTGTCTCCTCAACGGGCACGCAGAGATGACAGAAGGGTTGGGGGGGTGGTGACAGGAGAGGCCCGGAAGCCTCCTGCTGACGGGGGAGGCTGGAAAGCGTGACCGTGTAGAATGCAGAGGCGTCAGCAAGTGGTCCGGGAGGAAGCCTCGGACGCCCCCTTCCCTCCAAGGCCAGGGGCACGAGGGCTCAGGCGCTGGAAGCCGAGGGGAGCTCCTCCGCCAGAGCGGGTTTTACTGTGTCCATCGTGGGCAGGTTCCAGCGGCTAACGGGTCTTTTGAGTCAATGCACCTTCGTGGAGACCTTCTGAACTGACACAGATTAAACGACTCCATCATGTCAACACCCACTTCCCTTCGGTTTTGCCACCAGTGGTTCTAATACGCTGCTGTGAGGCTGCCTTGTTATCCAAGTTCCAGCCCAATTTCACCCCTGAAGCGCTTCCTTACGTGAAAGATGCGGGTAAGGCAGTCGGAGAAAGGCCGCAGCGATTTTTCCAGGCCATCGGTCAGCCTGCTGATAAACACACCGTGGACTAGACTCCCACCCCAGAGGAGGGTCCCTGGACTGGCCGCAGCCCTGCCGACCCCTGCAGGCTCGGGCCCTGGGACCAGCCCGCCCAGCCTCAGGCCGCCCCCCACTGCTGGCCGGGACGAGGGTCCCGACCCTCCGCTGTCCCTTCTCCTCCCACGGCGGGATCTGCAGCCCATTCCCAGGCCCAAAGGCGGTGCGTCGGGGTGAACGGGAAGAGCGTCCCTAAGCTGGGGAACAGAGGTGCTAGCTGGGCCCAAACCAAAGGGCAGCCCCGGGGTCCCGCAGGGGCCCAGCAGGCCTCTCTGAGCTTCACTGGCTACGAGCCCGGTCAGGGCCGGGAGAACCGGGTGCCAGCAGCTTGAGATCCCTCGTGGAGCCCCAGAGAAAGGCGCCGGTTATACAGAACGCCTGTCCCAGGAGACGGGGAAGAGCACGCCCTCTGCCCCACCTTTCCCCAAGGTCTCGCTCCCGGGAGGGAGGAGAATAAAGCGGTCAAGTCTTCCAAGTGCTATTTCCTCACAGGACCCAACTGAGACCCCAGTTTGCCAGCAGCCTGAATGACAAGCCCAAGGGCACAAGCCAGGGATTGGCAGAGACGCAACCAGAAGCCAGGCCTTCGGCTCCCAGTGCTGTGCTCTTTGCCCAAGGTCACAGCGTGGCAGTTCTGGTGCAGCAGGAAGTGGGCTGCCCCTGCGAGGACAGCAGCCTTGTGATAGCCTCTGTGCCCTCAGAACCTCCCCACCCCGCCCTGGCCATGCATCTGCTGGGCAAGCAAACGGCAACACCACCCACCCGGCTGCCCAAACTAGAAACTTCCCTCTCCTTCTCCACAACCCACACCCACCAACCCTCCATCCTTCCTCCCTCCTGAGGGTCTCCGGATCCCGACTCTTCTCTCTGCTCCAAAGGGCACCCCCAGGCGCAGCCACCATGACCCACCTGAGACCACCCAGGCTCTCACCAGCTGTCACCCCTTCCAGACACTTCCTAAAAGGTCAAGCTGACACTCTCCTGCCTCGGGCTCTCTTGTGACCACCCCTTCCCCTCCAAAGACGTGGCTTTGACCATGGCTCTCACAGGAGGATTTCAAGCCAGGGTGAAGCTGTCATTTATCCTGAAGGTGAAAACGGGGAAAACCCCAAAGACAAAGACATCTTCAAATGTGTCCCTCATTAAAAATGTATTAAGACTCATCGGCATCCAAGGTCCGCTAAGATCTGGCCCAGACTAGACCACCCATCACCTCCCCCTACACTCGGGCCACAGGAAACACCCAGCTCTCCCACCCTGAGCTGCAGTGAGCTGTTTGTCAAATGGGAAAAATAACCCTTGCCCTGGAAAAACACATTTACAAGCTTAAGTTAGTTTCAAAGGAAGCAGCATAATGTATGATAAATACACACAGATGCAGCTCAGGCTAATATGTGCCACGAAGTCCCAGACATCCTGAACTCTACGTCCCCTCCTCTCCCCACCAGCCCCTGAAACCAGTCCCCGTGGACAGTCAGGATGTTGCCACTCCCGTGTGGGCCGCAGCCTGGTCCTGCCAGACCTGGAGCCACCCAGCTCCAGGGCTGCGTCAGCTACCAGAGGTGGATGCGAGGTTTCCCAATCGCGCTGGGCCTCTGAGAGCCCTAAGCAGCACCAGCGTTACCCGGATGTCTCCCACTGGGCAGCTGCTGAGAACAATGGGCCTTAATTATCTGACAGACAGGAGGCTTTAGAGCGGAGAGACACAGGAAAGGGCTTCACTTCTTCATCTGTTCATTTTCCAAACCTCAGACAGAAAATGCTTGTGTGTTTCATTTTGAGCTTATGAAAAAGAGTTAGAACATTTCTTAATGTCTACTCATCCGTTGGGGATGAAAAGGCATGCATTTGGGGTGTAAGGTTAGATAAAAGGAAAAGATCTAATAATAATGGCTCCATCACAGAAAGTAGATAAGCAGACACCAGTGCCTTCTGATGGAGATTCTTTGCAAAGAAAAAGAAAACTATCACTGAATATGATCAAGCCTCTAGAGCTTACTACCAATTTAATAAGGAATAAAGAAAAAGAAGTCAGTCAGAGGAGCAAGGTCACCACCACCACCACAGGCACCCAACTGGCCAAATCCCCAACTGGGGGACCTGATTTAGTCAATGGACAATTGTGAGAAAAAAGAGATGCACGGGGAGCCTATAGATTAAAAACGGATGTGAGACTTATCAACCTCTTGAATTCTGATTCCAAAAAATGTTTAAAAAACATGACACCGCGGCTTCCCTGGTGGCACAGTGGTTGAGAGTCCGCCTGCTGATGCAGGGGACACAGGTTCGTGCCCCGGTCCGGGAAGATCCCACATGCCACGGAGCGGCTGGGCCTGTGAGCCATGGCCGCTGAGCCTGCGCGTCCGGAGCCTGTGTTCCGCAACGGGATAGGCCACAACAGTGAGAGGCCCGCGTACCGCAAAAAAAAAAAACACAAAAAACACACAAGAAAAAATGACACCGAGATCACTGGAAATTTAAACATCGATATTGAGGAACTGCTCATTTTAAAACATGATATGGCATTGCGGTTATGTTTTTAAAAAGAGCTCCAATGTTAACTATTAAAATATTTGCAGATGAAATGATACGTCTTCTTGGATTTGCTTCAAAATAACACAGGAAATGGGGCAGTTGGTGAGGGAGAGATGAAAAAGACTGGCCCTGAGTCACTAGTTATAGAAGCTGGGTGAGAAGTACTATTACGGCACCTCTTGTATATATTTGAATTCTCCACATAAAGTTTTTAAGTAAAAGAATGAATAACGACACACCCCCTCCCTTCGGCACCTTCGCTGAAGTGGCCCAGCGCCGAGGTGGGCATGGATGGGCTTCTTCCCCCCTGCCTATCTGACAGATGAGGCGTCAGCGTCAGAGAGTGTGAAGGACCAGCCAAGGGCGCGACCAAGGACCAGCAGAGCTGGGGTTGCAGCGCACGTCTCGGCTCGGTCCAGGGCACTTTCCTCTTCCCTCCAGATAAGATGAGACCCTTTCCCTAACACGTGGGCAGACACCTTTGGGGGCCCTGAGAGGTCTGCACGTGGGGCTTCACGGCCAGACTCTAATCCCCACGAAGGGAAAGATGAGTTCCCAGAATTTCTAGCTCCAGACCAACCGGAGCACTGTGGCTGGGGGAGACTGGGCTTGGGAGTGTGAGGGATAAGCACCAAAGAGAACACAAGACCCGTGTCACTACCCGCCGCCTCTTCCTGGTGAACTGAACCAGGAGGATAATCACCACCATGTTCCCCGATGGGGTCAGCTTAAAGCCTGCCTGAGTCAGGCTGTGAGTGGAGGCGCCCTGAGTAGGAGGGGAACACCTGTGAACGACACTCAGCACGCCCACTGCTAACTCACTCACTCATGCACATTACCTGAGCACCTACTGTGTGCCTGACAGTTGATCAAGGTGGCAGGGATGTTCAGGGCCGAGCAAGACACACACGCTGCCCTCAAAGAACCCACAGTCGAGCCCCGTGGTCCCTGCACAGCGCCACACGTTAGAGTCACCAGGGGAGATTTACAGGTCCCGATGCCCAGGTAGCACCCAACCAATCAGATCAGGATGTGGTGGGGCGGGGGGAGCCCCGTAATAACAATTCGAGGCAAAGTTTGGGAACCTCTAGTCTGGCAAGAGCGAGACGCGAGGTAGAAAATAACAAACACCATCCAAGAGTCCACGGACGCACAGAGGAGCAAGACACGGCTCCAGGGGGAGGTCGGGGAGGACCCGGTGGGCGGCTCGATCACGGCTTGAAGTCCCACAGTGCTGACCCTGCAGGCCACGTTCTGCTCTCCCATCCGTGCCGAAGGTTGAGGGACCACAGGGGGACGGCCTTGCTCTCTCTGGGCCTTCCTGTCACTTCCCAAGGGTGGTCATCTGCCTGAGATTCCTGTGGATGCACCTCCCCCGAGACCCCAGGCGTCCCGCCAACCCCGAGCTCCCAACTGCAGTGATGCCGGCCCATAACCTCGGCCCCCAGACCCAGGGGCGGCAGGTCTGCTACACCGGACACCTCAGTGTCGCCCTCTACCCTTCCGGTTACCTGGTTACCAGTTCCCTGGTCAGGCCTCGTTAACAAGCCCTCACAGTAAGTCCTCCCTGTGAAGTGGCTGTGTGGCCTCTGGCTCCTGACAGAGGAGGACCCTCTGTCCCCACGTCAGACACCGCCCAGAAGCCTGGGCAATGCGGCTCCAAGTCATAACTAAGCACTTGAGCAAAACTCCGCAGTCATCTCCCCAGAAAGGAAGCACAAGACCCCAAGCGCACGCCCTTCCCTAGGCCTGGCGGCTCGGATGGTGGGAGCCGTTCTCACAGCTGAAAATAACATTACCTGCCCGTCATGGAGCACCTGCCGGGGGTCACGTGCAGTGCTAGGCACACAGCCTGGACTAACTTTAGTACTTATAACGACCTGCAGGACAGGCATCCGTATCCCCACTTTACTTGAAAGCTCAACAAGGCCAAGCGACTCACCCAGACAGCCGAGCCAGCCAGTGGCCGAGCGAGTCCGGGCCTGGGCTCTGTGTGGCCCCAGGTCTGTGCCCGCTAGGCCTGTGTCCACGGGGTGGGCACCTGAACACCAGCCTGCAGCCAGGGAGTGGGTGCAGGGGGCACCACCTCCTGCACCAGGGAGACTCCAGTCGCTCAGGACAAGAGGCCACACAAAGCTGCCCGGCGTATGGAGCTCAAGCGAGTGACCTGGTTTTTCTTTTCTCATGAAGAGGAGAGACTCTCTCCTGTCATCTGAGTCCGCAAACTGCAGCATCTTCCAGGTATCGAATCTCTGTCACCTGGATGCTTCTCCAGGCTGAGCTCTGACCCCTCTCCTTGCTGCCTATGAATCATTAGGGGGTCCTATTGATTCTGGTGCCATTGGGTTTCTCTTAGGGTACTTGCAAAACCGCTAACTGGAAGGGATGCAGAGGGGGGTGGCGGAGACGCTGTGGCCAGGGAGTGAGGAGTCCGGCACCAGCGTCATTCTGCCCGGGGCTTGAGAAGCAAACCCGAGCCTCAGCTTCCCCATCGGGCAGCTGAAAGGACAAGAACACACCAAGGTGCTTTCTCCTGGTTTGCATAAGCTTACTTTCTGAAGGACTCTCCCACTTTCCTCCCAGTCTGAAAAAGGAACAAAGAAAATCCACAGTCTTCTGACTCAGAACGGCTGCAGAAGAGACCACAGGGCTGGGGGCACAGGCTTGTTGACCGCAGGGGGCAGGGCAGGCCACCCGTGGAAGGAGGCCATGCGCAAATTCCAGCTGCGGTTACACAGCAAAGAGCAACAACACCGGGCTCCTAACAAGGGCTTCCTTGCATGATTCAGTGAAGTGTTCGACAGAACTAAACGAGAGAAAGACACGGAGACAGTTGGTAGGAGGAGCTAGACATTTGGGGCTGGGGCTGTTCTGGGCTCGGGTAAACACCCCCAGAGGTGGGCCTGCGCGGAAATCACTGCTGACACGCTCACGGTTCCCGGGGAGGGCACCTGCACACAGGTGAACAATAGCGGGGGTAGAGGACGCACAGGCTGCTCCCCAAACCCCTCTGCGGGGAGTTACAGAAGACCAAAGTCAAAATGAGAGGAGGACGGGACCTTAGTGGTCACCTGGCTGGTCACCTCTCTGAGCCTCAGTTTCTTCATCTGCTAAATAGGGATGATGGTCATGACAGCGACCTCAAAAGACACGTTGAAGACAGAACACGCAGCACAGCAAGTAACCAATCACAAGTCACCGCTTATCACGTGATCACTCCATTTGCTCGTTCATTCCTACAGGAAACATTGCCTGAGCCTCTCAAAGGACCAGGGAAGAAGTTAAAACCTAGAGGAGGGACAAGGCTTATCTAAAGCCACTCAAGAGGCGGAAGAAGAAAAGCTAAACCAGAAACAAGTTGCCGCCGAATGCAGCGCTGTGCCACAGGCTGGGCCCCCCGCAGACCATCAAGAGAGCCCTAGAAACACAACCACGATGCCGTGGAGCACCCAGGCCTTCTCGCTCCCGCCCCAGAGCCCCGCCAGGATCCTCCAGATGTGAGGGTCTGGCCCTCCCCATGGCCCGGACGGCGTCAAGGGGAAAGTCTCAGAGCGCTGAAGCTGTACGTGCTCTGGAGCCCGTCCCTGCCCCTCTGGCTCGACAGCCATTCTAGAATGCGTGTGATACACTGTCCGCACACTTGACAGGGCTGACCTGTTCTCAGCCAGCCAGCGACGAGGCTCCCCGGCGAGGAGACGCCGGGACCAGACGTGCCAGGCCTGCCAAGCAGGCAGTGGCTGCCTGTGGGTGAGGGCGGGACACGGCGGGGGAGCCTGAAGCACGGGATGAGACAGTATCTGTTACTGTACATTCAGAGAGGTTTGTGCCTAAGTGAGGGCTGTCATGAAACGTAACTTCAATGGCTTGATAATTAAGCAAAAACACAGTAATTATCATACCTTAATCTTTCCAGTACATTTGCTGCTGGCGACACTGTATTTTCTTAAGGAAGTTCATGCCGTTTCACTCAGAAAAGCATTCTACTGTTTCTGGTCTTCTTTTGAAACTGGAGGACGGGGGGATGCCCAGTTCCGGGGACATAGCCTAAAGAAGTGTAGGTAACTCCCGTGGAGGGGTGTGGCGGCAACTGGGCAGCCCTGGGTTCCAGTTACAACTAACTGCGTGGCCCTTGGCAGGTTCGAGCTCTCTTACGCATAAGCAGAGGTGGGCACAGTGCCCACACCTTGAGGATGAGGATTAAAGGCAGAAATGCTTGTGAAAGTGGGTTCTTCTTCACACCACCCCTCGGGTAAAAATGAATGTTACTACAGGCATCTAGCTGCAAGTCTGGAGGACATTCTCAATGTCACAACCGAGGGCGTGGAGCCCCAGGAAATGCAGTCAGCACAGACCAAGCGTCACAAATTGTGTAGGCAAAAGTGAAGTTAGCTAATGGTGCTTAATTACAGAACCGATGCATCAACCAGGCCAGAAAGAGAGATGAGTCACCAATTTCCAAAGGACCTTTCACAGAAAAGATGAGGAGGGTGAAAAGGTACGTGCTACATCCATTTGCTGAAAGGTTGTATCTTAAATTATAAGATGACATAGATACCCCTAGGAAATACGGGTACAGGAGTGGTATTTCCAGTTTAAAAACTCGAAGATGCAGCCTGTGAAGAAGCCCTTGACGCCACCCCACGCACGCGCCCCTTTCCAGGGTGAGCTGCCGCTTCACCTGGGCTGCTCCCCCTTGCACTCCAGCCCCACCTCACTCCTACTCAGTGTCCTGTTCTGTATTAGCACCACTTCCTCCAGAAAGCCTTCCCAGCCCCAAGCTGGGTTTCCTCCTCTCAGCTTTGGATTCTCCTCAGCCTGTGCGACAATCCCTGCCTTTCTTCCACACCAAACGTAAGTGCAGTGAGGACAGTGAGGACCTTACCCACTAGGCTATCTCCCGGCAGGGCGTGGGACTCGCTGGCCACTCGGGAGGTGCTTGTTGAAGGAATGGATGAACACGCCCTGCGAGCGGAACACCCAGCCTGCTCCCCCGCCTCCCCAACTCCTGCCGGCCTGTACGCTTGACAATGGACTTGGGCGCTGGTCACAGCTTACCTAAGGCTGCACAGAGCAGAAAGAGGAGAAAACAGAACCTGCTTCCCCCCACCCCCTCCAGCCCATCTTTTTTTTTTCACATCTTTATTGGAGTATAATTGCTTTACAATGGTGTGTTGGTTTCTGCTGTATCACAAAGTGACTCAGCTATACATATACATGTTCCCATATCTCTTCCCTCTTGCGTCTCCCTCCCTCCCACCCTCCCTATCCCACCCCTCTAGGTGGTCACAAAACGCTGAGCTGATCTCCCTGTGCTATGCGGCTGCTTCCCACTAGCTATCTATTTTACAATTTGGTAGTGTATATATGTCCGTGCCACTCTCTCGCTTTGTCACAGCTTACCCTTCCCCTCCCCATATCCTCAAGTCCATTCTCTAGTAGGTCTGTGTCTTTGTTCCCATCTTGCCCCTAGGTTCTTCATGACCATTTTTTTGTTTGTTTTTTAGATTCCATGTATATGTGTTAGCATCTCCAGCCCATCTTAAATCGCCATTCCAAGCTCAGCCGTGGCGTCATTCAGACCTGGGTCCCACCAAGTGCCTTTGACCTCTGTACTCAGTCTGCTTGTCTATAACATGCGGACAGAAGCTCCTATGTGAGGGTACTAGGAAGACTGAGTGCCTGACCTCCTGCGAACACACGGGGCTCAGAAACTGTGGCTCCAAGGACACGTTTCTCTTGTACTTGGCACGTCTTTCTACCCGGAGGGAGGGGGAGACAGGTGCAGGTCCCCAACAGTCTAATTGGAGTTGGTCCCTCTCCTGGACTGCAGGTCACCCTTAAAAGGACGTCAAATGCCTTGTGACCCAGGATGCCAGGGCTCCGAGAAGAGCAGCATCACAGCTACGTGGATTCCAGGAATACGGCTTTTCACTGAGGGTGAGGCTGTGTCACCCCGGCAGAACCCGTGGTTCATCCACCCACTCCCCAGGGAGCAGTGGGAAGGTGGCCTGCCACGCACTGGGAGATAAAGCCAGAGTCTGAGGACCACCGCTGCCCTCACCACCGGGGAGAGCTGGCCCGCCCTGCCCTCCTCAGAGTGGCCGAGCCTGGCCGAGGGCAGCCCTCATAAGCGCCTAGGGAAGCCTGAGGTGTGGTGGGGCGGGGGGGACAGTCTTCGGGGGGCTGAGCTCAGGACTCCGGGAGGGCACAGGGCTCTAAGGAGACAGAACCTGGAGGTACGGGGACAGCAGCCCAGGACTCAAGGGGCTTCCACCTTGAGTCCACCTCGAGCTCAAGGTCCACCCACCGCAGCTTCCTCCCCCAGACCTGCTCCGTCAGACCAAAGACCTGGGCCCTCTCCACGGACGCAGAGCGTGTGTCCTAACCAGGCAAAGCTGGAGAGGTCTGGAAAGGGAAGCGCAGTGACCCCCTGCATCCCCGCGAACACTGGGATGCCCGGCGGTCACCCCTGGGTTAGCGGGGGCAGTGGGAACAGAGCCACAGCTGACTCCCCGGAAAGAACGGAGCGTCACGACCCCCGGTTTACCCCCCACCCGAAACAGCAGGATGTCCCGTCAGGCAGGAGTGGCAGGGCCGCCCCGGCCGCGGGAGTGTCGTCAGCTCCAGGCCACGAGGGGTCCTTGCTTACGCATCCTGTAGCTCCTGGAGCCTGACGCAGGCACCCCAGAGCAAGTTCTCGAAGCATCCATATTTATCGAATGAATATTTTATGAATGAATAAAGAATGTGTGAGTTAGATGCATCAAGAGATGAGAATTTAAGCAAAAAGCTTAACAGGGAAGAAGCCGGAAGCACAAGACTGAACTGTGCTTATTTGCGAACAGGGTCGTTGACATCGCTGACTTCCGTGGCTGACAGTGAGTCAAGCTTAGAACAAGCTCAGCAATTTGCAATTTTTTTAAAGCTGCATTTACGTTGGTGTCATAAGACGACCAGAAGGATGTCCTCTGGGATCCCAGGCTACATCAAAACATCTAGACAAGGCAGAGAAGGCAGACAAGGCACGGGGCGGACGGTCTCCTTCACAACTTGGGGACCAGCACGGGGCCCAGGCCGCTGCCGGTGGCCTAGAGCACCAAGGACGCAGCAGCAGCAGCCCAGGAAGGAGCCTGTCCTCACGCCCCGGAGCCAGAACACTCAGCACGGCCGCCACGGCCTCCGAGCACCACGAGCACGTGAGCCCTGCACACGCCCGCACAGCAAGAATCCCCGAGAACAAGGAGCTCTTGAGAGGGAGTGTTTCCTTCCTCTCAGGGGTTAGGCCATAAACGCCCTCCCAGTATCAGCCCCAGACAGCGAATAAATACGACTGTGCGTTTATATGTGTCATCATCAATGATGACATTAAACACCACACCCTGGCAGCAGTCTCGCCGTGGATCGGCGTGGAGACGGATAAACGGTGCGTTCATGAGTGAGTCACGAAGAGCAGTCAGAAGGCAAAAACCTGATTCATATTCAACTCCAGAGTACAAGGCTGATTGAAAGTTATAAAAAGACACGCAGAAGACACATGATATGGAACCACTTATGTCATTAAAAAAAAAACCTGAATACAGTGTTTGTTGTGGCTATAAATAAATACAATAAAGTAGTAAAGCGTGGAGTGGATGATGCCGTGGCCTCCAAGACACAGAGACTCTGGGAGGAGGAAGAGAAAGGAAGGTGGGAGTGGGGGCTGGGGGCGGGGCTGTCAGGCTTCGCTGCTTTATTTATTTATCTATCTATCTATCTATCTGTTTGTTTATTTATTTATTTATGGCTGTGTTGGGTCTTCCTTTCTGTGCGAGGGCTTTCTCTAGTTGCAGCAAGCGGGGGCCACTCTTCACCGTGGTGCACGGGCCTCTCACTGTCGCGGCCTCTCTTGTTGCGGAGCACAGGCTCCGGACGCGCAGGCTCAGCAGTTGTGGCTCACGGGCCCAGCCGCTCCGTGGCATGTGGGATCTTCCCCGACCGGGGCTCAAACCCGTGTCCCCTGCACTGGCAGGCAGACTCTCGACCACTGCGCCACCAGGGAAGCCCTTCGCTGCTTTTTCAGTTGCTTATTTTTTTCAAACATTTTCTTACGAGTTGAAAGAATTCCTCCGAGAATACTCTATAGACCCACTGGTATATCCTATAATTAACATTTTATTCTATTTGCTTTATCAACTCAGTCTGTCCATGTGCCCATCCTTCCACCCATCCAGGAATCTAGTTTTTTAGGCATTTCAAAGACTAGTGCAGATATCATACACCACCCCCAAGGCCTTCAGCAGGCAGAGTTTAACATCTGCTTACAGTTTTTCTTTTGATATAAAATCGACTCTCAGAGAAATGCACAAATCTTAAGTACACGTTGGCTAAATTTTAACAATGGCAAGCACCTATGGCGCCCACACCCAAATATCAAGTTATACAACATGGGCATCGCCTAGGAAATCCCCTTGTGCCCCTTCCTGGTCAAAGCCCATCCCAACCTCTGCAGAAGCAACCGATGCTCTGTTTCCACCATCACAGAAGAGTTTTGCTGGTTCTGGGATCTCAAATGAACGGAACCACATGGTACATGCTATTTTGGGTCAGGCTCCCCGCACTCAGCACGAGGTTCCTGAGATTCACCCATGGTGATGTATTAGGAGTTTGTCAGTATTTGTTGTTGAGTAATATCCCATGAGGAAAATGCCACCATTTGTTAATTCACTCTCCTGTAACAGACACCTGAGCTCTATTTTTTGGCTTGGAACATTCTTTATAGGTCTTTTTGTGAACATACGTTTTTAAACTTTTCTTGAATAAATAACGAGAGTTGGAACTGCTGGGCAGAGTACGTGTATGTTTAGCTTTGTAAGAAACTGCAGCAGCCTCTTCGAAAGCGGTTGCACTGTTTCACATTCCCACCCAGGCATGAACCTTCCAGCGGCTGCATGTTCCTTGTGGACACTTGACATTGCCAGTCTGTCATTTTAAGCATTTCTCACGAGTGTGTCGTGCTGCCCCACTGTGATTTAAATCTGCATTCCCTCCTCCCCACTGACCAATGGTGCTAACGTCCACTGTGTTTTTTTTTAACATTTTACTTCCTTGAGAAAGAGAGAGAGAGAGAGAGAGAGAGAGAGAGAGGAGACAGAAAGATAGAGGGAGACAGAGAAGGAGACAGAGAGGGAGAGATCTCGAGCAAATATAGCAAAACGCTGAAATCTGAGATATGGTTAGTATCTAAATACGGTTAAATCTGAGATATGGTTAGTATCTAGATATGCTAGTATCTAAATTATTTTCTGTATGTTTCAAGTATTTTGCAATTACAAATAAAAATTATATTTCACCTATATCTTACTCCAGCTATACTTCCACCTATAAGGGTATGGCCCTAACATCCAAGCTGCACTTGGGGGCACAGCTCCTGGTCTGGAGAAAGGCCCAGATGAGTGGGAGCGGGCCAGGCCCTGGGGAAGCGATCACCACCACAGCAAAGAGCTTCTTTCCAAAGTCACCGAGCTTGACCTGCCTCCGGACCTGTCCCTGTGGCCCTGGCTCTGCTCTTGGTCGGCTCTTACTTCCACCTTGGCTCCCTGCTCGCCTCTGCTGGACCAGGGCACATCCTGCGGCTGACCCTGGCCAGGGCCCACCGGGGCCACCTCTCTTTGCCCTCCAAGGGCTGAGCTCGGGTGACACAGCACCTCTTCCAGGCACCTCTGCCTGGCCTGTCTCCTGTGCCATTAATTCCTCCAAGGAACTTCCCACTGACATTGATAGGCGTCCCTCAGATCAACACCCAGTGACACCAGACACAGCTTTCTTAAGAATTTAAAAGTGAAAGGTCTTGCCCAGACGTCCAGGAGTCCTCAGAAATGGTGCCTGAAAGCATCTATAGCTGAGGTGCTGCTTCCTCGGATGGACACCATTCGTTTCTACCTTGACTTCACATTTGGCTCCAATTTGCAACCACTACCGATCCTGTCACTGAACCTGAATAAGGGCTGTGATGCCTCTGAAAGGGGGACCAGACTGCCCACCCTCTAAGGTCTCGAGGCTGGACTGTTTCAGCACCTCCCAAGCAGGGTGATGAGAGCGGGGCCGGGGGCACGTGGGGCCGTGACGACACTTACCTCTGGCCCTCGCCGGCGTGCAGGACGAGCTCGTCATTGCTCCGGGCGCTGACCGTCAGCTCGTGCTCCGTGGAGTTGAAGACGTCCAGGAGTAGGTGGCACTGCCGGGCGCTGCGGTGCAAAGACAAAGCCAAGTTCAGCATCTTCTGGCAGCCAAAAAGGAGAGTGACTCCGCTTCCCCCCATCCCCGAAGATTTTACACCACTGGAGGACACGAGAAGTATGATTTATCACAATGTCACGTACCCGGGACACAAAGGCTGACGAAGGAGACTCATTCTGAACTAACTGTGAATTCCACACAGTGGGTTTGGACAGGAGGCCCTCCTTGGTCCTGGGACACAGGCTTACAACCCAGCTGTGCCCTTTACACATTGAGTGACCTTGGGAAGGTAACTTGAGTTCTCCAAACCTCACACGGGTGACCGCTAGGACGCCTGACCCACCGGGAAAGCACTCGGCATTTAGTGTCTTTCAATAAGTGACCGCATCATGGCCCTGGATTTCTACGGGTGCCAGGCCAGGTGCTGGGCAGGGGTCCACCGAGAGCCGTGCCCATGCTGTCTGTGCACATGCCCACTGAGAGTCCTCATGGGGGCCACCCCTCACTCCCCCAGAACTGTGGGTGACACCTGGGGTCACTCACCACCCACCTGAAACCTCCTTTCCCTGGCCTCCTCTACCGCAGACAGTAACCAAACTGCAGTAACCAAGTTCCCGCCGCCCCCTTCCCCAAGGGGAGGGCCATGGAACAAAGTTCCAGCCAATAACCGGCTTCTGGAGACTTTTCATCCCAAATAAGAAGACAAGTCCTTGAGAGGGGAAGGCGCCACCCTTCCACCTCCTGACTTGCACCTACGTAGCTTCCACCTACGCCAGGAAGCTCAGGGACTCTAGGGGGCGATGGGGACGAACGCCACGGCTGCGGAGGGCAGAGTGGGGCCCTGGGAAGTGACGGCACAGACCCATAGCTACACGTGAAAAACAGAACTCCAGCCACGCACGCTGCGTGTGTGCTAGCTGCCATTTGTCAGGTCCCCATCACGGTCCAATGCTTGCCTAAAACTAACACAGCATCTCAAACACCAAGTGTCGCAGCTGGCACAGGACAGCTGATGGATAAGCGTCCGCTCATCAAAACGGGACACCCGGACCTAGGACAGGAGCAGACAGCAACAGAGGCAGCAGCCATCCTCCTTCCTGGAGGAACAGGGTAAGGAGATTTCCAGAGAAGGAAAAAAAAAAGCCTCAGAAAAGGATCTGTGCTCTGGTCTCCTTCAGCTGAGCATTTCTTCAAAACGTGACCTTCCATAGGGCATCTGCGTTATCAGGTGTGTTTCCCAAAGTGTGACAAGGGAAGATTTCACTGGTTGTTAAGCAAAGGGGAGACAGGACTCACACCCACACGTGCCGGCTGCCTGCATTGCTGATTTCATACAAAAGCCCTGCAAGGTTGTCCTCCCGAGACCCCCTGATGGAGAGGGGAGGAGAGGGAGGCTCAGGAGATGATGAAAAGTGCTGGTGATGACCGAGACTCAAGACACACAGCTAGAAATCCTGTAGTGCTCACAGCGGATGAAGACACGTATTCCGATCCAAACTGCGTCCCCTGTTCTTTCCAGAGAAGGGAACTGAGGTGGAGAGGGCGCAGTGACGTGCCCAGGGGTTCACACACGCACACACGCGCGCTCACATACACAAAGACTGACCGCATCCAAAGGCCACTGGGCATCTGTGAAATACCAGATTCTCAAAACACATACATGCACTTACTCTCAAGGGAGATGGTAAAGTAGCAGCCTGATCGTCCCGCTACGCACTACGAGATGTCGCACAACACGTCTTTAGTTGATTCTGGGTTCTGTGGGTCGGGGTGTCCTCCCCAGAGGTTCAGCACTTGGAAAAACATTCATTAGCTCTGACAGCTGCCTCCGAGAGGCCTCTTCACTCAGCTCACAGGAAAATGAGCTTTCGAGAATGAAGATCTATTCTGCCTTTGTCATAACTTGATGAAATCTTTAATCACAGCAAAATCTCTCATCAGAAAAGGAAATTCATAAAACATTTATCAGAGGCAGAAAATTGAAGTGATATTTAAAAGCAGGAAAGAAAAGATTCAAATACATGCTGTTTTCACCCACGGAATATAATTGTTAGAAAACTGCACAGGAATGAACAACACCGGAATGTAATACTTTTTTGTCCTCTGTTTTTTCTGACTCACTGTCTGAGTATGGGGGCGCCTGATCCAGTGTTTCTGTTCCTCCTAATTGTTGGCAGCATGAGATGCTGGTGGATCTTTGCTTTCTACCTATTATTCATAAATTAATTCCCTTTCCGAAACTGCAGTAGCACTGTGTGCCCACCATCATGTCATTTACTCTGTGTATCTTTCCATACCTCTTTGGATGATTCTCTTAAGTTTTAATCTGTGTTTGAGCATATAATTTACTTTTTTTTTTTTTTTTTTTTTTTTTTTTTTGTGGTATGCGGGCCTCTCAGTGTTGTGGCCTCTCCTGCTGCGGAGCACAGGCTCCGGACGTGCAGGCTCAGCGGCCATGGCTCACGGGCCCAGCCGCTCCGCGGCATGTGGGATCCTCCCGGACCGGGGCACGAACCCGTGTCCCCTGCATCAGCAGGCGGACTCTCAACCACTGCGCCACCAGGGAAGCCCTACTTTTAATTCTTATTTGCTTTTTGGTTTTATTTTTGTTTTTTTTTTTGTTTTTCTGGATCCATCTTTCTGAAGTACAGGGAAGCCCAGGAAAGCTTCCTAGAAGAACCGAGATCAGAGTAAGGCTTCAGATCCATCTGCCTGGTCGGGAGGCGGGGTGGGGTGCCCAGAAGCAGGAAAGAGTCTGGAGTAAAGTTGGAGGGAGGAGACGAGGCCGCCAGGTGGAAAGGAGAGGCACAGCCCAGGCACAGCGAACAGTGCGTGTGAAGCCACGTCTATATAGTTAGTATGCACTATTTCCTATCTAGAATTAGGACAATTAATTTTATTTATTAATTCGTGTAACAAATATAAATATCTACTGAGTACCTGTTGTGTGCCAGGTACTATTCTAAGCACTTGGGATATGGAAGTGAACAAGAGAAACAGGATCTCTGCTTTCACGGAACTCACACTCTTGTGAGGGGACAGGGCTAGGAAAGATAAGAGGAATTAAAAGTGAAAACAATTTAGTCATATTTGGTAAAACTAGGAAAAATAGGTTCAAAAAGGTTGCTAAATACAGGGTTAAGACACACATCCACACACAAAATCAATAACAACAGCATTCCTATATATCAACTAAAAACAACTACAAAATATACTTTTTAAGAAAATATATTTACAATAGTAATGTACCTAGAAAAAATCTAACAAAATATATGCAGGATGTTTATGAAAAAAATTCTAAAGTTTTATGAAATGATATTAAAGGTGATGAATAAATGCAGAGATGTATTATGTTCAAGGATAGAAAAACTCAGTATTTTTAAATAACTCACTTCTTTCCAAATGTATATAAATTTAATGCAACTCAATAAAAAATCTCAACATTGTCCTGGTTTTGGTCAAACTTGATACACTGATTCTAAAATTTATATCTAAGATCAAAGGGCCAAGAACATGCAAAACAACAACGAGGAAAATTTTTGGAAGAGATTTGGCCAACCAGATATCAAGAGTTGTCGTAAAGCTGTAAAAAATGAAGGCAGTGGGGCAGTGATAAACACATCAATGAAGGAAAAAACAGCCCAGAAGCAGATCCATGAATATAATAAGGTAATGGATATATGACCAAAGTAGCAGTGTTGATTATTAAGAAGGAGATTCAATAAACAGTGCTGGACAAATGGTTATGCAGATAGAAAGAAAATGATATCCCTACCTCACACCATAAACAAAAATAAGTTCCAAACAGACTGAATAGATAAATGTAAAAAGGAATATTTAAAATCCTGTAGAAGAAAATACAGGTGAACAACTTCTGACCTTGAAAGACAGAAAGATTTCTCAAATGAGTTTCAAGATATACAAAATATAAAGAGATCTTCAACCAGGGCACCAGAATGCACAATGAGAAAAGGACAGTCTCCTCAATAAATGATGTTGGATAAAATGGATAGTCACACAGAGAGGAATGAAACTGGACCCTTACCTCACACCATATACAAAAATCAACTCAAAATGGATTAAAGACTTAAATGTAGGATCTGAAACTGTAAAACTACTAGAAGAAAACAGGGGAAAACCTTCTTGGCATAGGTCTGGGCAATAACTTTTTGGAAATAACCCCAAAAGCACTGGCAACAAAAGCAAAAACAGATTAAGTGGGGTTGTAGCAAACTAAAAGCCTCTGCACAGCAAAGGAAACAATCAACAGAGTGAAAAGGCAACTTACAAAATGAGAAAAAATATTTGGACACAGTAGGTCTCAAAAGGGGTTAATACCCAAAATACCTAAGAAACACAAACAACTCAATAGCAATAGCAATCATCATCATCATCCAATTAAAAAGTTGGCAAGGGCTTCCCTGGTGGCGCAGTGGTTGAGAGTCCGCCTGCCGATGCAGGGGACACGGGTTCATGCCCCAGTCTGGGAGGATCCCGCATGCCGCGGAGCGGCTGGGCCCGTGAGCCATGGCCGCTGAGCCTGCGTGTCTGGAGCCTGTGCTCTGCAATAGGAGAGGCCACAACAGTGAGAGGCCCGTGTACCGCAAAAAAAAAAAAAGGTTGGCAAAAGACCTGAATAGCCATTTCTCAAGAGAAGACGTGCAGATGGCCAACAGCTATATGAAAAGGTGCATAACATCACTAATCATTGTGGAAATACAAACCAAAACCACAGTAAGATATCATCTCACACCTGTTAGAATGGCTATTAAAGAGACCAATAAGTGTTGGTGAGGATGTGGAGAAAAGGGAACTCTCACGCACCTGTGGGAAAGTAAATTGGTGCAGCTATTACAAAACAGTGTATAACTTCCTCAAAAAATTAGTAATAGAACTACCATATGATCTGGCAATCTCACTTCTGGGTATATATCCAAAGGAAATGAAATAAGTATCTCAAAGAGATAAGTGCACTCCCATATTCACTGCAGCATTATTCATAATAGCCAAAATACGGGAAAACCTAAGTGTCCATTGACAGATGAGTGAATAAAACAATCCGTCTCTCTCTCTCTCTCTCTCTCTCTCCTTCTCTCTCTCTCCCCCTTTCACACACACACACACACACACACACACACCCCATAATATTATTCAGCCATGAGAAAAAAGAAAAATCCCACCATTTGTGACATGGATGAACCCAGAGGACATTATGCTAAGTGAAATGAGCGAGACACGGAAAGACAAATACTGCATGATCTCACTTACAGGTACAATCTCAATTAGTTGAACTCATAACAGCAGAGAGCAGAATGGTGGTTAACCTGGGGTAGAGGGGTGGGGGAAAGGGGGAGAGGTTGGGCAAAGGATACAAAGTTTCAGTTACGCAGGATGAGTAAATCCTGGAGATTTAATATTCAGCATGGTGACTGTAGTTAAGAATACTGCATTGTATACTTGAAACTTGCAAAGAGAGTAGATCTTAAGTGGTCTCACTATGCACTCAAAAGGTAACTATGAGAGGTTACAGATACATTAATGAGCTTGAAATGTGAAATGAAATGAAATGTGACATGATTGTGTTAACCATTTCACAATGTATATATCACACTGTACACCTTAAATATACACAATTTTACCTCAATCAAGCTGGAAAAATAAATAACGGAAAAGACTGAAATGTTTGGCTGCACTGAAATGAAGCACTTTTTGTACAAGGAGAAACATTAAAATCAAAGCAAAGAAAAGCTGGCTGTGAAAAGGTGTTTGCAACACATAAACCTGACAAAGCATTAGAATTCTGAATTGATAAAGAACTCCTGTAAATCAATAAGAAAGAAATGATCCAATGGAAAATTGAGCAAAGAACAAGAGTGGACAATTTAAAGCAGAGGAAATCCAATGGCCAATATATAGGAACAGAGGCTCAATACAACTAGCAGTCAGAGAAATGGAGAGAAAACCCTCCAGTATGATTTCCCACCCAACCTATTGGAAATGTTTAAAATGTGCTCTAAGACCAAGTGTTGGCCAAGATGTAGATCAGCAAGGATCACGGGAATCCTCATTCAGTGCTGCTAAGGGTGTAAACTGGTACAACTCCTTCACAGGGCAGGTTGGCACAACCTGGCCAAGTAGTAGATGAGAACCCTTTGATCAAACGACTCAACTTGTAGGCATGTATCTTGGACCAACTCTCAGAGTTCAGCACAAGGATGCTTCCTAAAATGTGCACTGCAGTCTCATTTATAAAATCAAAGAACTGGGCCTCCCTGGTGGCGCAGTGGTTGAGAGTCCGCCTGCCGATGCAGGGGATACGGGTTCGTGCCCCGGTCTGGGAGGATCCCATATGCCGCGGAGCGGCTGGGCCCGTGAGCCATGGCCGCTGGGCCTGCGCATCCGGAGCCTGTGCTCCGCAACAGGAGAGGCCACAACAGTGGGAGGCCCGCATACCGCAAAAAGAAAAAGAAAAAAAAAAAAAAAAAAAAAAAAATCAAAGAACTGCTTTTAACGAAGCACAGCCAACTGGAGAGCAGATAAATAAATCTGTAACAGTCATACACTGGAAACCTATATATAAGCGAAGATGAATTAAGAACTGCAAACCTCACCACAGGTTAAGTCTCATGTTAATAAGGCTGAGTGAATAGCAAGTTGCAGGAGATAGTTACACATTTATATCAAGTGTAAAATGTTTAAAAATATTCTATATTGCTTATAATAATCAACTGTGGGGTATTAGTCACTCCTGGTGAGAGAGGAAGAGAATAGGGTCACAGAGGAGCACACAGGGTTTTAACAGTTTCATTTTTCTTTCTTTCAATTAGAAAAATAGATGCAAAAACAGCGAAATGTAAAAATTTGACAAATCTGTGTGGTTGGATAGATTATCATCCCCTTGACTTTTCTTTATATGTTGCTTATAAGATGTAAGACATGTTTTGTAAGAGGTATTTTTAAAGTCACTTAGAATGTTGTCTTAGCCGGGGTTCCCCCCGGAAAGCAGAGCCTGAGAAGAGGGCTGGAGTGGAGCAGGTGTTTGGGAAGGGGATGCTGAGGGGAGCGGTGCAGGGGCACAGGGTGCAGCGAGACCACAGGACCACGGTGCCTTACTGAGCTGGCTGCCATGTGGACTGCTGGCGCTCACCCTGCTGGTCCCTCTGAAGAGTCACGGACTGTGCCTTGAAGTGTACACCTCAGGCAGAGGAGAGGGGATTACTTCTCCACCAGCCCCCGCCCTCCCTGGTCAAACTCCCCCTGAAAGGGGGCAATTCCCCACCTCTCCACACTGTGCGGCGTGTGCACCTGTGCTGCGGCCCCGGAGGAGGCTTTCAGACATTCCAGAACTCGAGAGCTACACAGCACAGCTGAGGTGAGGTGCTGTCAAGTTACCCCTGCATAAACCTGGCTGCCACAGACATGGCTGGTGTAAAACGTGGGCTAGGACTCGAGGCAGAGAACAAGACGCCTGGCTAACAGATTTTTTTTTAATTAAGTGCATCTCCTGAAATCATAAACAGAGATTAAAAACTGACTTCAGATGTGACGGCAAAGGAGGGCCTCTCTGATGAAAGAGCATTTCATTTCAGACCCACACAACAAGAAGGCAATCATGTGAAGGTCTTGGAGGACTGCTTTCCAGAGAAAGCAGTTAAGGCCAAATCTTAAGGCATGGTGTCATCAGGGGACAGAACGAGCCAAGAGGAGAGTGGTATGAAATTAATGACAGAAGGTTTGGATTTTATTCTAAGTATGAAGGGAAGCTATCGTTAGAGTCTTAGCAGATGAGTGACATGAATTGGTTCATGTTTTTAAAAAAAATGACGAGTTCCTATTCTGGAAAAGATGCCATAAGTACAAACAATCCACTGCGTCTCTCCTACTGAACCCAACTATAAATCATACATATAATGCATGGAGCAGCTATTTGAAGATTCGAAAAGTAAACTATAGAAGGTGGATTTGGGAAGGAGATCTGAAATCGAAGTTTCTCTGAACTTCAGAGTGAGCTTCCATTTCCCTCAGTCCTACCTGTCCTAAAAGGCGGCTTGGAGGCACCCATCAGGTACAGACAGGCAGAGATCCGCGAGCTGCCTCTGTCCCGTGTCCAAGGCGTGGGAGAGGGCACCATGAAGGTGTGTTGGGGGGCCCTGTGGGCTTTTTCTTTTTTCTCCCCCGTTTCTCCCAGCCCAGCCCCTGGGCAGCACTGCTATGTGACAGTGCCACGGTGGCAGTCACGGCTGCATCGCACATACAACTCCGAGGCCAGGAAACCACCTCTCTGACCCAAGGGACTGAGGTCCCATAAGCACAGGGCCAGTCCCCATCACTTTTATTTCCCTCTCTGTCCTCTGACCAATTAGTCCCACACAGAGACACAGAGGAAGAACTCAAACCTTGGCTTTGTTGTGGGCAGACAGTGAAGGGAGGCCCCTGGACAGTGCTGGGGAGACTATGGAAAGGAGGGAGATGAAGAGAGCAATTTGCTAAAGTGGTACCTGACCTGGGCTCACTGTGGAGCAAGCACGAGGGGATGGATCCTGAGCAGCAAACCATGGGCTTTGGTAACTGAGCTCCAAGGAAGAACACTGGGCGGCCCACACAGGACTGATCCAAGGAGAACCACAGACTCTAAAACCAGAACTGCAGCACAGCCCACAGAAGACACTACGGGACCATGGTGTGGACCACCCACCAGAACAAAAATATCAGCATTCTCCGCAGGATTCAAACAAGACCCCAGCATCTCACAGCATTATAGTTGAAATGTCCATAATATAGTCTATAACTACTCAGCATAGGAAGAACCTGGGAAAAAGCCAACTTGCAAAGGAAAATAAAATCAACAGACAACAACCTCAAGATGAAAGTCTCAACAGAAAAAGACTTTAAATACATTCCGTAAAGTAAGGGCAAACACACTTGAAACAAATGAAAAGATAAAATCTCAGCAAAGAAATAGAAGATATAAAGAGGAAGCAAAGAGACACTTTAGAAAAGAAAAAACTGAACTGAAAAATTCACCAGGTAGTGAATTATCTGAGTAATTGAGGCAAAGAGTAGACATAAAATGAGAAAGGATATAAAACAAACAATACTATTGACCAACTGGATCTAACTGATGCTTAGTGAACATTCCACCCCCCAAAAAAGTAGGATATCCATACTTCTCAAGTTATAGGCAACATTTACCATAAACCATTTCTAGGCCATGATAAAAACCTCTAGCAACTTTAAAAGAGTAAAAATCACACAAGTATTTTTTTTGAACCACCCAGGAATTAAACGAATGTATTTGAAGATAGATTAATAATTTATCCAATGGAAACAGCTGAGAGAAAAAAAACGGGATAAAAACAATCTTATGAGACAAGAAAAGCTCTAAAAGTCATGTCATAGGAGTTTGAGATGAACAAAACAAAAGAAAACGCACACACAGCTGTTGAAGAAATAATGGCTGAAAATTCCCCAAATTTGGCAAATAACATAAACTTACAGATTCAGGAAGCTCAGCAAACCCCAAGCAGTATAAAATTTTTAAAATCTATGCCCAGAAACATCCTAATCAAACTAAACTTTAAAAAGCAAAAGGGAAGAAGCCATCTGAAAGCAGCCTGAGCTAATAAGGCATTTGGTACAAGGGAAACGATTCGAAGTCTGAAGATTTCTTATCAGAATACCAGTTTTGTTGCTTAATGGGTATTTAATATCTTAATGGGTATATAATATCTCTTACTTATAATAAGTAAGTCATTTAATTTCTCTGAGTCTCAGTTTCCCCAACGAGGATAAGAATGCCTATGTCATGGAATTATGAGGAGGCTCCAATGGGAAAAAAAGTGAAAGTGCTTTGTAAAACTACAAGCAGAATATTACATAAATATGAGGGGTGGTGATTATTATTAGCTTGGTTGCAGTCAGTGGAGCAGCAAAAGGGAAAGCACACAGCCCTGCCAACAAAGCAATCCCAGCTAATTACTCAGTACTGACTCAGCTAAAAGTGACTATGAGAAATTCCCACGCCAAGGTCTGAGTCTGTCTAAAAACCATGGCACCATGCCCAGAAAGTTAAGTGGGGCTCTTTCTCCCCGAGTCTGGCCAAATCCTCCCAGCCCCTGCAGGGTCCAAACATCACCGTTCCACCAATCCCAGGGGCGCGGTAAAGTGAGTAAAGACACAGCCAGACCGGTAGTGATGGCCACATACACCTTTGGCCAAACCCATGTGGTCTTTTAAAGTTCCATAAGCCTGCCTGTTATCAATCAGCCTTCTTTCCTGAAAAATTAGCAGTCAGTTTCAGGATGGAGAGCTTTCTTGTAAGTCTTAAGAAAGCCAGGGAGCTTATAAAAGCTAAAGTGACAAAAAAAAAAAAAATAGAACAAACAATCAGAATGTTCTTCGGGTGGTATCATCTCATCTTCACCTCTGCCACACAGATTATGGAGCTTCTAAATCTTGCTGAAGACTCTGACAGTAGATTTACTGTCCATTAGAACTGCGTTTCCCAAAGTGTGATGTGAGGACCACCTGAAACAGATCCCCTGGCTCTGCAGGGGACAACGGATCAGCGCCTCGGAGGTCACGTCCAGGGCTCTGGTGTCCTCCGGGCCTGGGGTTGGAAGAAGCTGAGTCTTACTGGTGAGAAAGACAAGTGGGCGGTGGTGGCACAGAGACACAGGAAACAAGCAGGGGAGGCTTCTGGAAGGAAGTGGCTCTTGCATTCGCTGAGGGACCAAAGGCTTGAGAGCAGGCCTGCAGGCGGACAGAGCAGAGCATGGAGCAGGCAGAGCATGGAGCAGACAGGGCTGGAGCAGCACGGACTGGGCAGGGAGCTTGCAGGAGTCTCCTTGGAGTGAGGAGGCGCGTGGGGCGGGGACAGGAAAAGGCAAGGCAGACAGGCTGGGTCAGATTGTGCTAAGAAGCCTTGTGTGCCAAGCTCTGGAACCGGAACATGACTTACAGACGACAGGGACTCGTGGAAGGACCCTAAAGGAGGGACAAACTCATGCTTGTGTTTTAGAACAAACACTTCAGCAGCTATTTGGGGAAAGAACTGGAAAGAGAAAACGAAAGCAAGAGACTTCGAAAGGCTATAGCAACTGTCCAAGAAAGGGAGGGAGAGGCTGGCCCAAGGGACAAAGGTGACACACCTGAGTCAATGCAGAGCTACTGAGGTGGAAAGGACAGATCAGGTGACCGACTGAAATGTGGGAACAGTTGCCTGTGGACGGCTGACACACAACCTGGCCTCTGACGGGTCTTGGGGGGCTGCACATAATGAAGGCAGGAAGGGTCTCTGTTTCTGATTTTTTAATGAGTAAGTTTTAAAATAATGTTTTAAAATGTTCCCTTTAGAGGAAAAAAGTTGGAATGGCTAGAATCCAAAAGACATACAGGATAACAAGCATCGGCAAAGATGTGCAGAATTGGAACCTTCAAGCACTGCCCGAAGGTTTGGGTGGGAAGGTAAGATGGGGCAGCCGAGCTGGAAAATGGTCCGGCAGCTCCTTAAATGGTTAAACAGTTACCACATGATCTGATAATTCCACTCCTAGGTATACCCAAGAGAAATGAAAACTGGTCCACACAAAAACTGGTATGTGAATGTTCATAACAGCATTATTCCCAACAGCCAAAAAGTGGAATCAACCCATCAACTAATGAATGGATAAACAAAATGTAGCCTATCCACACAGTGAAATATTATTCAGCATAAAAAGAAATGCCATACTGATACTTCCTTGTGGGTGAACACTGACAACATTATGCTAAGTGAAAGAAGCCAGTCACATTTTGTATGATTCCACTTACATGAAATATCTAGAACAGGCAAATCTAGAGACAGAAAGTAGATTTGTGGCCGTGTAGGGGAGGGGAAGGGGGGTACTGCTAATGGGTACAGGGCTTCTACCGGGAGAACGAAAAGTTCTAAAATTAGATGGTGGCGATGGTTGAACAACTCTGTGACTATACTAAAAACACTACATTATACAGCTTAAGTGGGTGAATTGTGTGGTATGCAAACGATGTTTCCATACAGCTTGCGTGTACATTCAGAGAGAGTGCCCGGGGGTGGTGGATGTGAGGTCAACACGCTCCTGGCTCAGCCACAGCACTGCGTCACCTCACCAGGGCCCAGCACTCAGCGCCACCGTGGTCTTGACGAACACATCATTTACTCTCTGTTATACTGTCTACTTTGCACTCATAATGGACCGCAGGTATGAGAAAAGAACCATGAAGATCACATGTTAAAAGGGGCACAAAAATGAACACTAAGACACTTGTGCCTCAAAATCCAAGGTTAAAAAGATAACATAAAATGACAACTATGTCATATTTGGCTTTTCATTTTCTGGGAATGAGGACAAGCCCAATTCAAAAAGGACGGAAACGTACTTAAAAATAACTTGAAATCATGGTTCACGTAGCATCGTTTGCAATTAACTCTATAATGATTAAAACTTTGAAAATGCCAAATGAAAAAATTCTAAATGGAAGGTCACATAAAACTCTGGCCAATTGTTGATGATAGACAATCTACCTTTTAACATACGCTGTCAATCCCTAAATCAAGTATGACGTGGGCCTTTTTAATTGGTGTTTATAAATCATACTTGTTAACATAATTAGTGTATATTACTTGTTAAGTAGAACAATCTTTAAATCTGTCTTTAAATAATGAATATTGATAGCATTCTTAAATGAACATAACACATAACATTCAATAATGTAATAGTTCAAAATAAAATACAGATCACTTAAAATTATTGATTGTAATACTTTAATAATATGTATGGTTGAGACATAACATAGGTCCCTTCAAGGTACAGCTGTGTGAGTGGAGACAGAAAAATGGGAGGTAATTCACCGCCTGGGCGGCTCCTAACTGGTGACACTGGGGACCAGAGGGTGCTAACTGCTGGGTCAACCTAAATGACATGTCCAGCTGCTCCTGCCATGGGAGGTGGGGTGCCAGCTCCTGCCTGTGCAGATCTACACTATGTTAACACTTGGAAAGACGATGAAAAGCGTGCTCATCATTTCAGGAAACACAAGCCAGCAGGAGCAGGAAGGGCTGAAGCAAATGCGTTGTCATTAAGCTCCTCCCACCAGAGATTCGATGAATGGGTTAGAGAGAGATGGGAGCCCTGGGGCAGACCCAGTCCGCTCCCATCACAGAAGCAGGTCTCGGTGCAGGTGTCTGCATCCCCCCCTCTGTCCTCCCCAGGGTGCCCCTCACAGCCCAGCCTCAGTGAGGGCTCTGGAGAGGGTGAAGCTGCCGGGCACGGGCAGGCGAGGGCTTCCCTCTGAGTAACACAGCCCTGGTCTTCGTACCAGCCACCCAGACGTGAGTCCCCAGCTGGGCTGTCCCTGTGCCACTTCCACATGGAAGAGGGGGAGACCCTGATCTTGCCCTTGACAACCGCCGTTTCTCAGTTTTCTACCTGTGTCAGGCACTGTATTAGACGCTCTGTGTATTGATGCATCCTTTAAACCTTACCACAGCCCTGCAAGACCAGTGTTCTCTCCATTTCAAGATGAAGAAAAATGGTGCTTAAAGAAACAGGAATGACTTGCTCAAGACCACAGGGCAAATAAGTGGGAGGATCAAAATTTGAAATTGGATACAGGTACAATGGGTTCTGAATCCTGTGCTTGTTAAAATTCTAAACTGTTGTTAAATTTAAAACCAACTTAAATCAACACAGCAACCTGAAAAGGATCAACCATGATGAAATCCGACATTGAAACTGCCTTTATTACATGTCTGTGAGCAGAGGCTCCCTGTGGCGTGGAGCGGTCCCACTCCACGGGGGGAAACGGAATTTTTCTTCTAAATGTCCAGGGAGAAGCGCCATGGTGTGTCAGGTTGTATGATTTTTATTCGGAATGTAACAACTCCCACACCTTACATCCTGCTCAGGGGAGTGTATTTTCCACAGAGGTCAGAGTAGCAATGTATAAGATTGGACCACTTACCTTAGCAGCCTAGAAAGAAGCTGATCCTGAGGTGAGGGAGGCCAGGCACTCAGACAGGGCGGCATGGCCCAATCCATTTCAATCTGTTCCCTAACAACATTACCAGGCAGCTTGGTGTAAAAAGTGAATCTTAATGGTAATTGATCTACTAAATAAAAGTCAGCTGAACCTAGGTACACCCCTGAAGGAAGGAGAATGGTAAAAATAAAAGCAATGAGAATTCCACCTCCCATCTATATTGTGCTTTGGCTCTGAGAAAACACTGGGCCCTCTATTGTTTAATTTGATTCTCTTACGCCCCATGAGGTGAGCAGAGCCGGTGATCACTCCAGTGAGGGACAGGAGGGCTGAAGCTGCGAGGGATAAAGAGATGCTTGCAAAGACACAGGGGGCCAAGGGAAACCCAGGTCTCTGGAATCCCAGTTCAGAGTATGTGTGGCAGGAAGCATGGGTTTTGGTGCCAAGAAGGCCAGAATTCAAATTGAATCTCTTTTTCTCATTCATGTGCAACCAGGGTGAGTTATTTAACATCTCCATACAGCAATGCTGACTTCAAAGGGTTCTCTGGAGTTTAAATTCCACCCAGTTTTGGTCTCTTGGGTATTTATTTTTAGGACTTCATGGTATATGTTGGATACAGACCTTTGTTGCATAAGTGTATTGTAAACATTTTCTCCCAATATGGAGCTTGCTTTTTGATGAGCTGAAGTTTTTAATTTTGATAAAAACCATCTTACCAACTTTTTATTTTACGGTTAGTAGTTTCTCACTCCATCTGAGAAATCTTTGCTTCATGGAAAAATTTTAATTAAGAATTAAAACTAATTAACTAATTAAAACTAAAAATTAAACTCTTTAACTGATATGACTACCTCAGGGATTCTATTTTCTCTTGTACCAACTTTAGTAATTCATGTCTTTCAAAATTTTTTTTCCATTTCATTTAAGTTGTCAAATTTATTGGAATATGATTTCTCACAGTACACTCTTTTTTTTTTTTTTGCGGTACGCAGGGCTCTCACTGTTGTGGCCTCTCCCGTTGCGGAGCACAGGCTCTAGACGCGCAGGCTCAGCGGCCATGGCTCACGGACCCAACCGCCCCGCGGCATGTGGGACCCTCCCAGACGGGAGCACAAACCCGTGTCCCCTGCATCGGCAGGCGGGCTCTCAACCACTGTGCCACCAGGGAAGCCCAGAACACTCTTATTGTTCTTTTAATATCTGCAGAATTTAGCCATGCCCCCCTCTTTCATTCTCATTATTAGTAATTTGTGTGTTCACTCTCTTTTTTAAAATTCTGACCATCCTGGCTATAGTTTACTAATTTCATTAATCTTTTCAAAGAATCGATTTTGGGTTCCATTTAGTTTACATATTATTTTTTCATTTTCTATTTCATTCCTATCCCCTATTATTATTTTCTTTTACTTCACTCTTTATTATTTATTTTCACTCTTCACTCTTTATTATTTATTTTCTTTTACTTCAGTTTATTCTGGGTACGTTTTGCTCTTCTTTATCTTACATAGACACTTATACCACTGATTTTAAGCCATTCAACCTCTAGCATAAGCATTTAGTGTTCTATAATATCAGTTAGCTGGAGTTATTTACTAGACCTGTGCAAGCTTTCTATATTTTTCTGTTTCTTTCTATATTTTCCTTGTTCTGTCAAAAACTGAAAAACGAGAGTTGAAATATCCAACTATAATGATCTATTTTCCATCTCTCCCTTCAGATGTCTGTTTTATTTTGAAGTTATGTTTCTAAGTGCATTTGCATTTAGGATTATCAGGTACTCTTGATGACGTGACCCTTCCATCATTACAAATTATCTGCTTACTCTCTCTCTTTTTCTCCTGAAAGTCTGCTTATGTGATAATATATCCATGCCATCTTTCTTATGATTACTGTTAACATGGCATGCCTTCCCCCCCCATCTTTTTGCTTTTAAACTGTGCATATTTAATGTGAGTTTCTTATAGAAAACATAGAGAGTTGGCTCTTGTATTTTTATACAGTATGACAATTTCCACATTTTTTCCCACCACATATATATCCAGTTCTTCCAGCATCATTTGTTGGAAATATTTTCATTCCACATAAAATTGTTTTCATACCTTGCTGGTCATATGATCAATTGATCATACATGAGTGAGTCTATTTCTGGACCATCTATTATGGTCCGTTGATTTCTCTATCTTTACAACAATAGCATTCTCTCTTGATTACTGTAACTTTATGTTAATTCTTAAAGTCGTATAGCCTAAGTCCTCCAACTTTGTTTTTTTGTCAAGTCATTTGCCTATTCCATTGGCAATAATCTATTCCCTTGTGAAATAATTTTAAAAACAGTTTGTCAACTCCCACCCCCCCCAAAAAAAAGTCCTGTTGGAATTTTAATTGGGATTGTATTGAATTTATAATCAAATTTGGAGAAACTGGTATCCTAGCAGTAACTGACTCTTCCAGTCAATAAACATGGTATCTCTCCCCAACTATTTAAGTCTTTCATCCATACATCACATCATGCACAAAACTTCATTTGAGACAGATTCTGGGAAAAACTTTAACTATAAACCTCCTCAAAGAAAAAGTGCCAGAGTATCTCTGTAACTTGGGGGGCAAAGATTTTAAATGTAAGATTTAGTTCAGTTGCATTTAATGTAATTCTTGGTACAGTGGGTTTAAATCTACCACACTGCTATTTGTTTCTATTTAACTATATGTTCCTGGTTCTTTTCTCCTCCTTTCTTGCCACCTCTTTCCCCCTTTGGGGGGTTATTTTTTAGTGTTCTGTTTTATCTCTCCTGGTATACTACCCATACCTTAAGTCATTGCTCAAGGCTTTACAACATACATCTCTAACATCACATTCTAACTTCAAATAATATAACATTTTGCATATAAAAATGTTCACTTCTCCCTCTTTTTCCATTTGTGTGATTTTTTTTTACATATTCTACTTCTTTATATGACATGCACTAAAAAATTAAATGCTATTATTTCTTTCTTAGACAGTCAGTAGCCTTTTAAAGAAATCAAAAAGCGAGGATAAAAAATCTCACACCTAGGGCTTCCCTGGTGGCGCAGTGGTTGAGAGTCCGCCTGCTGATGCAGGGGACACGGGTTCGTGCCCCGGTCTGGGAAGATCCCACATGCCGCGGAGAGGCTGGGCCTGTGAGCCATGGCCGCTGAGCCTGCGCGTCCGGAGCCTGTGCCCCGCAACGGGAGAGGCCACAACAGTGAGAGGCCCGCGTACCGCAAAAAAAAAAAAAAAAATCTCACACCTAAACTATTCACTTTATTTCCGGGATTCATCATTCCCTAATGTAGATCCGAGTTTCCATCTGGTATTATCTCTGCCTGATGAGTTTTTACCAGGCTGATAAAACACAAGGACTGTGTTCTCTGTCCATCTCTGATCCCAGTGGGTGCTTCACATAGCACCCAAAACATTGGAGGTGTTGGCTTAAAGGTTTACAGTCTGCTAAGTGCTTTATTAGACATACAAAGAATGTACAGGGGAACCCACAGAAGGACCCCCCCCCATGCCTAGTCATGGTCAGGAAAATTTTATAAAAACGTAACATATATCAATGGCAAACAGACATTTCCCAAAAGGTTAAGTGAAGGAATGACAGTTTAAGAAAAAGAACAGTTTTAGAAAAGGAGGTATGCAAAGGCACACTGGAGTAAGCTGTCCTGACACGTCCTGGCGATGGTGAGAAGCAGAGTCTTTCACATGAAGTGTGGAGGGACGGGGGACAAACAGCTGAAGAGAAACGCCTAGATCAAAATTTTAAGTACCCTGAATATCAGAGTGGGGACTTTGAACTTTATCCCATAGGCACCGGGAAAGTCTTTAAGCCAGATGGTGACGTGGGAACATTCATGCGTGTTTACAGGACGATGCCGGAGCAGGGTTAGAGGCGGGGGACTGAGTAGCAACTATTTCTAGAGTCCCCAGGGAAGATGGCAAAGATGTGCAGCGGAATGCAGGGACATCAGCTGAACCCACAGGATTTGGGGCTCAGTTAGACTTAGCAGGAAAGGAAAGGGAGGATTAGAGGAAATCAAATCTCAATCCCAAGAGCAGGGAAAAGAAACACGTAGGCCAAAAGAAAGAGAGTGAGGTCAACAGGCGGGTAACCAGGCACCAAACAGCACGTCAGCTAACCACCAACTCTTCTGAGTGTACATTTGCACCAAACCACAAGGCAACATTTTTCTCATCTTAAATTGTCATTAGGAACTGCAGGGGCCATGACATGGAAGCCAGATATCAATAAGGTGAAAATAATCCAAGACCTATTTATATGAGCAGTGGCAGCGGGAGATGAGGGGATGAGAAAGAACACACACCAGGAGTGGACCAAAGCACAGGAAGGGCCTGAAAAACTCTAACAGCACCTGGCAGGCATCCTTGCCAAAGCTCCCCGCTGGCAAGTGCTTTGACGCTTTATACAAATTCAAAACAGAGGCAAGCGTTGGCAAGAAAGACCATTACTCTGCGGGTTGAAAAAGTGATAGATGATGAAATGTGATCAAAATGTGCTTGGGTTGAAAAGCCCAAGCAAAGACATTAATTCTTGCTGAAGCCATTCTCCAATGGCTAGGGAGAACAGCAGTCTTTCCTATGAACTGAAACTACCCTTACTTTTGGGGGCTGTATCACTCTAAAGAGAGTTTTATATTGACATTAACGTCCCTCTATTATACTCTGTGGACTATAGAGCCCACTGGTGGAGGGGAGAGGGATGCTGCATGTGATGTTCTCTCCCCCACAGTCAAGGATAGACAGGTAAGTATAGCCTTAACTCCATTAAAAATAAGTAATACTGGGACTTCCCTGGTGGCACAGTGGTTAAGAATCTGCCTGCCAGTGTAGGCGTCACGGGTTGGAGCCCTGGTCCGGGAAGATCCCACATGCCGCAGAGCAACTAAGCCCGTGTGCCACAACTACTGAGGCTGCGCTCTAGAGCTTGCGAGCCACAACTACTGAGCCCACATGCCACAACTACTGAAGCCCACGCACCTAGAGCCAGTGCTCCGCAACAAGAGAAGACACTGCGATGAGAAGCCCACGCACGGCAACGAAGAGTAGCCCCTGCTCTCCAAAACTTGAGAAAGCCCGCGCACAGCAACGAAGACCCAATGCCGCCAAAAAAAAGATAAAAAAAGTAATATGAGCCCACTCTATCCTACCCCGAGATGTAATGTGCCCTGGACATGAGAATGTGGACATGCCCAGGGGTGATCAGGACCTGCCTTCCAAAGGCTGCTCACCACCTGGGCAGGAATCTGACCCCAGAGGGTCTCCATTTGGCTGGAGCCCCACCCAGTGCTTCGGACCCCACTGCTCCCAGCTCATCACAGGTCAACTTTGGGGGTGAGGGACTGTCATTCTCCCACCTAAGGGAGGAATAACCTCTAGTATCTCTGACCACTTCCGGGTTTGAAGTAGACAAACTGGTTTCTTTCTCCCTAAAGGAAGACTAGGCCTGGAGAAGTAATCAAGAGAGAAAGCCTCTTGCAAGTAGGGTGCTCTGGGCAGAAATGACCCCACGCTCCAGATGGCTGGGAGCTCTGCAAAGATGGGGCTGAGACGCTGGGCAGCCCAGTCCTGCCTGCACAGTCTTCCTGGGGTGCCCAAAGTGACACAGACAGATAATGCTGGACGCCTCCAGAAGTCTCCAAGACAGGGAGCCATCTGCTGAGCCCCTACTAACAGGAGAGCTGAACCAGACTGGAGTGAGTTCCAGGCTTGGGACAACGGGCGGGAACCATGTCCTGCACGATGACAACCACAAGCAAGCATACTGCACCGCCCACAATATTACTACAGCATGGTAAAAGGTGTGAAGTCCAGTCACCCCCATCTAACTGAAGCGGCATTGCTTTACACTGCCTGTTTTTCTGATGAAGACCCGGGGAGGCTAAATAAGTCAGCACAGTGAACAGTGGGACCAAAACGAACACCAAGGTCAGAATTCCAAACGCAGCGCCCTCAGACTCTAGAACAAGGCAGTCAAAGAGCAGAGGGTCATTTACCTGGTTGCCGGCAGCGTACTGACTCGTGTGAAGAACACAGATGGCTCAACCTCTACGTGCAGCCCCAGCGAGAGGTTCCTGTAATATCCTTCAATGTGGCCCGGGCCTCCAGAGTATTTGAAATTCAGGATAGCTTCCAGGGTCTAAAAAGATGTAAAAAATGGTAAGTTAGTGCTCCCTCAGTTGACCGCCATTCCCCCAGGCAGCAGACTTCACTCAGATAAGGCTGAAGATTAGCCCAACTGGTTAAGTTATTACCACGGGCAACTCTCACCCGGGGTTGTCACCTGGCACCTAACATCTGGTACCATCTTTCCCCCGATGATGCCCTGTATCTGACACCTACAATTCTCAGCCTGGAAACACGAATGGAAAGGAGCTCCAGAATTACTCTGTGATGGGATACAGCATTTGAGGGAGAAAAACACATTTCAATCAGCATCACTTAAACACACAGATCAGGTTGAGGGGGAGGAGGGGCTTCCGTCAAGGAGCTGGAACGTGGCTCCCAGGCTCACAGTGAGCAAGGCCGGCAAGCTACAAACTCATGACACTTCCTTGAACCCACAGAGATAAGGTCACGGGGCAACCACATAGCCAGAAGGCCAAGGAGGAACAAGGTCCTTCCAGGAGGGACAGGGTGGGGACACATCTCACCAGGGGCAGAGGCAGCCACCATAAAAGCTGGCAGGAAGGAATCAGCTCAGACGTTAATGAATTGCTAAAGGCTGAGGAGGGGCTCTACTGAGAGTGAGGACTCTCCAGACCCAAGGACAGTTCCCGCCCGCTCCAGGTCTTCTCCAAGGACCTCCCTGGGGGCTTACACAAAGGACTGGCAGGGGCAGGAGTGCAGGGGAGCCTCCCTGGTGGTACAGGCCTGGCAGAGGAGGTCAGGAGCCACCACAAGAAGAAGAAGAAACCGAACCCCCAGCTCCAATCCCCTACCCCCACCCCAACCCCATCCAGACCCTTCTCTCCACTAAAGCAAAATCTTAAGTTTCCGGAGGAGGGGGAGCCAATGCCAAGGGCACGAAGACAGGGGTATATATCCGTTCTAGTGAGGGGAGGGCAGACGCTGCTGGGAGGGCCAGGAGCCGGTCCCAAGCCAGGATCCTATAGCAATGCCACTAGAGACAGAGGCAGGAAACCCATTCATACACACTGCCCACCACTATACCAGGCAGAGGATGGCTGCTACTGGGGGAAGGGCGGGAGCGCCGAGAGCCCACACGCAGGACCCAGGGGCACGGCCCCGACCTAGGGCTGAGGCAGCACGAGGACAGCAAGAGGGCCCCATCCGCTCCTGGCACAGACCCAGCAGGCACCCGGTAAGACGCCTCTGGAGGTGGCATGAAGGTGTGGAGAGGCCCCGGCCACGTGCTGGTGGGCAGGGAGGGCTCAGGGCTGAGGATGGAGGACGAGTACGGGAAAAACCCCGGGTACCTACCTCAGCAGCCCCGACTTTCTTCCCCTTCCCCCAGCACGATTTGGAGCCTGTGCTGCACCAAGAGTAACCATAGCAACAGGAAATCTCAAACCCAGCTCAACTCCTCACTAAAATGACTCAGCCTTCCCGGGTAAGGTCCTAAAACAGGCGTCAGCACACTACGGCCCAAGGGCCAGATCTGGCCCGCAGCCTGGTTCTGTATGCCCTGGAGCTGAGAACAGTTTTCACATTTTTAAAAGGTTGTAAAACAAAACAAACGACAAAACCAAAGAAGAATATGCAACAGAGACCATAGGCAGCCAGCAAAGCTAAAATATTTACTATACGGTCCTTTACATAAAAAGTTTACCCATAAAACTCCAAGAAGAAAACATAGGAGGAAATCTTCATGACCTTGGATTAGGAATGGTTTCGTAGATATGACACCAAAAGCACAAGCAACAAGAGACAAAAGGCTGGTGTCATGGAAACTCAAGGAGGGCAGAGCTCTGGGAAGAGGGGCCAGAGTGCCCGCTGCTGCAGCCAATCCATGTAAAAAGGGTCTGAGAAAGCGTCCACCACACTAATGGTGATGAACTGGTCACTAATGACCTTAGTGGGAGCCTTTTCCAGAAAGGGAAGAGTGAGGGTGAGCTCAGAGCATTGTCTGGGGCAGACAGTGCCGGACAGGAGCCTCAAAACCACGTGTTCAAGGTGGGGACTCAAGCACATTCCCACCTGCAAGAGCCAAGAGAAGCCACACTTCCCAATGGCAGAGCAGGTGCCTGCCCACCTGCCCTCCTGCTCTCTTCCCTATGCTTCAAGAGTCACATTTCAATAAGCCTTCCAGGCAAGACACGGCATTTAGCCCTCAGTCATTGCTTTCACTGACCGGTGTCCCCTCTCCAAAAGAGAGGCAGCCACAGCTACACAATTATTTAGAACTAAAGAAAACCACCTGTGTATGCATGCTGCCAGAGGCCATCCTAGGTGGAGAATGGTTTTCCTCTGGGAAGGCCAGAGGATAGAAATTCCAGAGACAGGCAAGGCAGCCTGGTACAGTGGACGGAGAGCAGGTATGGAGGCCAGATGAACTCAGCCTGACACTCTGTGAGACCTTGGGCATAGTATCTCACCATTCTCAGCCTCGGTTCCTCAAGTGTTAAGTGGGAACAATAATTAACACCTATCTCACTGGACTTGAGTGAAGATTCGGTGAGAAAACGAAGTAGCAGAACAAACATGCACTCACTACATAGGTTCCTTTCTCCTTCTGCAACCTCACCATCTGACACCTTAAGGCAACACGGCTTAAAAAGGAAGAAATGTGAAATGTATTTCAATGCCATTTATTTCATTTAAGATTTTTCGTATCGTGGTAAAATACTCATAACATAAAACTTATCATTTTAACCACTGTTAAGTGTATGGTTTTGTGGCATTAAGTACTTTCACATTGTTGTATAGCCATCACCACCATCCATCTGCAGAATTTTTCATCTTCGCAAACTGAAACGCTATACAAATTACACCAAAAAATCTACTCCCCTCTCCCCCAGCTCCTGGCACCCACCATCTACTTTCTGTCTCCATGGATTTGAGTACTCCAGATACCTCATGTAAGTGGAATCATTGCATTTTTGTCCTGTTGTGACTGGCTTATTTCCTCAGCATAGTGTTTCCAAGGTTCATCTGTGCTATAGCTTATATCAGAACTTAATTCTTTTTTAAGGCTGAATAATATTCCACTGAATGGATATACCACATGTTGTTTATCCATTCACCTGTCAACAAGCACTTACGTGGCTTCCACTTTTTGGCTATTGTGAATAATGCTGCTATGAACATGGGTGTACAAGTATCTCTTTGAGACCCTCTTTCAATTCCTTTGGGCATATCCCCAGAAGTGGAACTGCTAGGTCACATGATAATTCTATATCTAATCTCTTTAAGGAATCACTATACCATTTTCCACAATGGCTGCACCATTTCACATTCCTACCAGCAATGCCCAAGGATTCCAATCTCTCTACATCCTCAACAATACTTGGGTTTTTTTTCCTGTTTGCTTGGTCTGCTTTTTTAATCATCACCATCCTAATGGGGGTGAAGTGGTATCTCATTTTGGTTTTGATGTGCCTTCGCCTAATGACTAAGGATGTTGAGTACCTTCTTACATGCCTACTGGCCATTTGTACATCTTCTTTGGAGAAATGTCTATTCAAGTTCCTCAGTCCCATTTTAAAAGCTCGTTGTTCCAACTCACCTCCCACCACTCCTCAAGGTCTATACGTTTACAGGTTCCCTTGAACTTTGGTCCTACTAATTCTCTCAACCTGTATAAATGTTCCTTCTCCTTCAATGGCCTCTCAAAAGCCATGCCTTCTCCAGTAAGATGGCTACACTGCCTTCCTTTAAAAGGACTCCATGAAATACAGGATCATATTTTGGTTTCACCAAAATCCCAAATTCTTTTCCCATAGCATGAAGCACTGCACTGTCATCTCGAAAGGATGTGGCCAATTTTATGGCTTATACTGTTGAAATCCCTCGTTCGTGAGCAGAAGGTAAGACCCCCTCACACACACATCCAAATAACCCTTTCTGTAACGACTGTCTCAGTCCAGGGGACTCTCATCTGTTTGGTCTATTCTTTCATTCCTCTTTTCCATCACTTCCTGGGTACTTTCTGAGTGCCAGGATCTCTGCTTAGAACAATGAATACAGTATGGTCCCTGATCTCAGAAAGCTCACTAAACGCTGAGTCAATGAATGTCTGAATAAATTAACTGATAAATAAGCAAATAAAACCAATCCATCACCCAACACATACATGGCAGCTTCCACAAATTGCAAGCATGGTGGTCAAGGAAATAAACAGGCTCTCAATTATGGCCTTGAAAAGCCAAAATCTGTGAAGTAATAAAAACGTCACACTGTCTTTTTTGTTCTTTAAGGTAAACTTAAAAGTTGTCTCCAGGTAGTGATAGAGTAGAAATCACCTGGGAAATGAGCAAAAAATACACAGAGATAGATAACTGTCAAGTACCATATAACAAAGAAGAAATAGTCTGTGTTTCTATCTTCTTGGAATTGGCTGTTTATTTACTCTGTAGAGAAGCAAGGAAAAGATATAATTATGGGGAAAAATATGTAATTTATGAAAATCAAGCACAGAAAAGATTTTCTAAAATTGAGTATTACTGCCTTTCTTCCTTGATTAAAAAAAAAAAAAAACCCTCAGTCCCAAAAAATTAGAATATTTTAATAAAGCCATAAAGTGGGGTGATAAAAGACACAGGATGTCTAAGCTTTATTTCAATCAAAATATAAGGAGAAACAATGCAGTATTCTGCCATAAGACTTTCCCTTCTTAGAACATGTGATGGTCTTTACTTTGAGGGAAGACTATTATAAAAATCAGAAATGGGCAAAGAATTAGAGAAAAGTTACTTCCTAGGTATACTATCAATATAATTTATTATTTGAGCTAAAATGAAAGGTCTTTCAAGAGCTACCTTTTATTGGGCACCTACTAAGTGCCAAATGCAATGTTAAGTTGTCTTCACACATGGGCTCTAATGTTAAGAGCCCTACAAGGAAAGTCCAGTTTTCTCAAACAAGCAGTTAGGTGACTGGCCTATGCCACACACCCAGGGAGTAGCACATCCAGGGTTCAAATGCAGAGCTGCGTGGCTGCACAGCCCTCTCTCTTCCATGTATGCAAACTGCTCAGAACAGCATTCATTCATTCATTCATCCACCCACTCATTCACTCACTGACCCTGAATGAATGTCTACTAAGTGTAAGGGACTATGGCAGATGACGCAATGCCACCCCTGAGGGCTTGCTCAGGTCTAGTCAAAGACACAAGCCCCTAGATATCTAAGACAGTTGTGATATATTACATCACAGAGAAGCGTCCTAGTATATACAAGGATACAGGAGAAAAAAAGCCCGTGTGTGTCAGGTGTGGAGTTGGATAGGAAGAGCAAACAACCCAGCAAGGAAGGGAGGATTGGGCAATTATTAAATAGAAATTGGACAAATAATGGGAGAAAAAAATCAATTAAGCTAAAACCTATTTTGTGAAAATATCAATAAAAGTGACAATCCTCTAAGTTAGGCTTATCAAGGAAAAAAGAAGTGAGAAACTAATTACTAATATCAGGAATGAAAACGAGTATCTGTACAGATCGTGCACACATGAAAAAGACAGTAAAGAAAGAGTGGAAACAATTTAATGCCAATAGATTCAACAACTTAGGTAAAATGGGCACGTTACCAAACAGAACCAACAAGAAATAGAAAACCTGAAGAGCCTCCTGCTAAGCGAAGACATTAGATTCATAAACTAAAACACCCTTCTAAAAGAAACCCCAAGCTCAGATGGTCTCCCAGCTGAATTCTGTCAAAACTTAATGTTAGAGACAATACCAGTTTACAGAAACGCCTTCAGAAAAGAGAGGGAGAAAATATCCCCATTCTTTTTTTTTTTTTTTTTTTGCGGTATGTGGGCCTCTCATTGTTGTGGCCTCTCCCGTTGCGAAGCACAGGCTCCGGATGCGCAGGCTCAGCAGCCATGGCTCACGGGCCCAGCCGCTCCGCGGCATGTGGGATCTTCCCAGACCGGGGCACGAACCCGTGTCCCCTGCATAGGCAGGCGGACTCTCAACCACTGCGCCACCAGGGAAGCCTCCCCATTCTTTATATGAGGCCAGTGTTACCCAACTGCTAAAAGCAGAGAGTTCATAAAGAAAACTACAGGCCTATATCCCTCCTGAATTTAGATGTAAAAATCCTTAACAATTATTACTGAGTCAAATTCAGTAATATTTAAAATGAGTAATACATCATGACCAAGTAAGCTTAACAATGCAAGGTTTGGTTTAACATTAGAAATCAATCAATGTCATTCACCATATTAACAGACCATTAACAGATAAAAAAAGAAAAGAAAGAAAAGCCACAGGATCGTCTCAATAGCTTCAGAAAATGCAATTGACAACATTCAAAACCTATTTATGATTTCCTTTAAAATCTCAGCAAACTAGGAACGAAAAGGAACATCCTCAATCCACAAAGTGCACCCATGAAAAACTTGCAGTTAAAACCATACTTAATCATAAGCAATGTTTTGCCCCTAAAATCCAGAATAAGGCGAGGACCTAGCTGTCACTACTGCTATAAACACTGTACTTGAGATCCTAGGCAAGTCAATAAGGCAAGAAAAAGAAATTAAAGGCCTACATGTCAGAAAGGAAGAAGTAAAACTGTCTGTTCATATATGACATAGTCATGTGCCCCCCCAAAATCCTAACAAATCTACTAGAACTCTCAGAAATTGCTAGTGGTAATGTAAAATGTACAATCACTTTGGAAAACAACCAAGCAATTTCTCATAAATTTAAACACAGAATTAATATATTATTTAGCAATGAAACTTCTACCAAGAAAAATAAAAACATATATCCATACCAAGACATGTATATCAATGTCCCTGGAAACTTTATTCATAGTACAGGTTAATCTCAAACTGAAAATAACCTCAATGTCCAACAGGAGGTAGGTGACTAGACAAACAAATTTTATGGAATACTACTCAGCAACAAAATGAAGCAAACTACTGATAGACACAACATGCAGAAATCCCCAAAACATTATTCTGAGTGAAAGAGGCCAGATACAAAAGAATATATACCATATGCTTGCATGTACATGAGACGCTAGAAAGGGTTACTCTTTAGGACAAAAAGCAGATCAGTTGTTGCCCGGGTTGGGGGCAGAGAAGGCTGACTGCAAAGGGGTCAGGGAAACTTGTCAGGCGATAATGAGAATATTCTATATCTTGATGGCTGTACAGTTAATGTGGCTGCATTTTACAGAATGCAAATTATATTTAATAAAGTTATTTTAGAAATTGATCCTGATCCTTAATAGGCACAAAATCACTTGCAATCATTAAAACAGAAGACTCCAAAGTCATAGTGTGGGCCACACTGATGGAGGGCTGCCTGTGTCTGAGGACGAATGTGGAGCCTCAGGATCCCCAGGTTCTGCAGCAGGGTCATGCAAGTGAGGTTATGATTTACTGTAATTAAAACTTCACATGACCTTGGAAAAGTCATGTCCTTTCTCTAGTCCTCAATACACTCATCTGTAAAATCTGAGGTTTGTGCCAGATATTGCCTGAGGTTCTTACCAGTTCTCATATGAATTGTTTCTGTTCATTTTGTAATACTAATCTAACGTTCCCTGATTTCTAATCTAACTAAGGCTATTGCCAGAGAAAAACAATCACCCTGGACACTGTCATAACTAATTTATATGTCTAAGAAATAGACCTCTAATTTTTAAAGACCCCAAGTGGACCTGTCACCACAGATTTCCTTCTGCTCTATTTCTGTGATACGACACAAGATTAACAGCTGTGATGTTATTCACTTAATAAATCAAACGTTCAGGACCACAGGTCCCAGCTGGGGCTCATACCCCAAGAGGCCAGTCCTACAGTTTACTTAAGGTCAATGAAACATACAAATGAAAGCCTTACCACTACTTTCCAGTTAATTAGCACTTTTGGCCAAAGTCTTTCTTCAGTGTTAATTATGCCTTAAAGATGCCAAGTGACTACAAATTAAATGGTACATCCACAATAATGTAGGAATGGATCTGAGCGACACCAGCCATCAAAACAGCTCCTCTTCAAGAGGCCCAGAAGTCCCTTGGTGACTGAGAGGGGTCAGGACATGAGGTCCAGATGGAGGAAGATGTGTCTGGGGACTGTTAAAAGGCCAAGTCAAAAATCTGATTTCTGGTAACAAAAAAAGCAGCCGTTTCCTCTTTTTTGTTGTGAAGTACGTGTTCATATCATTTGACCATTCTTTTTTTTAAGTGACCTGTCAGGATTTTTTCTTCCAGATATCTAGGAGGTTTTATATATTAAGGAAATTACTCCTTGCCTGTGATATAAGCTGCAAATATTTTTTCCCATTTGGATAGTATCTTTGGGTTTATTTATGATGTTCTTTGCAGAAATGTTTAATTTTTTTGCAGTTAATGCAGCAGTCTTTTCTTTTATGTCCCTTGCACCTTTTTCATGGCTCCTGAATCATGGTTAGAAACACTCTCCACACTCCAAGGCTATAAAATATTATTCTCCCCTGTTTTCCTCTATGACTTTAAGGTTTATTTTTTAAACTTTTAACTTCAATATTATCTCAAAGTGACAGAAGATTTGAAAGGAAAGTACAAACACCACCCCGTTACCCAATTCAACAACTTTTCACATCTTCTCTCACCTTTAAATTCCCTCTCTTCAGACAGAGATAGAAGATAGATAAATAGATGCATAGATAGATAATGAAATAATGATGATAATGGTATCTTCAAGTTCTCTTCCTATTTTTCCATTAGTAATTAACAAGCAATTTGTGTGGAGATGCTCTGAGAGGTGATAAATACCTTATTCCTCATTAAATTCTCACTCACTAGCTTTAGCATCGATTGACTATTTTCTAACAACACAATTTTCTTTTGCTACTAAGATGCTCTTGCTTCAAGGCTTTTCTAGTGAACAAACCTGAGAAATATGTGTCTATACATACATACATACATACATATATATTGGCACCTTGATGTAGATAGATATGGATATAAGTATACATATGGACAAAGATACAGAAATAAACACAAACAGGGAGTTCAGAGTGATACCTCAAGTTCCAAATTTACACAAGATTCACTCTCATTTTCCCACACCTGTGACAACCTTCTCTAATGTGAGAAACGTAGGGTGCATCGTGCACCTTCCTCCATAGGACACAAGTTAGTGCCTGTGGGGCCTGTCCCCATCTCAGCCAAGGGCCCACAGAGAGAGGACTCCCGGTGTTCCACCATTAGACCTGGCACCTGGTCTTCATGGGAAGCGGGGTACATAGGTATGGGCGGGACAAAGAGCTCAAGTCCACCTCTAAGACTCTGGGCCCAATGCCAAGTGCACTATAAGATCCCATCCAACGTTAAATCCGTGACAACAGGTCTGTCTTTGATCTCATTAGACTCACACTGCGGCACCTTCGTTAAGCGCCTAATGGCATTCTAACCTCGAGTGTGGAACCACAGTCAGGTCCACCTTCGCTGCATGCTGCCTCTTTGATAGGCCTGGGGCCACATGGCCTGTTAACCAGGGCTGGAAACATGGACATTCATTCATTCAGATGGCTGAGATGAAATTATGGCTTTACTCCAGAGACGTACAAGAATCAGAGGCTGCCAAAGCCCAACGAGGCTACTCAGGATACAAGGCAGTGACCACTGCAAAGCCCGCATCTCACGAGGCTCTGCTTTCTCTGGAGCTGGGCTGCTCCTGATTTAATTTATTTCTGCTGATGTTTTCATTTATTCAACAACTCTTCTAGTCTGTGGCCTTTGCCCCTTTCTCACTCCAGCAAACTTCCTTCTTTAAATAGAAAACAAACTTTCTGACTGCTTGGCCAGCCATGGCACTTCTAGGTCCTCGGAGCAGGTGACCCTGGTAAATTCCACCTCCACCCTTTATCTTCACAGTGGGAATCAATTTAACAGCTGCTTTACAGAATTCTTTTCCAGCTCAGTTGGTACAACAGGCCAAGACTAGAGCCGCCTGTCCTGCCCAGACCTCAGGAGTCCCACACCCAGGATGAAAGCTGAGCAGCTGAGACTGAGGGGCGCCCTTGTAAGCCCTCTGTTGGGCTTCTGTCCCCGATAGCAAAGGCTGACTCTGGCACCTAGAATTTCTTCTTCTGGTCTATAATCTGCTCTCCCATTTTGAGATCCTCCAGAACATCTTGGCCAATAGGAAAAGAGGTTAAGGAAATAAAACTGCATTTTAATGGCCATCTATTACTGTACATTGAATTCCACTTTCTTTATGCATCGTGTAGTTTAAGCCTCAAAATCCTTCAGAGAAGAGCTCATTAGCCCCATTTTGCAGGTGAGGGAAGGAGGCTTAAGGAGGATTAGGCAGCATGTCCCAGACCACCCCTCTGCGGAGAGCGCTTGTTCTCCGGTCTTCCGTTTCCACGTGAAGGACTTTCCCCGAGGACTCTCTCCCTCACTCTTCCACGCCCTGGTTCACATGGAAAACACTGGCTACCCCAACTCTCACTGGCCACCCTGAGGCCTGAGAGACCAATACCAGGGTTCTCTGGCTGGACTTTATAGCCCACCTCTGCCCGGCACCTCTCCTGACTGCGGAGCTCTGCCCCAGAACTCGCGTCAGTCCCCAGGAGAGCTCGTTTCAACACAGTGCTGGGCCCCACAGCAGCGTTTCTGATTTGCAGGTCCAGACGGGGCCCGAGAATTTGCATTTCTAAGGAGATCCCAGGATGCTGAAGCTACTGGTCCAGAGACCACACTCTGAGAGCCACCACGTGCAGGTGGGGAGAGGAGGGCAGCCTCCCTAACTGGTGAGATGGGAAAGGACGGGTCTTGTGCGCTCCACCCCTCCCTGTCCTCCACTGGCCCTGCAGCCTGGCCCGAGTCCTAGAGCTGGCCCCGTGGGTGAGAATCATGGACTTCAGCTCTGCCCTTGATTGTGTGGACACGCTAATTCCACGGTGAGGCGCTGGGGAGCCCACGTGGCCACAGCCAGGCCGGCCCTCCCACCCAGCTTCTCCGGGTTGGTGAGCTGACCAGGCCACTCCTGCACACACCTCTCTGATGTTCCAAACTTAGACTGTGCAAGCAGGGTGCTAGCTGGGCTCCTCTCAAACCCTGTTACCCGTGTGAAGACAGCCTGGGGCTGACAGTCTAACACCTCCCTCCTTCCACGGTTCCTCGGCAGGCCAGGGAGAGCCACCACCCCGACTGTCCATCAAACGTCCACTGAGCCCCGTCCCGGGCTCTCCACCATGCCGCACGCCCTGCCGAGAGCATGAGGAGGGGGTCAGACTGTTCCGGAAGAGGCTGGAGACAAGAGGAAACCAGGCTGGTCCTTTTCCAGTGTGACGTTTGACCCCAGCTGCATGAAGGCAGGAAAGATGGGAAGCGGACCGGTGGAGACAAGCAGGGCACCCTGGCAGGCCAGCCGCCGAGCTCTGGCCAGAGCTCCCTCGGGGCCTGGGACTGAGTGCTGGGCCACAAGCAGCTGAACCACAATGACAGAAACAAGTCACAACAGATCCAGACGTGACTTTACACTTAGCCACTGACTCTGAAGACCTCACCTCTCAAGACCACTGGCCTACAGAGCCTCCCATGGGCTGATAAAGAAACTGTGGCTTGAGATGTAGAGAACAAACGTATGGGCACCAAAGCGGGTAAGTGGCGGGGTGGGATGAATTGGGAGATTGGGATTGATGTGTAGACACTGATGTGTATAAAATGAATGACTAATAAGAACCTGCTGTATAGAAAAATAAATACAATTTAAAAATTCAAAAAAAAAAAAAAAAAGAAACTGTGGCTTGGATTTACGATTTGTCCAGCCAGTCGCAAAGCTTGTCCAAGGCAGAATTTAATGCCACACCTGCCCAACTCTGAACTCCTTGTAATAGACAGCCATGGCACCGCTGTAGAAACAGTCATCATAACCCATTTAAATGTCAGGTCGTCCCCCCCCCACCCCGCCCCGAGAGTCCCTCCAGGCACGGCGGTGCCCCCAGGGCTGGCTCAAAGCCTGGCACGCTGCCCGATGGAGGAGTTCAATCATCGCTTACCAATTAAATAAATAAATGAATGAAAGGAGTACCTTCAGCATTGATATAAAGAGCTTTCAGAGGATTATGGCTTCCTAGCCTCTGGGAGAATAAATCTCTATTATAAATGGAAACCTTATAGTCCCGCAGATGCTTTTTTTCCTTAATGCACAGCTGCATGAGAGAAAATTATCCCTTGTGTGCTAAATACGCCTTTCTAATTACACTCACCTAAGACGCATTCACTCTAAAGGCTAAGAATAGCTAAATAATATAAATTACAAAGGAGTGACATTCTGTGTCAGCTGAAAACATTAAGCCAGAGGTAAGCCAGGATTAGTGAACAGTCAATAAGTCATCGCAAAGGCTCATTAGTATTAAAAACAAAACAGATGCACAATGAGGGCAGAGCACTTCACCCCCAAATAAGGGCCAAGCCGCCGCCAAGACATCTGGTTTCCTGCCTCACTTGAGTCCTTGCCTCTGGCCACCCCGCCAGGGGCACAGGTGAGGAGGAGAAAGGTGGCAGCCAGGAGGAGCCCGAGGACCCGTGCATGGTCAGATGCCGCCGTGCACTTGCTGGCCGGGTGCCCGGGGCAGGCAGCCTCGCTCCAGCTTCCGACTCCTCTGCGCGATGACACGACGAGGGCCCCCTGCCTGCTGGGCGGTGTGAGCAATGAATGAGAAAACGAACGAGGGCGGTGGGTTTAACAAGCCTCGGCTCCCTCTGCTTCCCCAGGGAGGACACCTCCGTCCTGACAAAGATGAAGGCGGACGCCTGCGGCCTCTTGGGGAGATGAAACCAACGGTCCAAGCGCAAGGACGCCGCCGCTCAACCACCACGCAGCCAGGAGCCCCAGATCCACTGTGTTCCTTGACTCCTTCCTTTCTCCAAATAGTCGCTCTGACTCAGTGTTATTCTACTTAACCAAGAAAAGTGAAAAGCACTTATCACCAAGACGACGATTTGAATGTATTGATAGTTAATATTCTAGCAGTACTGGCTTTCCAGAGATGAGTTGTCCTTTTCAAAAGAATGGTAGGATTGCAATGAGAAGCAAAAGGAATTCGGGGACTGTTTTTACCTAAAATGGGGGGCGGGATCCAGACTGCACTATGGGGCAAGCCCACCTTCTACCTAAGGAACACCCGGATAAGAATTCCCCAGGGTTGGAAGGGGACACTAAAAAGAGGGGTGTGGGCAGACTGAGAGCCGTGCTGCCCCCCACTCCTCCTCACGGGGAGGGTGAGAGGGAACTTCCCCTGATGCCTCACAGCCACTGAACCCCTTTCGGTCCTTGCTTTGCTGGCTCGCCGTCCCCAGCCTCTGTTCCAAGACCACAGAGAGACCCGTCACTCCGCCCACAGCCTTGGAAGACGTCTCTGATATTTCTCCTCCCAAAAACAACTCACAGAAGCTCTTCAGACGTGGCAGGGCCCACATCTGCCACAGGGCACAAAGCCTTCAGATGGTCATTTTGTACTTTTTTTGGCACTAAAATGAGGGAAATGTCACTTATTCTTAGGCTTTTGTCCTGAGGGACAGAAATGTGTATAGACAAAGCCTACAAAGGGTCCCGTCACATCTGCAATAAAATGCTCTTGTTCTACTACAGAACTGGCTGCAAAGATGGACCAAACCTCCTCCGTGAAGGGCTCAGCCTGGTGGCCTGTGGGCCCCCCATGTGACCTTCCAGGGGCAAGGCTCCTAGAAGCAGCTAAAGATAGCTGCGCACACTCTAGGGCAGAGAGTCACACACCTGTGCTGTATCTCCTCCTCCAGCATGCACGCGCGCACACACACACACACACACACACACACACACACAGAGGAGCCCCATGAACCCTGCGCTCCAGCACACGGGTAGGTCTGAGATTAGATTGTGTTAAGAATAGCCCGGGTCGGAGTAAGAGCCGAAAGGCAGCGGGCATGCAAATCGTTGCGCAAGGCCCAAGTAGCCTCTGGAGAGCTGGGGCGTGGGTCACCTCAAATCCAGACGAGAGGTTAGAGAATAAAGAACAAAACAAGTGCCTGCCTTCGGACGAAGGAAAGAGAAAATGTGCCACTCATGAAGAAAGAGACAAGAGGAGCTGGAGGGGCTCCAATGTGTTACTTAATTCCTCCTGATTCTCTGCATGCCTGCCTTGGGGTCGTCAAATCCTCAGTCTCTGTTTGAGAAATACACAGAGAACAACAGTAACGAGTAATAGTTGTGCTTTCCGAGTTCCTCATGAGAGCGAGGCACTGACACAGATCAGATGTGTTGAAAACTCTTCAGTGTAGACAGGTGAGTTATGCCCTGTCTACTGGGCTCCACCACCACCTCTAGCAGTAGGTGGAACTGGACTCCAGTCAGACTCCAGAGGTAACGGTGGCACATACCGCTCCTCATCACTCCGCTCCAGGCAGGGACAGAGGTGGGAGAGTCAGGAACTCAGTGCCCTGGGGAGGTAACTGCCCAGATGGCAGCAGAGGAAAAGACTGGGGAAGGAGTCCCCAGCTGAGCTCCCAGGGAGGGCAGGGGTCACACCAGGAAGCAAAGGGCCCATCAAGGGCCAGAGGGATGTGCTGACCTGCTAGGAGAGATCCAGTCAAAGCCTCAGGCCCCCAACCAGAACCCAAATGAGGCCCCACACAGCACCAGCCCCAGGAGCTGACTGCATCTTCCTAAAGGATCCAGCATAAGCTGGGCGGGAAGCCACAATCACAGAAAGATAGACAAAATGAAAAGGCAGAGGACTATGTCCCAGATGAAGGAACAAGATAAACCCCCAGAAAAACAACTAAATGGGGATAGGCAACCTTCCAGAAAAAGAATTCAGAATAATGATAGTGAAGATAATCCAGGAGGGACTTCCCTGGTGGCACAGTGGTTAAGAATCCACCTGTCAATGCAGGGGACATGGGTTCGAGCCCTGGTCTAGGAAGATCCCACATGCCACGGAGCAACTAAGCCTGTGCGCCACAATTACTGAGCCTGTGCTCTAGAGCCCACGAGCCACAACTACTGAAGCCCGTGTGCCTAGAGCTCGTAATCCACAACAATAGAAGCCACTGCAATGAGAAGTCCATGAACCACAACAAAGAGAAGCCCCCGCTCGCTGCAACTAGAGAAAGCCAGCACGTAGCAACAAAGACCCAATGCAGCCCAAAATAAATAAATAAATAATTTAAAAGGAAAGAAAAAAAGATGATCCAGGACCTCAGAAAAAGAATGGAGGCAAGGATCGAAAAGATGCAAGAAATATTTATCAAAGACATAGAAGAATTAAAGAACAAACAAACAGAGATGAACAATACAATAACTGAAATGAAAAATACACTAGAAGGAATCAATAGCAGAATAACTGAGGCAGAGAATGGATAAGTGACCTGGAAGACAGAATGGTGGAAATCACCGAAGCAGAACAGAATAAAGAAAAAAGAAATGAAAACAGCCTAAGAGACCTCTGGGACAACATTAAACACACCAACATTCGCATTATAGGGGTCCCGGAAGGAGATGAGAGAGAGAAAAGACCCAAGAAAATATCTGAAGAGATCATAGTCGAAAACTTTCCGAACATGGGAAAGGAAATAGGCACCCAAGTCCAGGAAGCACCAGAGTCCCAGGCAGGATAAACCCAAGGAGAAACACACTGAGACACACAGTAATCAAACTGACAAAAATTAAAGACAGAGAAAACTTATTAAAAGCAACAAGGGAAAAATGACAAATAACATACAAGCGAACTCCCACAAGGTTAACAGCTGATTTCTCAGCAGAAACTCTACAAGCCAGAAGGGAGTGGCACGATATATTTAAAGTGATGAAAGGGAATAACCTACAACTCAGAATACTCTACCCAGGAAGGATCTCATTCATATTCGACAGAGAAATCAAAAGCTTTACAGACAAGCAAAAGCTAAGAGAATTCAGCACCACCACACCAGCTCTACAACAAATGCTAAAGGAACTTCTCTAAATGGGAAACACAAGAGAAGAAAAGGACCTACAAAAACAAACCCAAAACAATTAAGAAAATGGTAATAGGAACATACATGCCAATAATTACCTTAAATGTGAATAGACTAAATGTTCCAACCAAAAGACACAGACTGGCTGAATGGATACAAAAACAAGACCTGAATATATGCTATCTACAAGAGACCCACTTCAGACATAGGGACACGTACAGACTGAAAGTGAAGGGATGGAAAAAGTTATTCCATGCAAATGGAGATTGAAAGAAAGCTGGAGTAGCAATACTCATATCAGATAAAACAGACTTTAAAATAAGAATGTTACAAGAGACAAGGAAGGACAGTACATAATGATCAAGGGATCAATCCAAGAAGAAGATATAACAATTATAAATATATATGCACCCAACATAGGAGCACCTCAATACGTAAGGCAAATGCTAACAGCTATAAAAGAGGAAATTGACAGTAACACAATAATAGTGGGGGACTGTAACACCTCACTTACACCAATGGACAGGTATTCCAGACAGAAAATTAATAAGAAAACAAAAGCTTTAAATAACATAATAGACCAGATAGATTTAATTGGTATTTATAGGACATTCCATCCAAAAACAGCAGATTACACTTTCTTCTCAAGTGCAGACGGAACATTATCCAGGACAGATCACATCTTGGGTCACAAATCAAGCCTCAGTAAATTTAAGAAAACTGAAATCATATCATATCAAGCATCTTTTCTGACCACAAAGCAATGAGATTAGAAATAAATTACAGGGAAAAAAACCATAAAAAACACAAACATATGGAGGATAAACAATGCTCTACTAAATAACCAAGAGATCACTGAAGAAATCAAAGAGGAAATCAAAAAGTACGTAGAAACAAATGACAATGAAACACGATGATCCAAAATCTATGGGATGCAGCAAAAGCAGTTCTAAGAGGGAAATTTATAGCAAAACAATCCTACCTCAAGAAACAAGAAAAATCTTAAATAAACAATCTAAACTTACACCTAAAGGAACTAGAGAAAGAAGAACAAACAAAACCCAAAGTTAGTAGAAGGAAAGAAATCATAAAGATCAGAGCAGAAATAGAAAGAAAGAAAACAATACCAAAGATCCATAAAACTAAAAGCTGGTTCTTTGAGAAGATAAGCGAAACTGATAAACCTTTAGCCAGACTCATCTAGAAAAAGAGGGAGAGGACTCAAACCAATAAAGTTAGAAATGAAAAAGGAGAAGTTATAACAGACACTGTATAAATACAAAGCATCAAAAGAGACTATTACAAGCAACGATATGCCAATAAAATGGACAACCTGGAAGAAATGGACAAATTCTTAGAAAGGTATAACCTTCCAAGACTGAACCAGGAAGAAACAGAAAATATGAACAGACAGACCTATCACAAGTAATGAAATTGAAACTGTGATTAAAAATCTTCCAACAAACAAAAGTCCAAGGCCAGATGGCTTCACAGGTGAATTCTATCAAACATTTAGAGAAGAACTAACACCCATCCTTCTAAAACTCTTCCAAAAAATTGCAGAGGAAGTAACACTCCCAAACTCATTCTACAAAGCCACCATCACCCTGATACCAAAACCAGAGAAAGATACTACAAAAAAAGAAAATTACAGACCAATATCACTGATGAACATAGATGCAAAAAATCCTCAACAGAATACCAGCAAACAGCATCCAACACATTAAAAGGATCATACACCATGATCAAGTGGGATTTAACCCAGGGATGCAAGGATTCTTCAATATATGCAGATCAATCAATGTGATGCACCATATTAACAAACTGAAGAAGAAAAACCATATGATGATCCCAATAGACGCAGAAAAAGCAGAAATGTTTAACAAAAGGGGAAAAAATGTGAGCTAGAAGGAAGGCAGACCCACAGATGTGGTTACAAACAAACCCCCAAATGTGTAGCACACACAGAGTCATATATCCATGTCTGTATTTTCCTCCATCGTAGAATTCGTCTCATCACCTTTACTTCGGGATAAATGGAATCTCACAGACCATCCTGCCCAACCCTCTCATTTTACAGACGTGGAAACTGAGGCCCAGGGGGATGAAGTAAACTCCCCCAGGTCACACACCCCATTAAGGAGGGCAGAGCCACAGCTGAAACCCACAACTCAGGACCGCTGGCCGAGACGCTGTCCTACAGCGTGAGGCTACGCCGAAAACTCTTGCCGAGAAGAGTCCTGTCAGTAGACTGACAAAGTAAATGCACCTTTCCTGAGCTAAATGCAAAATCAATGAGCTCCAAATCAGTCCAGCCCATTGCCTGCGGAAGCGGACCTTTCAAAGGTTGCTTATACTGCAACTGGGCTCCTGCTGTTTTAACAGGAGCCCTGGGAAAGCACAGGAAACTGTCGGTGCGCAGGTGGGAAGAGACAGCCTGTGATGAAGCTTGACACTCTCAGCCAGGCCTGTCCCCAGGCATGACTGGGACGGTGCCCCCATCAGCAAGAATCAGCAGCGGCTTCCTCACTATGCTTCCTTGCCACGGGCTCACCAGCCTCTGAAAACGTACTGACCTCCAACTGGAAGGGGCCCCTTCCCTCGTACCCCCCCCCCCCACCTCCAGGCCCTGGGGTTTCCTAGAGGCTGGGCGAGAGAAGGACGCTGCATGCCGGAGCACCTGCGACCCCTCGGCGCCTGCGCTGGGCCTCTCTCACCGCATCTGCCAACGGTTCTGGGGCGTATGCAGCTCCCTCCTCAGCGTGCAGAGGGGAAAACCTGCCCAAGGTCCTCCCTCCACCCCTGCAGCTCAGCCCCAACACGAGCCCCTGAGCCAACACTGGGAGGAATGCAGAGAGTCTGCGCTTAAACCATCCCGTGAAGCGCGTGGTGCTGGCGGACGACTGCAGGCACAGCACTGAGCTTGGCGCCAAGGGCGTTGAGGACGGCGTGGGTCACCAGGGCCGGCGGGCTGAGTGGCTGAGAGACGGGGACACGCGGGGACCCGAGTCTCCAGCCAGGCCACCGGCCCCGCTCTGCACGGAGCCGGCGAGGGGACTAGGCAGCAGCCCCCTGCGGTTTTCACAGCAGGCAGGCAGACAGACATGGGCTGGTCAGCGCAGGCTGGGCCCCTGCAGTCTGAGAGTCCTAAAACTCAATCAAGAGCTCCTTTCCAGAGAAGGAATCTGAAGAAGTTCCCTTTAGCACCGGCCCTGGAGAGTCTGGCGCAAACATGAGCATCATGCACTCCATAAGCACAGAGCATGGAGGCCGGGCCTCCCACTAGGAATGGTAAATAAGACAGGGCTCCGCTCTGTGTGTGGGAAGCCCACCACGTCCAGCAACGGCAGGCGTCCTCCCCTGTAACACTCACAACGAATTCCCATCTCACATACGGGGCAACTGTGCCCACCAGCCTCTCCTAGAACCCAGGGGTCTGTGGGCGCAAAGCCCAGGCTCCTCGTCCCCCCCCAGTCCCAACTCCACCGAGGGCCACGTGACTGAGGAAGCCCCCCCTCCCCCCAATCCCAGGACCTTCCTCCAGCCGGGGTAAAGGGTACTTACCCCTGTCACTGCACAGACCACCCCCTCCCGGGACTATCCCAGGCTCACAGGCCCTCGCTGGTCCTCCTAGGGACTCAGGCCACCCTTTCACCCCTGAACATTCCACCTGGGAAAACAAGTACCCCACGAACATTTGGGGAGGGGAGAGAAAGGGAGAGGGGAGGAAGCGATTTGTCAGGAGCCCGGGGGCTCACCAGGACACAGGGGAACAGGCTACCAACAGCCCCAGAGGGAGGACATCCCGGCTACCTTGTAGGCACCTGCTAGGTGGCTCCAGAGCCCTGCATGCTGGGGCAGGGTGCCTGGCGGGCCCCTCATTTCTCCTCGATGGACTAGAAGTCATTAAACCAGTCCTTGATTGCTGTTCTCAGATCTTCAACTGCTGCGAAGACACGGCCTCACACACAGGGACTCTGCACGAGGCGGTGGTGAGAAGGAGGAGCTCCCAGTCCAGACACTTCCTGCAGCTGCCGGAGGCAGCCGGGACCACCGGGGGGGCCCAGGGGAGATCTGGGTGAGCCCCTCCCTCTCGCTAGGAGAGCCGAAGGGACAGTGAGGGCTTTCAAAGTGGGAGCCGCAGAGCAGAGCGAGACCTGTGATCCCCGTGGGAGCCGCCGGGCGGGCGGGGCGGCCTGCGCAGGCTGGGGTCTGTACCCGGGGGCTCCTGCAGGCCCTGCGCGCTCTGCCGCCAGTTTTCCCGTGGGACTGCCGACCCCCCTCCCACACCCTAGATGCAGATGCCTTGACGGTTACACGTTTGTCTGCTTCTCCAGCAGGCATCTGATCGGTTCCTCTCCCCTTCCAGGCCGGTCTTAGTCTCCCGACACAACAGATGCGCAGGCACAGGACACGGCGCCCGCCAATGCCTTCTTCGGAGATCTGGAGGAAGAGGCTTCCCGGCTCCACCCGCTGAACCGCGAAGTACGGCTTCTTCTTTAGGAGCATAACGCGGCGTATTCTCGGGAAAGGGGCCGTTTTATTCTCCAGGGTTTTACACTGTGTCCTATGAAGGACATTTGCAGTTATGTAAAGATGCTTAATTAGGATGGCTGCTCCCCAACACGAGAGAGAGATCCTTTGTGGCCCTGAGACACCTCTGAGGGAGGATGTGCAGAGGAGAAACCAATGACAAGAGCCCACACTTAAACTCATTAGTAGCGATGACGTGTTTTTAATTCTCACAGAACGTAACGTAAACTGGTGCAGCCATTGTGGAGAACAGTGCGGAGGTTCCTCAAAGAACTAAAAACGGAGCCACCATATATGATCCAGCAATCCCACTCCTGGGCATATCGAGAGAAAAACACGGTTCGAAAGGGTACGTGCACCCCAATGCTCATTGCAGCACTGTTCACAATAGCCAGGAAATGGAAGCAACCTAAGCATCTGTCAACAGAGGAATGGATAAAGAAGATGTGGTACACATATATGATGGAATATTACTCAGCCATTAAAAAGAATGGAATAATGCCATTTACAGCAACACGGATGGACCTGTAGATGATCATACGAAGTGAAGCAAGTCAGACAGAGAAAGAAAAATATCATATGATATCACTTATATGTGGAATCTAAAAAAATTGATACAAATGAACTTATTTACAAAACAGAAACAGGCTCACAGACTTAGAGAATGAACTTATGGTTACCAGGGGGAAGGGTCGGGGGAGGGATGGATTGGGAGTTTGGGGTTGACATGTTCACACTGCTATATTTAAAATAGATAAGCAACAAGGACCTTCTGTATAGCGCAGGGAACTCTACTCAATATTCTTTAATAACCTAAATGGGAAAAGAATTTGAAAAAGAATAGATACATGTAGATGTATAACTGAATCACTGTTGTATGCCTGAAACTGGCACAACATTGTTAATCAACTATGCTCCGATATAAAATAAATACTACCAAAAAAAGAAAAGACCACAGCATGTGTGTAAATGGATCCACAGTCTTCATTTCATTGTAATCAGGGCTGCAGCTTTTCCCCAGCAAAGTGATGGAGGAAGGCTGGTGTGGCAGGTCGCGAGTGACCGCCTGGGCCCCAGGGCAGAGCAGACAAAGTTCCCAGGACAGGGCAAGCAAGGGCGGAGACGTCTGTGCTCCAGCTCAGAGGTTTTCTACTGCTGATTCAAAATCACCGTAGCAAGACAGAATAGCAGAGTTATCCTAGCACACAGTATTTCTCGGGCAAAGGAGAAAATAGCCCTTTATCATAAGAGGACAGAAATTCAGAAAACCCTCTTCAACAGGGAGGAAAACAAAATGGTCAAGTCTGAGATAATTGGAGCAATAAAATAAATAATGGCAGGGACGGATTATAATTCATAGAATAAAACAAACGTCCGTGACCCTCTACTGACAATAGTAAGTTGATGGAGAAGGGACTTCTGTTTCCTACGGAAGAATTCCCACTAACGAACGTAGGAGGAACAATGGAATTAGAAAAAACCGTCACTTATCAAACACTACAGTAATAAACAAGGAAGGTTAGCATCATCAGTGGATACTGAAATTAGTGAGTGAAAGATGAGAAGCAGCATATTTAGAGTCTCAGAGCACCTCCCACCAATATTTATATTTAGTTTTCAGTAAGAGGAAAACTAGCAACTTTTTAGCAGAGACCTGACAGGTACCTCCTTAGCCACGGGATCAGAGTTGCCATCATCAGGAACGAGACATAAAGGCACAGTGCCTCCTGGGTGATGCCTTGAGAAAGGCACACATTGCTCTGAGCTATTCCTGCCCCAAATGGGTAACATCCATTTAATCACCAAGAAATATCAGACAGTCCCAGATTGAGGGACGTTCTAAAAAAAATAGCTGGCCGGTACTCTTCTTACGTGTCAAGACCATGGGAGACAACGACAGACTGAGGACCATCCCGGATGAGAGGGGATGAAGAATGCCTGACTACCAGATGCACTGCCCCGTCCTGCACCAAATCCTGACCCAGAAAATGGAAGCTAGAGAATAGGCCGGAAAACCACAACAGGGTTACGAGTTGCGAGCATTGTATTAAGGTTACTTTCCTGGCTTCACTAATTTTACTGTGGTTATGTAAGACATTAGCACTTGGAGAAGCCAGGGGAAGGGTAGGAAGAAATTCTTTGTACTATTTTGGCAACTTTTTTGTAAATCTGAAATTAGTTCAAAAGACAAAGTTGAAAATGTTTAACGGTGAGCAGGGAGCAGCTGCAGCAGCAGCTAGGATACACTGAGCACCTTCCTAGTGCAGACAACACATGGATGGCGGGGCCCACGCCAGCCTGTGCACTCCCACCTGCAGCCTACTGTGCCCACTTCACAGATGAGGAGACTGAGGCAGAGGGAGGAAGGTCCCACAGGTGCCGAGCGGTGGATCAGGGTTAGAAGGACAGGGAGGTGAGAGGCGCCCACACCAGTAACACCACAGGCTGGCTTTGCCATCACAGGTGAATGACGGTGACCCAGGGCCTCTGCCTGCACAGCCCTCAGGAAGAAAGCTCCTGGAGCACCTCCCAAGGTGAGGCCGTGCCCTGAGGGAGGCAGGAGAGCGCTGGGAGCCGCGGGCAGGGAAAGGCCTGAGCACCAGTCCTGCCTGGGCCCATTCACGAGCCCCTCGCCTCTCGGTTCTCACCTTCAAAGGGAATCCTGGGGGTCTCTTTACCCCGGCCAGGGAGCACTGGCATCGGCCCAAATGTGGCCACAAAAGTGACTAGAGAGTCATCCATTCAGTCCGCAGTGACGCTGAAAGCTTAAGGTCCCCAGGAGTGCAGAGAACACAAAGACTGGACCCGGGCAAAGCAGAGCTGGGAAGGAGACGACCCTCTGAGCATCTTTGTGATGTGAAGCCCACCCACCTGCTGGAAGGTTACGCACATGCTTTCACTTGGTTATCATGAAGCCTTACAAGATTTGTATTACATTTGCTTTTTATAGATGAGAAGAGAGATTTACAAAGGTCAAGGCACAAAGTCCTTGCAGCTGGAACTGGAAACTACCTCTGCCCCAGCAGCGCCAGGTGTGTCTCCTTTTCACCAGATTTCCCCTAGAGACACACAAACAACCACAACTGTCTGCTGGGCACTCACATCTAGCCCCCCTCATTCAGACTGAGAAAATTCTCTTACCAAAAAACAATTTCTCTAAATGCTGTCAGGTAAAAACATCATCTCAAGCAGGAGCTTGGGTCAGAAGGAGCAAAGAGAAGCAAGCAGCACAACCGCTCAGATGCTCAAGACAACTTAAATACAATCAGAGGCAGCGGGCTCCACACCCACACAGCACGCGAGTGCAGCGCGTCAGCTTCTCAACCGTTCTGGCCTCAGCTTCCCCTGGTGGAGAGGTGGGCCTGGCATGCTGGGCCAGCGGTGTCACGTCTAGGAGCCCACGTATGGGAGCAGCAAGCCTAGCCTGGCGCCTGCGAAGAGCTCAGCGAACCACAGGCGGGGCAGGGGGCTGGGGTGGAGGGAGCCAGCAAGTGAGTCTCCCCACCGACCCTCTGCGTCCAGGGCGGCGTCACGTCTCCTGGAGCAGCCACGTCCATGGCCCACATGCCATGGGCGGCCTCACATCACACTGTGTGCCAGCTTTTGTCTTCCTAAGCACAGCGCATACGGGAAATTCTTGGCAAATGTGGCAGCTCACAGGGCACGTCTAGTCCAGTCTCCAGGATGCTGTCCCTGCTTGGTTGTAGAAGATTCCTGGGTCGGCCCTTAAATGAGCTGAGATCAAAATCAGTGTCAATGGAAAATTAATTTCCTTTCCCCGAGTCACTTCTCAGAATCTTTAATATATAAGGTGCCGGGGAGGGGTGGGCTTGTGCACTCTGATGTCACTTTATGGCTAGTTCCAAATGCCCTATAAACATTCACAGGGCTCAGTGTCAAGTCAAGAGCATATAAATGCGAATATAAACCCACTGATGAAACCTCCTTGCAACTCCTTCCCGACTTTCCTCTTTCCCTGTATCAGAACGCTGCCCTCGCCTCTCTGAGCCCCATCTTCCTGGCTTCCTCCGTGAAGGCTTCCTCATCCCTTCATCCATCCATGTATCCGTGTATCCATTCATCCATCCATCCATCCATTTGTTCGTTTGTTCATTCATTCATTCATTCATTCATTCATTCAGCATCTCCTGCTCACTAGACACCTCTGGCTCTGGGCCAGCTGTGCACCAGGATACAGGGATGGAAGTGCAAGGCCTGGAAACACAAGTTCTCACAAAATGGTAGGAGAAGACGCCACAGAGACAGAGACAAGCCAGGCAGGAAGGGCCCTGGGGAAACACGCAAGACGGCAACGGGTCTCCACGAAGGGCTGGGGAGGAAGCAGACGGTGTGGAGGAAAAGACTTTTCAGGCAAACGGAACCACATTTGGCAAAGCAAACACGGGATGCCCCGTTCGGGGAGTTGCTTGAAATACCGGGCGGGCTTCTGGCCAGAGCAGAAAGAGTGACAGACGGAAAAAGAGGGAGGAACTGAGATGGAGAGGCAGGCGGAGGCCAGATTACGAAGGGTCTTCGAGGCCGTAGCTCTCAAACTCTGCTGCAGGCCGAATACTCCCAGACAAGCTTGTGAGGGCAGTGGTGCCGTTTTTTAAATCTATGGCGGCGAAGCATCATCTCCAGAAGACAGATTATACCCATCCAAGTGTCAAGTTCAAAGAGTTTTGACAAATATACACTCGGATAATTGACCCAGCAAAAAAGACAAAGCTTGTCCATCATCGCCCCTCCAAAGTTCCTTTCTGCCCCTGTCGGGCAGTTCACAGCACTCCCAGCCCTCAGGAAAACAGAGATCTGCTTTCTACCACCCTAGATGGGTTTGCTTATTCTAGAATTCACACAAGGGGAATCACACAGTATGTACTTTCTGTGTCTGGCGGCGTAATGAGACCCATTCCTGTTTCTAAGTGCGCTGCAGCTTGTTCCTTGTTATCGCCAAGAGTACTCCACAATCCTACAACTATCGATTTATGTGCTGTTGGACACAGGGGTTATTTCCCGTTTGGGCTTGTCCTGAACAAATGCGATGAACACTCACGTATAAGTCTTGCGGAGATACAAGTTTTCATTCCTCCTGGGTAAGTACCGAGTAAGAAGACTGCTTCCTTGCACGGGAACCACAGGTTTAACTTGCAAAGAAACCACCAACAGTCCTGCAAAGTGGCTGGACCATTTTACGCCGTCCCCAGCAGCACACGTGTCTCATTTCCTCCACTCTTCGCTGACCGTCCAGGGCAGCGGTTGTGCAGGTGTGTCTCACTGTGGTTTTGCCTTTAATTCCCCTGAGAATTTATGATCGTCCTCATCTTTTCACAGGCGTGCTGGCCATTCATATACCTTCTTTCGGTGGGCCAAATTTTTGCGCCCTTTTTAATTGGGTGGTTTTATTAAGTTATATAATGTATTTATGTATTCTACAAACAACTCCAATGGTATTTTCAGCAATAAAAGTTCCCATTTGTTCTTTTTCTTTCGTTTCTTTCCTCATTCTGTTTCTATGTTTCATTAAATCCTTGAGCACAGCTCTAATAACTGTGGCCACGTCCGGGAATGCCAACACGCTCACAGCCTAATCATTTCTGAGTCTGTTGCAAGGCACGGACTCTTCTCCGTGTGATGCTTCCTGTGTTTTTCCTTCTTTTCAGGTGTTGGCGGGTTACGTGTTGAGACCCGGATGTCTGCGTCTCCCTTTCAAGAATGTCGGAGCCGGTTTCGGCTGGTGGTGAAGGAGCTCAGCCTGCTCTTTCCCAGGCTTGTTTTTCAGCTCTCTCGGGCAAGTCTCGAGCCGGGCTGGCCCGAGGCGTGAGGGGTGGCCCTCACCTGGCGGTGGCTCCACCTGAGAAGCCACAGGTGTGTGTCGTGACTGCCCCCAGCCACGCGAGAGTGAGCCCGTGGCGCCGTGCAGCTCACAGCCCTGGTGTTCTTGTCCTGGCTCCCGGGGGTCTCTGCCTCCATGGGGAAGGCTTGGGGTTCAGCAGTGAGCTCGAGGCGACCCCTATGCAGATCCGGAGCTCTCTCTTTGCTAGATCCTTTCCTGGCCCTCTGCCCCGCGGTTTCAGCCACCTCAGCCTTCCTAAACTCTGACCTGCATCCCCGCAGCTCAGCAAAGCTGCCATATTCCTGGCTTGAGCTCCTGATACCCACACACCTTGGCAGGACGCCAAGGCAACCAGAGGGCTCACCTCATTTGTTTCTCTTCTTTCAGGGGTCACACAGCGCTGTGCTGGTTTTTTGTCATCTTTCTATGGTCCGACAACTATTTTTTAAATCATTTCTTCCCCAATTTCCTAGCGGTTTACAGCAGGAGGGCAAGCCTGCCACCAATTAACTCCATCATGGCAGAAGCTGGCGTTCACCTGGCGAGCTTTTGGAAAAAAAAAGTCAATGCACAGGCCACATTCCAGATCAACTGAATCAGAATTTACAGAAGGTCCCAGTGTCAGCAGTTTTTAAGGTCGCCAGGTGATGCCAGTGTCCAGCCTGTCTGAGACACAGGGCCTTGCCAGGGAGAGGTCACGTGGTGCAGGCCAATGTTTGTCAGTCCCATTAGAACTGCCTGCGGAGACTGCACAGACCCCACCTCAGATCCTGATTTGGTCAGCCTGGCATGAGACGCGGACACTTTTTTTTTTAATATTACTGGATGATTCAGATCTGATTTGAAGCCAGAATTGAGAACCAGATCTATAGGCGCTGGGGAGCCATTGAAAGATTTCAAAAACCGCGAGGCTACCATCTGGTCGCATTTGGCAGTTGGTGTAATCCCCCGATTCACAAACATCCCCAAGCTCAGCGACGGGGCAAGTGGCCCACAGGAACACGGTCCGACAGGCCGTTTCATCTGCTCCTGCGGGCTCCCGGCCGCCCCCTCGGCACTGGGCCGCGGCTTCAATCCTGACCCCTAGTCCACACAGTCGCCCTCCAAGGAGCTGGGGCTGTGGACACAGACAGGGCTGGTCTCTGCCCTCAAGGAGCCCAGGGTCAGGGGGGAAACGGAGAAGGAAACGGACGCGGCAGATGAGCACAGTGCTCGGGGCGCTCCGCGAGGGGCTGGCGGCACACGCTGGGGCGCGAGTCTGAGAAGCTGCTCTGGAAGACGGGCTTCCAAGCTGGGTTCTCAAGGCTCAGGTGGCGTCAGCACGGTGAAGGACGTGGAAGCGTTTGGCACGTGCTCTCAGCCTAAAGCAAGAGGAATACAGGCTGACTAGACCAGTAGCCTGGGTGGGAGGGCCGGGAAGAGAGCGGTGGCCAGGGGCCATGCCGTGGGGACACGGACCTCACCTGTGCACTGCCCCGGCCCCAACGTATGTGCGTGGGTGCCCGGTACACAGCGGTGCTCAGTGAACATGTGAGGAATGAATAGAGGGTCTTCGAGGCTCTTCCTAATTTGGCCTCGTGTACGCCCCGCGGCCCAGCCGTAACGTAACAAGGGACTTCTCCAAGTCACCAAACACGGTATTTTTGACTCACACTCTTGTACATGTGGCCTCTGCGTACCATGCACTCACCTCACATATCCATCTAGTAAATTCCGACAGACCCTTCATGAGTCAGTTACAGTGACTTAACTCTGGAAACGACCCTACCCGGCCAGAGGAGGTACAGGAAAAATGTCTGTTGAGTGGGTGGATGAACACAGAACGAGCAGAGTGGCCATGAAGGACACTTAGATTTTGATACTGGATAAAAATGATGCCTGTGTAGTATTCAGACCATTCAGTGCATACTTTCTTCATAAAAGACTTATCTCATCAGGATGCTGAACTAACAATAACTGAAAACATTTCTGCTTTCAAAGAATTATCTCACATCTTCGTAAGAGGAAGCAACCTGAGGCTGGGGTGTGAACCGGCTCCCTCGAAGCTTCACCCTCTGGGTTACCCTCACACGCCCTGCGCTCAAGACTCACCCCGGCGTCCTGGGCCACGCTCACGCTTCTGCACCTCTGTGAATGCCATGTCCCTCTTTCCTACCAGCCAAAATTCTACTCTTTTTTGAGGAGAAATGGCAGCCCTTCAGTGAGGCCTTTCCTGGGGAAAATGAATTCCTGTTTCTCTGTGTATTTCAGTCACCATTTCTCTAGGGTGGTTGTGTGACTCTGCACATCCTAACAGCAGACCTCTCTACGACGTAATCCAACAGCCCATTTTCCCAACTCAACTGATATATTTGGCAGGAGTAACAAATCCCTGTGCCGATTACACACTAAACCACACGACCCTTTCCTAAAACATAGCATCTCATTATGTCTGCACAAAAATGGGTTGTGTGAAATGGTCAGCATTTCTTTCAGTTTATCCCATTCTACAAAGTAATATTTATTGATCTAGACCTAGAATTCTGTGTAATATGAGTTGGAGATTTCAATTATAATGGCAAAAGAAGAAGTAAGGGCAGAAAAATATGGAGGGACAAGAAGACATTTTTGCGTTGATGAAAAGTGAAGGCTCATAGAAAACAAGACACAGGATGAGAGGCCACCTGTGGCAGAGGGATCTCCACGCAGGCTTCCCGAGCTCCTGGAGGCCAAGAGCCACATCTGACTTGTCAGTTTCCTCTGTGCTCAGCATAGGGTCTCAGAAAAATGAGAGAGTTGAAAGGTCACAGGAAAACTGACGTGCACGTTCTAGGGGCCTGACCGCTGGACGGTTAAAAGGATGGCAGCAAGCTATGTGAGAAGAGAAACTGTAGCCGCTTGTCCTGCAGTTTTGCAAACACTGCTCCATGTACTTTGGCAACAACCTGAACCCCGGGCAACAGGATCTATATAAAGTGTTTCAATGGGACTGGTTTGGACATCAGATTATGGGAAAGGGACAGTATTATGGTCTGGATGCGCCTGCTGGTACATGGAAGACTCCCCGCTTTCTGCAGGGCTGTAAAGGCCTGCACCCCTAGGAGCCCACTGAAATGCCTGCCATGGAACCTAAAGGGATAGCACATCTTCCCCACACAGGAGGGAATGATCCCATTAGTTTACGTAACTGTCATTTCTCCCTTCTAATGTGCACGACCTTGTGCCAAGGCAGTGGGTGGTGATTTCAGCAGTTAGATATCGTCCCCCTGTGATAAAAAGAAAGAAGTGACATACGAATGGTTAACACATCTTGAATTAATATTCCTTGCCTCCTGTTCGCTTGCCGTGCTTTTTGATTACTTAACTTGTGGCTCCTTTTCAAATAGAGAAAGCCAGTGTAAAAGGAAAGCACTCGTTGAGCGACGGTCTGATACAGGGGGCAGCTCAGAGACAGAGTCAGCTGGGTGTACTGGGAAGGCAGGAGCATTTTTTAGGCCGTGAGAGACCTGGGCCTAGGCGAGGACTGACTGAAGAGGCAGCAATGGTCTCAGACGGCTGTGAGCTCCTCGATGAGGTGACCACACTGTGTTCAGTGTGATGCCCCGTGGTCGCACAGAGAACACACGCTGACCTGCAGGGAGCTGAGCTGAACGCGTATGGGCTGGGGCGGGACCCACGAGTTTCCGAAAACAGGTGGTCTCCTTGAGAAAATTACCACCAGAATGGGTGGTCAATGAAAAGGGAATGAATCCATGAGTAATTATGTGCATGGTGCAATTCTCAACTAAATTACCAAGGATTTACTTAACACCTACTATGTGCAGAGCCCATATAAAACCAACATCTAGGGAACGGCCACTTTGTTTTTTTGTTTTTTGTTTTAAGTGTGAAAAGCAGGCAGAGATCAAAACTCCCTGGTACCAACACAAGAGAAGAGAGAACCTAAGGGAGCCATGACAGGGGCAGGCGATGGCCGAAGACTTCCCACACGGGCTTGCCTGGTGACAGGCTGCTCTGTCGTCTCCATGGAGCACTTGCAAGAAAGCTGTCAGAGGAAGAAAGGCACCTGCGCGGGCAATCCAAGCCAGCTGGTGACAGGCACCCTCTTCACAGCTCCAGGTGGAAGTCTGGGGAATATGCATCTAGAAGGACAGGTGAGAGGAACCTTGAATAGTGTAAAAATATTTCTTCTCCTTGAAGCATTTTAGTCTCATATCCTTTCAATAGAATGTAGGAGTCATTCAGAGAAAAGCCACTGCTTTCCTAAGCAGTGGCTTAGGAAAGACCTTTTTCTTCTAATCCAACCGTCTAAGTTCTTTCACAGTCAAATTTGGCTCTTGGCAATAGACCACCCGTCTGATTTCCCTCAAATTCCGTGAGAAAACTACTGTCCGCAGTCCACTGGGGTGAGGACAGGGCATGGCCTTTGGGTTAATGTGAGCAACGGGAAGAGCTAGAAGGCCGCGTGGAGGGTATCCTTCCCGATGTCTTCATTTTGCAGATGAAAATCCGGAAAAATAGTGTCTTCACCAAGGTCACAGAGTAAGTAAATGGACGGTATAGTACATTCAAGGAGGTGAGTATAAAATGCAAAACTTCTCTGTTCTTTCCATAAGCAGATGCTATTGACACAGACCAGTCCGAGCCCATGCAGAGAAAGGACAAAATCAGTGAGAAGCCTGAAGCCATGTGATACCAGGAAAAGCTGACACGAAGGAAGGAGGGAATTCCAGGGAAGCTTGGTCGCCATCTTCAAAGCTCTAAAGGATGTGGAAAGAGGAGGGAGGCATGGATCACCCTGACCAAGTAGCAGAACCAGGATCCACATATAGAATGTCTGAGAAGGCGTATTTGTGTGCACATATGGAAGAGCTTTCTCATCAGGCAAGTAAAATGTGTGTTTATGCACTCCTTCATTTATTTTTTTGGTTGCCTGTACTTGGCACTTACCAATATTATGTGTGTGTGTGTGTGTGTGTGTGTGTGTACCACCTTGTATGGGAATTGTCAGCCTCCTTCTATGTCTGAGCTCCTTGCAAGCAAGGATTGTGACAGATTCATCTTTACACCTCCAGTGCTGTACCTGGCACTCAGTCATAGCACAGAGCTGCCTGGAAAAGTAGGCAAGGTTTCACAGGGAAATGACATTTGAGCCACTTAAGAAAGAAATGGTGGCATCTCAGGGGATGGAGAGAGGACAGGTGGCTTTCCAGGCAAGAGAAACAGCACAAGTGAAGGCACACAGCCTGTGCCCTGTTCTCTGCTGGCTGAAGGCAGCCCTGCAGTCACAGACACCAAATGCAACCAGAAGGAGCCTACTCCAACCCCCGCGGGGACTGCAAGAGACGCTGCGGTCACCGCACATCACAGCAAAGCCTGCTGAGCAGGTGCACAAGGGGCAGAAAATTTGATATTTGGAAGAGACTTTCACTGGGAAATTTTACATAATTATAAATTAAATAATTTTCACTTTCAAGGACACTTCCATCGACAATATTCCTCCCTCAAAAGAACATGTCAACCTCAGCTGACCTAATGGAACCAGGCTAATGGATAAAACGAGAATGGGTGATCAGCTGTATTATGAAACTCTTGAATCAAAACACCTTAATTAGTCCATTTGTATTTTGCAGGCAGCCACCAAAGCCTAATCAGTTTACCGCAAACAGCGCCGCTCTGGACACTTGTTCGATCCTTCATAACAAATAGCGACGCTTCGTCTGGCACAGCAATACCGCGTTGCCTAGTAAATTAAATCAGCGAGTATTAACTACCTGAATTATGCATGAACCTTTCCACTGTCAATGTAAATATGATTATTTTATCTGTGTTACTATATTAAGTGATTCATCCTTGAATTTCCCTTGCATTCGCAATATATTGAGGATCAAAAAACACTAGAAGGAAAACAAGACTTTAAAATGATGTCGGAAAATATTACTTTCTGAAGTGCACAAGCCAACTGGCCATTGCAGAGTCCAGGCCCAGCACACACAGAATGCCTACCAGCCCTGAGCTCTGAACACAGTTATGCCCATGAAGACAGAGCACCCCGATTCCCCTCCTGAAGCCACTGAGCTCACTTAACGTTTAAAGAATCTGAGCATCATAGCAGAATTACTTAATGGTACAGAAGAAATAAAAATTCAGCCCAATCTTGCTATTCGACCAGCACCACCCAGCACAGCACTGATGCAGAGGGCCCAGAATCCAGTCAGACCTCACCATCAAGGTTCACTGCCCACACAGCCAGGGCACATTAACAACTCAAGGCCTCAGTCCATTCCTCTGAAAAGAAAGGATCGTGCTACCCACCTTGAAGGGCTGGGGTGAGGATATCGGGTGGACGTGGGTAGGGCACCAGCCTCGGCAAAGCGGTCTGAAATGGCCTCACCATTACTCTCCTGTGGTTAGTCCCCTCTGGGCCGTGTCCACACACACACAACTTATAAATGGACATAATCTCAGTGAACTTAGGTAACTCACATGCATCTACCTTCTAATGCCCACATCATATCCCATTAGCTAAACGGACCATAAACCAACAAAAACGTCCCCTGTCAGTGGGCGTGCAAGTTGTTCTCATATTTGCTAATACAGATAAAGCTTGGGACGACGTCTTCGTGCATGCCTTTTCCCATAGTTCTGAATTATATGAAGATAGAGGCGAAAGACAGGATCATCATCATAGCACAGATTATATGTACTGACATGCGGCCTGCTTCTTAAGAGATTGTACCAACTTACACTGACAACAGAAACATGTTAATATACCAGTCTCCACATACTGTTGCCAGCACTGGACCTAACATTTTAAAGACTATACATACACACATGCATACATACAAAATACATATACACACCGAATGCATACACATACACACACAGGCATACATAATACATATATACGTATGCACATGCCTAATGTGTGTGCATATGCACATACCTGATATATACATATACACATATATGAATAATCCATGCATCATACATACGTAGGCACATACATAATACACACAGACATACGTATGTAATGATGGCTCAAAGATATGTGAGTTTTTCTTTGAATAATCAGAACAATTAGTAATTGCAATGAGACTTAAAAACGATGGGCGGGCCTCGGTGGCAAACACGCTGGAGAAACGTGAACAGAGCTTCTGTCCCAGAGCAGGTCCCAGAGCAGGTCCCAGCGCCCGGGCTCCTCGGGGCGGCTTCCACACCAGCTGCCTTGCCCATATTATCCCACTTAGTCCTCACAACCATCCTAAAACGTAAGTAAGGATTTTTTTTCTCCAGTTGACAGATGAAGCAACTGAGGCTCAGATGAATGGTATAGCCTTTCTAAGCTGATACAGTTACTAACGGATTGAGCCAGATTCTAACTCATGATTTTTGAAAACAACAACAAAGTGATTCAATGAGAAAAGCAGAATCCTTTTTCACTGACGCACTCGGTATAGTTAAGACATCAGTTTTCCCCAAATTTATCTATAGATGCCTGCAATCCCAGTCACAGTTCCAGGAGGATACTTGGTAGGAATCAATGAGTTGATTCTAAAAGTGATATGGAAAGGCAAAGGAATGAGAACAGGAAAACATTTTGAGAAAGGAGTTGGAAGACTCACACTACCTGGTTTCCAGACTTACTCTAAAGCTGCTATAATCAAGACACATGGCGAAAGAGACACATAAATCAACAGAACAGAAGAGAGTCCAGAAACAGACCCAAACCCGTCAGCCAGCTGCTTTTCAACACAGGTGCAGAGGCACTTCAACAGGGAAAGAAAAGCCTTTTAAACAAGCGTTGCTGGAGCAACGGGATGTTCACACACTGACCGGTCAGTCAGTCTCAACTCATCCCTTCCATAAGAAGAGAAAATAAAACCAAAATGAATCACGGTGCTCACATAAAACACAGGACTCCAAAAGTTTCAGAAGAAAACACGAGAGAAAATGTTTGTTACCTTGGATTAGGCAAAGGTTTGTTGAATACAGCCCCAAGATCATGATCCATAACAGAAAAAAAAATCGGTAAATTTTACTCCATCAAAATATTAGACTTCTAATCTTTAAAAGACACTTAAGAAAATTTAAAACACCAAATAACAGAAGGGAAGATGGTATTTGTAAAACACACATCTGGTAAAGGTTTTGTGTCCAAAGTACATCAAAAACTCTCAAAACTCAATAATATGAAAATAAGCAACCAACCTCTTACCAAAGAAGACATACTGCTGGTAAATAAGCAAATGAAAAGGTGTTTAATGTTATCAGTAACTGGGAAATACAAATTAAAACCACGCACCCATTAGAATCGCTGGAAAACGAACAGAACTTGGAAGACTGAGGGCTGGCAAGGGTGCAGAGCCCTGAGAGCTCTCGTTCGCTGCTGGTGGGAATGCCAGATGGTGCAGCCACTGGAAACCAGGTGGGCAATCTCTCTTATAGGATAAACATGCACTTGCCATGTGACCCAGCAACCCCACTCCTAGGTACTTCCCCAAGAGAAATGAAAACATGTTCACACGAAAACTGTAAGAGAAAGTTTATAAGCGGCTTTATTCATAACTACCAGAAACTGGAAACAAACCAAATGTTCTTCAACTGGTGGTGGCTAAGCAAACTGTAGTACATCCAGACAACGGAACGTTATTCATCAATCCAAAGGACCAGATTACCAATACACACAACAACATGAATGAATCTCAAATGCACCATGCCACGTGAAAGAAGCGTGACGGCAAAGGCTACATACTTTATGATTCCATATGCTCAGGAAACATTCAGGAAAAACAAAACCGATCAGTGGTTGCCAAGGGTGTGGCGCAGGGAGCAGGCCTGCCTACAAGGGAGCACAAGGGGACTTTTTAGGGAAAAGGGACTGTTCTGTATCTTAATTTTGGTGGTGGTGGTTACATATATCATTTTGTCAAAACTCCTAAGGCAGGCAGAGGAATTGCCGTGCAGAAAACTGACAGGCAGCAGAGCTGCAGTAGGACCGAAGGCCACAGGGCAAGGGAAACCTGGAGAGACAGGAGACAGTCCAATGACAGCCTCGGATGGGGAGAGAAAAGCCCGACCTGTGCAATCACCGTGCTCCTTACAGAAACACACAGTTTTCATCAGGAAAGTGCATGGTTTATCCTCATCTGTCATGGAGTTAAAACAACTAGATATGAAGCATGTGAGAACCCAGTAACGCTGGTCGAAACCCTGACACAAAATGTCTTCAGAGCGTGCGGTTTCTCTCCATGTAATTGGAAACTGCTCTCAGAGAAAGCAAAACACTGTCCCGCAATCAGCCTACAGTCAAGAACCTATCCCAAAGCGTTTCCTCATTGCTTTCTCTGCTTTCAAATCTCTCTACACGGTCACTTGCAAGAGTACAAAGTTTTAGGGAATTTTAAAACAGTTTTTCACAATTATATTTAGCAAAAGGCAAGAAGAAAACTGCAGAAGGGCTAGACCCTTCGTGGCAGTGGCTCCCTGGACGCCGTGGGGAAGACACCGCTCGTACTCAGGCTGCGTGGCACAAAACCAGCCAGTTCGACCCCCACCCAGGCCCTCCAGCACTCTGTCACCCCCTCACTCCAAATCTCGGCCATGGCGGGAAAGGAGGGGTGACGGCAGCAGTGGATGGGGGCGAGGTCTCAGTGGGGGAAGGGCCGGGGTCACGGAGGGCTTGGAGGTGGGACGACGGCTGGCGCGAGGTTTCAATGAGAGGAAAGAGCTTCCTGGGTGGGGAGAGGCAATTCCCCCAGGAACCGTCGCCACCTGGGCAAAGCCCTGAATCACAGGACACAGTGGTGTGATCCAGGAACTGAGCCCCCGTTACGAGGAGGCAGCTCAGGGTGGAGAGCGTGCAGCCCCCGCGGAGCCCGTCTAGGAGTGGAGAAGACGGCCCTCCAGGCACACGCGCGACAGAGCCCCAGGTTCCGAGGCCGGGCCCTAACCCAGGTGAGCTACCACACCCCGGCCCCCAGCAGTCAGCAGGAGGCCCGCCCCACGATCGCTCAGGACACTCCAAACACTCAAGTCAGCGCCACGGTTCCCGGAGCAACCGTCCAGCAATTCAGCCTTGGACGCCAAAAGTGACAAAAAAGAACCTGAGAAGAGTTCAGGCTGTGTGTGGCCAAACCTGGTTCAAATCCTGGTTCTGCTCCTTACGAGGCGTGTGAATTTGACAAATTCTTTAACCTCTTTTTTAACCTCAGGGGCCCCAGAGAAGTGAGGGAGACCCAGCGTAAAGGAGAGCCCAGGGGGCGGCAGCCTGTGTGCGGGGACCTCAGATCACAGGCTGTCCCCGAGGCCAGGGGACCGAGGATACACCACCTCGCCCCTTTATCGTGACAGGTAACCACAAAGCCTACACACACATCGCAGCACAAAGGTACCACTTTCATCTGGTCAGATGTTGTTGCATGTCACACTTTTGCTTTAAGAAGCCTCTCCTTGTAATGATCAATTCTATTTCACCAAAAGGCCAAATTCCCAGAAACAGAAGTGCTGCCGGACAATCCATGAGAATAAAGTACATAAATGGTCCGAAATAAGGGTTTTGACAATGAGCCAGCCCTCAGTGGAGCCAAGCATGGGTCCTTAATAGTTCTCCTTGTCACTCCACACTCAGCATTGGCGAGATTTGAAACCACGCTAGTAACTTGCCTTCCACGTGCAATTCAGAACAGACAGGCTGAAAAATACAAAAGAATACAAACAACCAGAAAGGCTAACTGTGATTTCCGGTGCGGTGGCCGGAGATAGATGAGTTATGTGCGTGGGACTGTCGACCCTGCAAAGAGTCCCAAGTCCCCCCACAAAACAGGCACCAAACAAGAAAGTTCAAGGTGCCCCACGACCATCACCTCCTGAGGTCCTCACGCTGGGCCATGAGGAAGGTGTTGCGATGGGCCCACTGTGTCCACGGTCACATTCCAGACTCCTGTGCACTTCCAGCCGGGAAAGCCGCTTCCTCCAGGAAGGCACCTGTTGGCTCTGCGGGTGTGACTGGGGGTTTCTCTGAGAAGGTAACCACGCAGCAAGATTAACATCGAGACGGAACTGCCCCTTGCCGTCTGTTCCCAAATGCCTCTCCAGCGGAGGGACCGCCTGCCTCCCCTGGGGCACAGCCCCCCACGCTGCTGCCCCCACCTGCCGCTCCCCCGACACCCACATGGTCAGCTATTCACTCCTCCTCCCTCAAAGCCTGCTCAAGTGCCCTCCTCTGAGAAGACTGTCCGGACCTCCTCTCCCCTATTCTGGGTTCACTTCGACATGGTCAAGGTGAAGAAGAAAATCAACGCATTCAAAAATGCACACTTGATGCTGCTGTAAGATATTCTACATAAAGACACAAATCAGGGAAAACTCCTTCCTGGGCGTCCTGCCCCCGCCTTTTTTTTTGGTTTGGGAGAGATGGCCATACGCACGTGTTCAGTCAATGTTCTATTCTAATGAAAATAAATGTAAAGTTGTCCACTACAAACATCCTAAGTGGTCGGGGTCATAAATGTATCATTAGACCGGCCAGACCAGCTGCCCACCCCCAGTCCACGCACATCTCCCCGCTTCTCTCCATCCTTGACACCCACGCCAAGGCCTGGCCCCGAGGAGGAACCCCATCAACGTTTCTTACGGCACTTACTGAATTTACCAGGTATCCGGCAACAGCCTTGCCTCTCCCCAGGGACCACAGGCGCCACTGTTCACCCTGTACTGCTCAGGACCCAGCTTTCTCTAACGCACAGCATGTCCTCACAACAAGCCCAGAAACTAAACGAAACAGAAGAATGCTTAACAAGGCAAGGATGCTGTCAGTGGAAGGAAAAGCTTTAAAATCTGGTGACCCATTTCTTCCTTATCTGAAATTTGAGTTTTTATCCAGCTCACATGAAAGCCTCCTGTTTCTGTTATCAGACCCAACAGCCACACGAACACCACGTGTTCCTATGACCCGGTCCCAGGAGCAATCTTTTTCTCAGGATTCAAAGGAAGAAAGAATCTAACACGTCACATTAGACAGCAGTGTGTCTTCTCGGGATCAAAGATGTCCTGAATGAACCAGTGCATCACTGTTTTCCTCCACACAGGGATGCCTCAATGGAGGCGGCTCCCAGGCTGCGTGGCGACAAGATGCCCTGAAAGCTCTGGCAGAGAGAGCATTCTGATTTGCCAAATAATGAAGATAGGTGAGACCAAGAGGAGAGTGTTACAGGGCTTGATGCTTTCATGCATTTTAACAACCTAATTAACATTAGGGTGGTGACAGATACACAAAAGAAAGGGGGTTAAGAAGTTAAGGATTATCAACTGTTCTACTTGAACATACTGCTTTGAATAGGCCAGTGCTTGACTAACTGTTATTCACTTCATATTTTTCCAGTCGGACGTTCAAATTAACTTTTCTGCTAGAAATAAAGCTTTTGCAAAAGACTGTTAAAAGGAAAAAAAAGAATGCATGTGTTAAACAAATCAAAATGCTCTGATTTGCTTTGAGATCACATGAGCGCATGTCAAAATATGTTTCAGTTAAGCTCACATTTGTTTGAGGTCAAAACGACGAGAACGTCCACTGCTACGGAGCATGGGGTACGGTAGACAGCCTCCCATACAGCTGGTGCTGATAAAGTGGGACAGCCCTGCTGGAAAGCAATCTGTCAGCAGATAACAAGGGACTTTCAAACGTTCACATCTTTTGACAAAGCAATTCTACTTCTGGGAATCTCTCCTAAGAATATGATCTGGAATTCGGAAAAAATCTTTCCAAGGAGATAAATATTTATCACAACAGTGTCTATTAAATTAACAATAAAAGGTAACCACAAGTTTGGCAAACTTATGGTTACCAAAAGGAGAAAGGGAGGGAGGGGTAAATTAGAAGTTTGGGATTAACAGATACACACCCCTACATATAAAACAGATAAACAACAAGGTCCTACTGGACAGCACAGGGAACTATACTCAATATCTTGTAATAACCTATAATGGAAAAGAATCTGAAATAGAACATATATATATATATGTATAACTGAATCACTTTGCTGTACACCAGAAACTAACACAACATTGTAAACCAATTATACTTCAATTTAAAAAATTAACAATAAAAAGGTCATTACCTAAACATCCAACGCTTGGAAAAAATATTTAGAATATTCTGGTAACACTGTGCAAGAGTATCATATAGCCATTAAAATTACAATGACAATGATGTTGACTGAAAGGTACTAACACTGAGTGGAGAAGCCAGGATACAAAAACATCCATATAACTTGGTAAATGGAAGAGCAAGAACCACAGCATCAGACGGGCAGGGGCTCACATCTGACCTCTCCCATTTACTAGCCGTGCCAGCTTAGTCCAACCTCTCAAACTTATCTGATCTTCAGATTCCACATGCGTAAAATGGGGAAAAGTAAACCCTCCCTGGGAGTTGTTCTAATGAAAAGCTTAGAATAGTATCTGTCATATATATATATAGTAGGCACTTGATCAATGGTGGCTGTGATTGTTACAATAGTGTGTAGGAAAGAGAATAAAAACGGTGATGGAGTCAAATTTTCGCGAGGATGAGGAGAAACTGCATCACTCAGAGATTGCTGGGAGAAAATAGAATGGTACAGCCACCCTGGAAAACATTTTGACAGTTTTTTTTTGCTGGTAAACTAAACATGCCATGACCATATTCCCCAGCAATTGCACTCCTGCTTATTTTCCCCAGAGAAATGAAGACCTATGCTCACACAGAAACCCGTACATGAAATTTTCTACCAGCTTTGTTCATAATAGTCCCAAACTGGAAACAATCTACACGTCCTTCAATGGGTAAATGGTTAAACTAACAGTGTACATCCATTCTATGGAATAATAGTCCGCCATGAAAAGGAATGAACTACTGAACGAACCCAGCAACCTGGATGACTCTGCAGAGAATTATGTGAGTGAAAAAAGCCAATCCAAAAGGCCTGTATGGTGTATTTATATGACACTCTTAAAGTGAAAAAATATAGAAATGGAGAACAGAATAGTGGATTCTAGGGTTAAGGAAAAGCTGGCGGGTGTGGCTCTGAAAGGACAACATGAGGGACTCTTGGAGTGATGGGTCTGTTGTCTCCTGACTGTCCCATGATGCCAGTATCCAGGTTGTGATACTGCACTACAGTTTTGCAATATGTCACTCCTGGGGGAGACTGGGTGAAGGGTGCACGGATCGTTTTGTATTATTTCCTACAACTGCATGTGAATCTACAACTGTCTCAAAATAAAAAGTTTAATTAAAAAAAAAAAAAACAGTGATTGAGTCTGGGCAGTAGAACCATGATTGATTTTTTCCTCCAACATTTTAATATTTTTAACATTTTCTAGAGTAAACTTGTTATGCTATTATAATGAAAACAAATCTCCATAAACATAAAACTGTCCACTAAAAACTTTAAATGGATAAGGTAAAAGAAGTATTATTGGTACCCTAGCTTTCAGACCTCCTCTGATTTAGCAGCCTTTAATCCCCGTGTGATGGCTACTCTGGTGGGGATCTTGCTGAGATCATGTTCCTTTCCTGTCTAGAAGCCTCCGAAGTGGCCTGCAGCACTGCATCCAAGCCATGAAAGCCTGGCCCGACCTACCTTTCCCAAAGGCCAACATGGAAATCCGAATGTATCATGTCACCAGGGCTGACCCTGCCTTCTGAGCTCTACTGGGGCTGCTCCCTGCCTGTTCAGCGGGACTGGGTCCCCATAAGGCTCCAGCTGGTGCCCAGGGTCCAGGGAACTCTTGCCTGTTCTCAGCCAGAAGACCTGCCCCCCTGAGCGCATTGGGTCTGAGTGATACCCTCCCCATCTTGGAGCACTCACCAAGCACACTTCAGCGCCAAGCGCAGTGCTAAGCCCTCTATTAGGGTCATTACTCCTATTTGATAGACAGGAAACAGACACCTGGAGAGGTTCTGTCACTTGCCCGGATGACAGGGCTGGGGTCAGGCCCAGGCTGGGCTCTAAAGCCCGTGCTCTTGACCTCCTCACTGCACTGGCTGTGCATCGGCAGGACCTGCAGCTGAGTCATCCACAAAATATGGACACCGGACAGAGAGAGACACGGAGAGACTGAGCCATGTTTCCCTTTAAAGGCCCGCGACTTCTAGAAGACGGGGCTCCCCCGTCCGGTGGCGGCGTTGGCGCTGGCTCAGAACAATTGGCCCGTGATGAAGCCCCCTCCACAGCCCACACACCTACCACTAGTGGGCGACACCAGCTGTGACTATTTATACCTCAGGTTCCCTCTGCATATTTTGTTTGCAGAAAGGGTGCTGCTGTTTAGATTTTCTTTAAGTATGAAACCCACTAGACTGTACCATTAGTACAAAATATAAATTTCAACTTCTACCTTCAACGTTCTAAGAAAATCTCTCTTTAAATAAACCATCCTTTCTCTTCCACGCAGAAGGTCTTTATGTTGTAAAGTGAGAATCACCAAGCCCCCTGAATGAAAGCACCAGGGCAGCTCCACGGGCTCACCCGGCCAAGCACTCCGTGGATGCAGACGTGCCCAGGGAAGCACAGGGCTTCTGATTTCACCGGGTGACAACTCTGCTCTGTTTCAAAGCAAACATCTCTCTCCTGTTCCCGGTCCACTTAGAGAGGAAAGGGGTAGGTCCTTCACCATGAGGCCCCACTGAGACCCACCCCGAGCCGCACAGTGGAGAGGAGAGTGCTGCTCTGGGTAACGATGACCCGACTGGCGCTCCCCACGTGGGAGCCCGGCCTGTCTCTGTCAATGAACCGCCTTTCAATTCCTCTGATTCACTGTTAAAAATAAACATTTCTTTTTCAAAGTGCTACCAGAACTCTCTCCCAAAGCTGCTGCATTACAGCTCCCTCCCCCCACCGCCTTGGGAAGTGCTGCAGTGTCTGGAAGACGAGGCTGTCCAGGCTCGCAGGGGCAACCCTCAGACTCCAGTTCCACCCATGACGCCCCTGCCAGAAGCATAAGATGACCTGACAGGCTGTCAGAGCTCCCCGCCGCTTTTAGACTAAAAGGATGCAGCCAAACTCAGCCGTAACCTAACCACGGCTTAGACGACGTGTTAGAGAGGTAGCTGGTAAGGGGGCTGAGGGGAGCATGCAGACCCTCAGGTGTGCTAGCGTCAGGAAAGCGCAACAGGGGCTCAGAGTGTGGGGGGCAAGGGGGAGGGGGGAGAGAAGGTGGGAGAGAAGAGAGGAGGAAAAGGCAAGAGAGAGTGCTTAGAGCCGGGGGAGAGAGACAAAGGGAGACGGAGCGAAGAGCAGAGAGGCCGAGTGACGTGTCTTCCCACCAATAACCCCTCTGGCCCCTGCACTGCACCGCATCCCTCTCTTAGGAGGGCAGAGGCATCCCGGTGGCTCGTGGAGACCACACTCCCCGCGTGAGCGTGTCAGCCCCCGTGGCCTCCTGAAGCGTTTCGCCCGCATCACCCGTCTCTCTTCTCTGCTCCCCCTTGCTTCCGCGCCAGCTTCTCTATGTCAGAAGCTAGAAAGGCCCTGGTCCAGGGCCCCGGGGCCAGGGGCTTTCCAGAGCAGAGACTTCTCAGGTTTAGACAGGCCATGGGGTACACACACCACTTACTAGGCAGCATCCTGTAACCAGACACGGTGAGTCTGCAGTAAAGTCCGCAAATAGTCGGCTACTGAGTGAAGGAAAGACCGGCGTTAAACGGTCTCACACGAGTTCAGGGCAGGTTTCACCAGCCAATAGGTTGGAGTCCTCTTCACGAAAACACCTCTCTTTGGGCCCTTTCTGGGTGTCGGAGCGGCGGGTCAAGGGCCGTGAGCCTGCCCGAGTTCAGCTCCTTCCTGACGCCTCTGCAGGGATGCAGTGGGGATAAAATTGCGGCGACCTCAAAGAAGGGTGGAATGAGGCGACCTCCCGAGACCCCCTCTCGGGTAACAGAGGGTGGACCCGAACTGAGCCACACGAGGCTGCTGTACAGGGAGTGCGCTCAAGCTGACACAATTTCACTCTACTTGGGCCGCGGTGGTTTTCTTTAGGTTAATACAACTAATCCCAAGTGGGACTGATGATCCTCTGAAACACAGGGAGGGGACGACCACCAGGACCACGCCCACAGCACCCCTCCAAGCCCCGTCTCAGCCCCCCAGGTGTCTGGCCCACTCGGAGTGAGGCGCAGCAGACAGCCCCCAACGGGCAGCCAACGGCCAGGCCTCGCAGCGGCCCAGGTCTGCTCCCAGGCTGCTCCCCACCACCTGCTCATGGGGGGCGGGCCCTGCAGGCGCTGTGGGTGGGGAGGGGAAGGGCGCATGCACACAAAGTCTCCTTGTGCAGCGCATTAGCCCGCTGGCCTCTGAGAGCTGGGCCAGCGAGGCTCTGTCCAGAGCCGCCAGCTCACCCAGTGCTGAAGGGATGCAGTCTCGGAGCCTGAGAAGCTGAGCCCGCCTTCAAGGATGGATAGAAGACAGCAAGGAGGGAGAAGGAACAAAGCACGCATATACAGGAATAAGTCATTAACGCTGAAATGCCAGGTAAGAGCCGACATCCCTTCGGACTGAAGACCAGGCACCGCGGTGAAGCACCTGCTGGCGGCCCAGGTGCCCGGCCCCCGCCCTCGGCCCCGGCGCTCCCTCTCCTGTCACTCGCCCTGCACCTCCCCGTGAGTCTGTCCACTTGTCAGCGCCCCGTCACACGTGACAGCCCTGCCGGCTCCGCAACCCTGGGGCCAATGCTGAACAAACGCCGTGGAAGAGACGATGGCAGGACGGACCAGCAAGGCCGAGTTGGGTGGGGGGCACCCGCGGCACTGAGCAGACAGAGGCAGACGGTCTGCCGGGGCTTCTCACCACGTGTGCTCACAGGAGGCCCCTTTTAGCGTCACTTGCCTCTGGGCAGCTACCCTGCTGCCTCTGCTTTTTGGGCGCCAAAACGTTACTACCAACGGTGTTACCTGCAGAAACCAGCAGGTTTTCTTCGGGGGACGACGGAACATCGCATTATAAAGTTATGGGTAGAGTTCCTATTGGGGGAGATAATGAACTGCCGTGATGTAGATAAGCGCAGAGATGAAAGACGCGAGGCAGGCCGCAGTGAAGCAGGGCACGAGGGGCCTCTGGAGTCGGCTTCAAAGGGTTCTGATCTGCTGTCCCGCCCGCTGCGGCTCAGTTACAAAAATAACAGAGAATTACACACTGCTCTCAGCCCGGGACTGCTTGACCCGGCAGTCTCTCCTCGGCTGTCAGTGGCCCTCCACAGCCTCGGGACAGAGGCCGACCCCCCAGCGTGGCTTTCAAGGCCCTCGGAGGTCTGGCCCATCCTGCCCCGCAGACCTGCCTCCTGCCAGCCCCACCAGCTACCCTACAACCCAGCCCCACGACCCTGAGCCCTGAGCCGGCCTCCACGCGGCCCGCCTGCCAGGCCTCGGCCCTCTTCTCCGTCTAGTGGGGCCTCCCCGCTCCGGCCTCCTGCTCCTCAGCAAGCCCCCAAGGCTCATCAAATGCTTCTTTACCACAGTAATAATGGGAGCACTATTCATCGAGCACCTGACCGGCGCCAGAGGCCCTGCTACCAGCAGTCCCTCCTCCACCTGCTCTTCAGTACCTGATCCGCTAGAGCATCCCGATCTCCTTCCACAAGCGAGACGCACACCCTCCGAGAGGCTGGGCACCCCCTGCGGTATCACGAGCACGTCCCTTTCCCACCCCACCCCACCCCAACCCGAAGCGACCACTGCCTTCCTTTCAGCAAAGGAGGGGTGATGAAGAGCAAATACCCCAAAATGGGATCATCTCTGGCTGCTGGAAACAATGGTGACTTTGCAACGTAGTCTATATTTTTCATGTTTGGGGTTTTGTATATGAACATAGAGTGTAAGGGATTTAGAGTCAAAAATCCTTGGTTCTGCCACTTAGCAGTCATGAGAACTTGGGGAGATTACTTACACTCCTAAGCCTTATTTCCCTAATCTGCTGAATGGCATTAAGACATTTACCTCGAGATTATCAGGAAGTCAACTTAGGTGGTGTGCATACGGTGCTCATTACATTGCCTGGTACGGCATCTGCTGGGTAATTACCGCTGCTTTTATCATGGAGACAATAATGTCCTCCTGCTCACCCTTTTCTCTCATCAGCCCACATGCACACCGTGCCCAGACCCTGCAAACCCCGGCTGTCTGAACCTGCCGGGTCTGGGCGAGGAGTGCGCCCCGCTGTCCCTGTGGCGGCACCTCTCACACGCCCGGCATAGATCCGTGTCCTTCCCACTCCCCGAGGTAGAGTCTGGGCAGGAAGTCGCTCCGGGTCCCCGTCAGCTGTAAGCTTCGCCCATTTTCCTCACAGGGACGCCACTGTTACCTGAAGAACAAGCCCAGCAGCCAGTAACCAGGCTTCAGACGGAAGAACTAAAGCTGCACAGACCTGGGAGGCCGACCCCACCTGCTCGTTGGGCAGAGATGGACACCGCGCCCTCCAGAGACAAAGGCGCCGGCCCAAGGCCGCCTGGCAGTGACCCGAAGCCTGCAATCGGAGTCCAACCGGGACCGTCACCCCCTGTCCAGGCCCTCAGTCATCCTCACCTGCTTTCCTCCACACCCCCCAGCCCGGAGTCCACGTCTGTACAGACCACGAAGCCAGCCAGCAAGGCTCCACACTGACCCTGGCCTCAGCATGGCCCCTTGTGCGTAGCCCAGCTGCTCGTCCCTGCTCCCACCACTGGGCACGTTCTGGCCCGTCACCTCCGGGCCAGATCACCCTGGGGACCGGCCTGTCACTCCCCACTGCACTGTCCAGCTGGAAGGACCACGGTGACCTGAGAGCCATGACAGGGCGTGTTTGCTACATGCAGGGGGCGGCCACCCAGCACTGCTAGGCCTGGCCCGGGCCTCAGGGTGTCATCTCCGCTACGCAGAGGACACGCGGGACTCGGCCCCACCAGCAGCGGACAGGGCTCGGGCGAGGACACGGTTTGGGCAGGTCAGGCCGGCTCCAAGGCCACGCGCCCTCACTCCAGGCCTGGAGCCAGCGCTCCCCTCCCAGCTCCCACCACGACCACATCCGAGGGGCCCAAAGGAAAGGCTGCTCCGGCGGACGCCTGCCCAGAGCCACCCAGCTCGCCTTTCCTCTTACTCGGCTGTGCACCCTCAGTCCCCACGCCTGGTGCGTGCTGGTGACCTGACAGGCGTGTAGGAAGGGAAGGGAACTCCTCAAGAACAAGACCTGGTCTTTGAAACATGTGTATCTCTTCTAGCTCTGAGCACCATGCCTGGCAGGGGCGTTGGCCGTGCGGCACAACGGGCGAGGCCGGGGCAGAGAACAGCAAGTCAGCTGACAGGAGGGCAAGGCTCTTCCAACTGCTCGGAAGGGCACCTGTCAGAAATCTGACGACTGGCTGTCATCCTGAAATAGCTACATTAATGAAAAGTTGTATCTTTATCAAGCAACAGTTTCCAAATAGAGAAAGAGGGAACAGAGATGAAAGGAAGGAGAGAGGCAGGAGGAAGGGGGGCCACTCCTTATAAGCTCGGCGTCCCCTTAAGGCCTCCAGACAGGCCCCCAAGAAACCTTGCGGCACTTCTTACCCGGCTTGGAAGAAGATCAAACAAACACAAAAAGTTCCACTCATCAGGAGGAATACCTGTGAGATTTACTTACGGAAGGGTATGATATGCCAAACGAAGACTCACTGCCTCCCATTCCCAAGAAACATAACTTCAAGCAAGGAGAGCAAAACAGTGAACAACAGACATAACAGATAAGGATATCACACAGCACATGGGCGACTGAAAGAGCATGGAAGGAAGAGAACATGGGGCAAAGCAGGGGGTGGGCCACGGGGGCAGGGGGCAGGGGAGAGGGGTGTGAAGGCTCAGGATACGCCTTGTTCACGGAGAAGCTGACATTTCGGCAAAGACCTGAGGAGGTGAGGGCATTAGCCATGTGGATGCCCAGGGGAAGAGCATTTCAGAAAAAGGGAACAGCCTGTGTGAAGGCAGAAGTGTGCCTGCCTTGTTTCTTTGACAGCAAAAGCAGGCTGGGCCGGGACTGGGGGGAGGAGGTCATGGATAACCTTTCAGGCAATGGTGAGCTCTGGATTTGACTCTGAGAAGCTAGGGAGCCACTAAAGAGGAGTGATGCACCTCACTCAGGCACCAGGTGACAGGACCCCTCAAAACAGACCACAGGGAGAAAAGCTAGAAACATGGAGATGGGTTAGGAAATCACTGTGATGATGCAAGTGAGAGCTAATGGTGCCTTCATCAGTGGAACAGGAGGGAAGTACCCAGATACTGGGGGGGGGAGGGGAGGGGAGAGAGAGAGAGGGAGAGGGAGAGGGAGAGGGAGAGGGAGAGGGAGAGGGAGAGGGAGAGGGAGAGGGAGAGGGAGAGGGAGAGAGGGAGAGGGAGAGGGAGAGGGAGAGGGAGAGGGAGAGGGAGAGGGAGAGGAAGAATTTACTCAAGGATTAAGTATGAAGTTCAAGAGAAAAAGTCAAGAAAGACTCCAAAGTGTTTGGTCTGAGCAACAGGACGGATGGAGCTGCCGTCCGCTAAGACGTGTGCAGAGCCGGTTTGAAGGGAAGGTCACTTCCAAGTACGTGGAGTTTAGGATGCCTAGGAGATGTCCAGCAGAGGGGCTGAGAAGGCAAGGGAATGTGAGTGTCTGCAGTGTGGGCGAGGTCAGCAAAGGAGCGGGTGTGGACGGAGCAGAGAACCAGGCCCGGGGTGGAACTTTCCTACGCTCAGAGGTCAAGGTCGGGCGGGGACCCAGCGGCTCCTGTCCCTCTCTCCTCCTTCACTGCCTTTCAAACACACACTCTTGGTTCGGTGTGGGTTTTTTCCTGCCCACTTCACCGAGGGAGGCTGGAAGGAGGGGAACTGGAGACGAGGGGTGGAGCCATCTTTTAGGGGGCAGTTGCAAAGCGGGGCGGGGAAGAGCTCAGGTGAGGACTCAGGGTGCCAGGCCGGGTTCACCCCTGAGGCCATCTCCAATCCCCTCGCTCCCGTGCGCCTCTCTGTCCGCCTGCAGACATGGCCTGGGCTGGACAGCGGCTTCCACGTCCCCATGGCTCCCGTTTTCATGAAGCAACCGTGCTGGACGTGTCCCAGGAGCCAGGACTGTATCTGACTTGCCAGGGTGGAGCGCAATCCCCACATACACAGCCAGGAAAGAAATGAAGCAAAGCTACAAGTCAGGCTCCACGGCCGAAGGGGCCTGGCCGAGCCCCTGCTGCCCCAGCCCACCTCGAGGAGAGGGACCGAGGTGACGAGAGGCAAGGAGCCGGCACAGCAGCGGCGGAGGAGGGTGAGCCACGAGAAGAACCATTAGGAACGCTCCTTCTGCAGAGGCTTTGCTGACGGCACGATGGGGGCAATTATTCACCTTCCCGTGCCTCGGTTTCCCCCTCTGTAGACCAGGACTAGTACCAGGACTCACCTCAGAGACTTGTGAGGACCCAGAAAGGCTGGGGCCCTCCCCAGGGGACGTCTGGCCGTACCTGGAGACAAGCGGGCTGTCACAACTGACTGGCGGGGTTGGCTCCCGGCAAGTGGAGGGCGGAAGACAGACGCTGCTAAGTGGCCCCTGCAACCACCTGGCAGCAAACCTCAGCGGGGCTGCTGTCGAGAAAGCCGCATGTGCAGCGCCAGTGCCTCACCCCCACCAAGGAGCAGTAAGACAGAGCCAGCTCGATGTCACTGACGACACCCAGAGCTGCAAGCTCAGTTTGAGATGGGCTCCGACTCCTCTTTTTCTACAGACGACGGTCCTGAGGCTCCCAAAGGCACCATGACTTGCCAAGCAAGTGACAGAGCCAGCCCACTCCCCGCTATCCCGCCCTCCCGTCCAGGAGGGGAAGGCAGTGCACACCAGCATCTGCCTCCTCGGCTACAGAAGTGTGTGCTTTTCAGCTCGTGAATGACGCTTTCTGAGTGAATCACGTGTTAGCTTTCTGCATCTCTAAATTCCGGCACCGGACCATCCCTTCCCTCCATACGTTCCTTCCTTCTCTCAACATTTACTTAGCACTTCTCCTGTGTACCGAGCACTGTACTGAGCTGGAGACACGGGGATGAAATCGTCTAGGGAAGGCCGCTCTGTAAACAAAGAATGACAGTCTAATACAAATGCAAGGCCAGAGCTAGAATCACACAGGCGTAGGGCTCGGGGGCCAGAGAAAGGACCCAAGCTTCCTCTCTGAACCGGCCTCGAAGACTGAGGAGTTTCCTAGGCAGATAAAGGAGGGAGCGGACTCCAGGAAGGGGGTGAGCATGAAGCGGCACGGGGGACCATCAGGAACAAGGGTGACTTAGACCCTGGGATCCCTGAGACACTCACCACCTAGTGGACAGTCAGATACATAGATGAACACTCAGGACAGGTCACACCAAGACTAGGCGAGAAGGATGACAGCAGGACGGGAGGAGGCAAGGGCCAGCTATGGAAAAAGAGGGACAAGGCCAAGGGCGTTCAGCCCTGGTGACTGAAACACACACAGTGTTCCCGAGGCCGGAGGATGACAGCATTGGCTCCAGGTGCCATGAGAGGGGCTGTCCCCTCCGCCCAGCCCACCTGACACAGGTATTTCTTAAATATCTCTCTCATGATTAGCGTGCTTCCCAGAGTCACCCCAGAGAAGCGAAGCCTCCCCGCCTCTAACCCCCTTGGGCAGAGGGATGAGCTGTCCTGGGCACGCTGGCCGACTCTGCCCCAACTTGCCCCGAGCCAGTAAGCCAGTACCCTGTGCACACCCACGCCCCGGGGCTCCAACTCCCTGGCCTCCGACTCAGCCTGGATGGGCATGTGCACGGTTCCTCTGATGCGCGCCACGCACGGCCAGCACCCATGCGACATGAAGGGCGACGCAGCCTGGTCAGGGCTCCACGCCCCGAGGCTCCACGCAGGTTGACGCGGACCCAGACGCAGTCCCGCCTTGCCTGCCCTGCACCCCTTACCCGCTGCCTCCCCTTTGCCAACTCAAGACCACAAAGTCGAAGGCTTCGGTTCCTGTTTCCTTACTCTGCTTTGCTAGCACCGCGTTATAATTAGCAGGGTCACCCAGAGGCTCCATCTCAAGGCTGTGCTGAAACAGTGCCTGGCGTGTGATCAACGCGCTACAAACATGGTAAACTGTCGCGCAGACCGGTCACTTACCCTCAACAGTCAGCTCTTTCCCTGTGACATCGGCTAACGGTACTGAATCCACCTCCCTGTCCTGTTCCTGGGTGTGATTCCCACGCTGATCAGCCCAGTCGTTCCTGTTCTTGGTACAAACTCTTCCTTCTTTGGAAGTATTCGGCTTCCCTAGCTTACAGAGAGAACACAGCTACACTTCACAGAGACACAGGCTCAGAAGAGACATGGAGCTGGGTACATACACGCTCTCTCCATGCCTGTCCGCCTCCTGGAACCTGCTCCCTCCACCTCTCCCCATCCACCTGGTCAACGCGCCATCCTCCTTCAAGACTTCCCCAAGACAGTGCCTCCTCATCTCTCATCTCTCCCTCCGGGCCTCCCTCATGCCACCTCTGTCCTCCAGTACGTCTCAGCCACATAACCCGCCAGGAAGGAGCCAGACAGCACGTGATCTGAGGCAGAGGCCCCCTCGAGGGGCTCTCCCCATGGACAGAGAGCCAGCAGGCGGCATCTCCTGAGGGCTGGGCTGCCCGTGACATCAGACACGTGCGGCACAAGGGCACGTCCCTCACCTCCCTTTGGAAGCGGGAACGAAGGGAAAGAGCAATGAGAAGTCCAAGCCGAGTTCGGTCACCCAGTGGAATACAGATTTTGTAACGATGAAGTTTTTTTAATGTCTGCTGCTCAGATCAAAAAGAAACACACGTGACAAAGTTCTGGGTGATGAATCACACAGGGCTCCGCTCCACCTTCAGAACAAAGGCAAGGTCAGTGGCGCTTCCACAAGAGCCTCTCGGCCCCCAGACAGAGGTCGAGCTGCCCGCGGAGCCAAGGCTCCAGCTCCCACAAAGTGAGCGCCAGGTTTGCATTTGGGGGCCAGGCAGTATTCACAGAGAAGGCTGGAAAAGCTGCTGATAGAGACAGGTGCCTGGGAAATCGATCTGACACAAGATCAGAAGAATTTCCCAACCGTCAGACATAGAAGAGCAGACAAGACGCCTGAACAGGGGCTCCTGGGTCCTCGCCATGTCTGTTCGCGCCACGTCTGTCCTGCAGAAAGGCAGCCAAGGTAGGCCTCGCCTCTATGCCTGCAGGTGAGTGATGCCAGGACTCAAGTCGCAGGGCGAGCTGGGCTGGGATCTCTACTCAAAGCAACCGTAAGTGGAAAGAGCCAGAGAATCACTGTGAGCTACGTCCTTGGGCAGTTGTGGGATGGAACGAAGAACCCAGGCTTTGGAGCAAGAGGAAACTGTGACCTCCGGTTTTCCCCTTACTAGCTGGATGACCCCGGAAAAGTCATCTCACCTCTCTGAGACTCCATCTCCTCCTACGAAAAAAAAGAGGACAATGCCTACTTCCTAAGGGTTGTTATAAGAATTAAATGAGATAATCTATATAAAGGGCTTGGACCCTGCCAGCCTCCAAGGAGACTCTCAAGAAATAGATCCCTTTCCCCTTTCCCTCCTGAGGGCTACTCATCTTTCTATCCCCAGCAACTCGTCTGCCTGGCGTGTAGTCCAGTCTTAATAAACACTTGCAAGAGTTCTGATCGGTTTCATAGGTGCCTCTGTCCAAAACAGTTGTTATCCTGAACTCCATGGGGTCCAAGATCCTCCTGACATCATAAGGGAGATATTCCTCGTGTGTAGTTTTGTTCTGTTTTTGAGGAAATGATCCATGGCTTTTCTTAGAGATGCAAAGGCACCCCTGACCTAGACTAGAGTAAGAACCGCCGTACACAGGCCCTGAAACCACCATCAGGCAGAGCCATTCCTCCCCTCTGCTCAAGTCCTCAAGCCCTGGTTCAGTTCAGCCACCTCCTCTGAAGTGCTCCAGCAATTCCCGTCTGTACAAGTCTTCAGTGACTATGGACTCCCAGACACAGAGAGGCGGGACTGGAGGGCCCCTCCGACGGCCGTTCCCATCTTCACTCAAATATTCCACTTGGCTCCGCGGCTCCTACGATGGACAGACACAGTGCTGTCCGCTGAGACCACAACAGCAGGTAGAACAGCGCCATCCCCGGGCTCGGTGATTGCCGTAACCCGGTGATGATTACACGTGACAAGGGAACCTCGGGTTCTATGGGAGCACCCAGGGGGTCGGAATCGTCGGAGGCCAACGGTATGGTGGGAGGGGCGCTCAGTTCAGGGAACTGACAACTCTGGCCGACACTCGAGAATTAAGGAGGGAACCAAGGGCAAAGGGCGGGCGGGGAGAGGAAGGGCCCCGCAGGCAGGAGGCCAGCGCTCGCCGGAGTTCACAGGCGAGAGAAATAGGATCATTTCATCCTGGCCAGGCCACGCAGTCGCCCGGAGGAGAGATGAGGCCGCCAGGTGAGACGTGCTGGCGGACAGGTAACTGTGTGGACTGTACAGCACGTGGCCAGAGGAGACGTGAGAGTGTGCGGGGGCGGAGGGGCGACGCATAACTTCGACTGGGCTCCTCGCGGCAGCGCGGGTACAGAATCCGTGCAGACAAGTTAAGACTAAGACATGCCCGCGCTCTTCATCCTGCCCACAGCCTAGGCCAGGAAGGGCAAGTGTGAGGCGCTCGGTTTTCAAAACAGGAAGAAAAAGAAACATATATGTGCCCGTACATGTGTATGTATGTATAAGTAAGACATCCTCTGGGTAAATTCTGAACTTAACGAGGAATCACTGATTTAAAAACCTACAAGGATGAATCGGGAAAAGGGAGGGTTAGGAGTTTATCCAGCCCAACCCTCTATTTCCAAACAGGGAAACCATACCCTGGAGAGGAGAAACAACCAACTACACAATTATCAAATTAGATGCTCGGTTATTGGCAAAACCAGAATTCAAACCCAGACTGCACATTCCCAGCCCTGAATTTCTCGGGGGCACAGCCCTCTGGGATTCTGCCTGCACCCCTGACGGCTTCTCATGGTCAGTGGTCAGTGCTTCCTCAGTTTTCACGCGCTATTTTGGTCTTGGGCCTCTGGAGAGAGACAGCGCCCGGCCCAGAGAAGAGGCTTCAGCACATGTATGGGCTTGACACGACAGTGCTTTCCGCTTACCCCCCCCCGAACACACGGCCCCCCCGCCCCGCCCCTCAGCTTCCCAAGTGCACGCGCAGGAAGGCGGGCTCAGGGAGCAAGTCTGGGGGAACAGCGGTTCTCAGCCTCTCCCCACCTTAGGACGTCATGTTCCTGGCTGTGGCTTTTGTCTGTTTTGTTCTGCTGTGTCCCCAGGGCCTAGAACGATGCCCGGCTCGCAGCAGACCCTCCATAAACACGCGTGGAGTTAACGAAGCCCCAGATTTCCGCGGACTTCTGCTTCCACAGCAGCTCCACCTTCAGCTGCTCTGTGTTCGGGGATTCTCACTTGACACAACGTCCTACCGCTAAGAACACGTTTAAAGCAACTATCGAGAGGGCAGGGTTCTTTCCTTTTCCTTATTTCAAGAAACCTTTATACTTACTGAAAGACAGCACAATGCAAAAGGAGTTTCCAAAAACCCAAACAGAGGTAATTTACAACTACCCAAAATACTTTACTTTTCCTTTCCAGTTCTGAAGCGAATGTGATTCCAAAAATGCCTCAAGATACGTGTTCAAATTTTACAAAAATTATGTGCTGAAAGGGACATGTCACCAGCAGAGGGGAGGCGAGGTCAGCCAAGTCCCTGACAGTCCGAGGGCCGCACAGGCACAAGGCTGAGGGCCCTCCCTGGGGAGCCCAGAGGACGGCCTGAGGGGCTCCAGGCCAGCTCTGCGAGGGGACAATGGGAGTGGACAGGGCCTGTCTCGGACAATCTGGGGCGTGTGGTCACTCTAGTAATAACCAGCTGGAGCTCATTCAGTACAAGCTACCACGCGTCCACATAGGGGATGGCGATTACCTGGCCAGGGGCCGGGTCAGGGTCTAGCGAGATGCGCTGCCACTAGAAAACTGCTACTGAGAAAACAGGCCCCGTGGTACAATGGAGCCAACACATCCGGGTGTGAACTCCAGACCTGCCACCTAGTCGTGGTGTGACCTTGAGTCCAGGCGGTGCGACTTCCCTCACAGGGTTACAGATTATAGAAGAAAAGGTGGTGGGACTCCGTCTGGACTCTAGCCTGTGTGCACAGAGGGCGGCAGGCACGGTGAGAAGCCACTGAGAGGCCCACTGGGCCCCCGACTCCACATCATACATCCTGAGGGAGGCGGGGCAACTGATCCAAGTTCCCCAGAGCGCGCTTCCTTGGGAGCCAGCCCAAACCTCTCCCCCGACGGCACAGAAGCAGAAGACAGACACAGCCAGACGTCCATCCTGCCGGCCTGCCCCGGGCCTCACAGGTGCGGAGGAAGGTCTCTCTGGGTTGGCTGGACTTGACATCAGAGCCCTGAGAAAGTCCTTACACAGAAGCCCTTCAGCCCGAAACGCTCCGGGGAGCCTCCAGGTCCGCTGCCCACCCTGCAGTGCTCCACGCGGTGGGTCCACACGACAGCTGCGGCCGCCCCGCGCCCCAAGCTTCCAGCTGGGCTCAGGGATGGGAGGTGCCAGCAGGAGATGAGCGGGCGGAGGGGGTGAGGCCAGAGACCCCTGCCTGCCGGGCTCCTGCCGTCCCGTCCTGCAGGAAGAGCCCAGAGCCCTCACGCAGGGGGCAGCTCTTCGCTGTGGCTCCCTCCCCGGCCCCTCCGCCTGGAGCGTTCAAGGCTCCCGCTGCCGCCAGCCCCTGCCCTGCCACTCACTCACACCAGCACAGAGGCTCCCTTTATTCCACCCCCCACCCCACCCCCAGTTACCCAAGGGTGCTGCCTGCCTCGCGTGGGGACCCTGAGGACACATCCATCCGTCGGAAGCCCCTTTCCTTTTCATTTACAATCAGGCCCGGTCTGGGCTTACCCTGCACCACACACCTGTGAGCAAGGTGACCTGCAGGGCCTCCTCCCGGTCCGTTGCACAGGTGGGGAACTGAGCGCCAGAGGGGTCAGCAAGCTCGAGGCCACCGCCTTCAAAAGGGCCTCCCCAGCTCTTCGTTCCCCCGGCCTGCCTCAGGGATTTTGGGGAGGAGGGGCGTGGGGGAGCCTAGAGGACAGCCTCCCCGCCTCCCCACCCCAGGGCGGCACCTAGGATACACAGGCCCTCAGGAGCAGCGGAACCGACCCGATGCACGGGAGAGGAACACAGCCACAGGCCCCGAGACACACCTGACCAGCCACGTTCACGTTCCCTCGGGACAGGAACTCCCTAAAGGTCACAAACATATGCATGAGGACAACATGGAAACTTACTTCAAAACTGCGGTAAAACAGGAGAAAGAAGGAAACTGACGATCGTATCCGTGAAGCCCTGATAAGAACAAAGGCAAGGCGCTCTGTCCTGAAAGGGACCCACTTGATAGACGGATATACAGAAACAGTGAGCAGACAAGATTCCTTAAAATATTTATGACTTTAAGTGGCTGAAAAGCAGCACGCTTCCCCACGCACATGCAGGACACTTCATCATGGGGACACTTTAATAAGGTGCCTTCTGCAGGGGCGGAGGGCACGGAGGACTCGGTGGTGTTTCATGAAACATTCACAGCTTTTTTCTCTAGAAAGAACATTTGTGGGTGGTCCTCCCCTTCCTCAAGTTGGCCATTTTTATAAACAGAGAAGTAGTAATAAAACTGACGTGGCCACAGGAAGCTTTGGCTGGTTTTGCCTCGCAGGCACGAGGGAATGGAGAATTCTGGATGGTGGCAGAGCTGCCACACTCAGCCTCGCGCCCGGCGCTGAGCTAGACACCCTCCATGCATCATCTTTAATCCTCTCAGCAGGCCCTGAGCTGCCCCTGTCTTCACATGTGGAACCGCACTCAGAGCTGCAGGGGTGCAGCTGTTCCCCCCATCCCAGTCCTCCCGTTCACAGGCACAGACATCCCTCCTCGAGGCCCCGCCGTGGCAGGTGCCGAGCCACAGCTCACCCCCAGGGGCGTCTGACCCTAAGGCCTCCTCTTTTCTACCACGTTCTGCTGTAGCTTAGACACATCCTCCGTGTTTACGTTCCTCTTGTGTTGACCTGTAATAAAACATATTCTTCCACGTAATTTTTCACTCACCTGTTCATTGTTTACTAGTCATTTATTCATGCAGCATTTACTGAGCAGCCAGTAAATGTTATATACGTATATGCAAGGCCACTGCAGGATGGGGAGTAAGCCCAGTGTCACCTGGGGAGCAGAGGGGAGCACGGGAAAGGCAACACCAGGGCCTGACACTGCGTGATGAACCACGGAGACGCGACGACACACGGCACGTGGCCCCTGCCCAGAAGGAGCTTGGTCTTCGGAACAGAGGCAAGGAGCAGCATCCCGGGCGGCGTGTGCCGTGGCAGGTGGAGGCTGACACCACTCCCGGCCTGCAGGGGACGGAGGGCACTGCCACCTGGGCAGCAGGATAACGCCAGGGGCGAGCGGCACGCAAGGTGGGCCTTTGAGGATGCACGGGGTCCCAACAGTCCTGGTTGGGGTGGCCCATAGAGAGGACCGCTGAGCAGAGTCTGGATGTTGGGGGACCCTCCAGGCGGCCGGGGTCCGCAGCGGAGCCGCCCCCCGACGCATGTTCGCGCCTCCTGCAGCCACGAAGAACTGTTGCTTCTCCATCCCCAACCGCGAGGTGACTCCCAACGGGTGTATGGCTCTCAGACAAGTCACCCCACCTAGAAGTGGTGGCGGTGGCTCCACAGAGGAACACCGGCAGGGCCCTCGTTGCCGGGAGAGTCCTGCGGGCATCGAGTGGAGGAGGAAGGTTGGCCTCTTCGGTACAGACCCCACTCGCTGCTCCCCTGGGAGCTCGGACGGTAGGAAGCACACTCTTGTTTTCGGTGCCGTAAGTCGTCGCAAAGAGGCAGGGTCCTTGGAGGAGGCCTCGGGGATAAGTTCAACTCAGGGCGGGGTGGCTTTGCAGGGCCATGTGGCTGGTAGGACCAAGCCAAACCTCTATTTCCGACTTTATTGGTAATGTAGGGGCTATTTTCATCCCCGGACTCATTTCTTTTTTTTTCTTTTTTTTTTTTTTCTTTTTGCGGTATGCGGGCCTCTCACTGTTGTGGCCTCTCCCGTTGCGGAGCACAGGCTCCGGATGCGCAGGCCCAGCGGCCATGGCTCACGGGCCCAGCCGCTCCGCGGCATATGGGATCCTCCCAGACCGGGGCACGAACCCGTGTCCCCTGCATCGGCAGGCGGACTCTCAACCACTGCGCCACCAGGGAGGCCCCCCGGACTCATTTCTACCTTTGAATGCGCTTAAACCCAGAGCCCATGCTTCCCACCACATCCTCAAGTCAGGCCCACTCGTCTGCAGAATTTCTGGTTCATTTGCAAACTGGCTGATTTGGGCATGTGGACCACAGGAGTTGCCCTAAAGTCTCCGGGCAGTAACCATCACTTCCGACATCCCTCCCCAGGCCCTGCCCCGAGCACCATGGCACCCTCATGGTCCCCTGCTGGTACTGCTGCTAAGTCGTGTGAATCCTCCATAGGATGCATCCTCCTTCGGAGCAAGGGCTGCATTTCGTTCCTGTTCACATCCCGTCACCTGGCCCAGCATTGCCTTCAGAAGGACATTCTCCTCGACCGTGTGTGGAGTAAACTGAATGCCACCTCAGGTCATGCATCCAGCAAGCGTGGGTGTCTGACACGTGCCCAGCGCTGGGTTTATAAGGATGAAAATGATGAAAAGATTAAAAAACTCTTTCCAAAAAAGAAGACATTCTGAACACCAGCAGCTGACCCTGCAAAAGACACATGTCCTTTAGGGCCACAGAGCCTAAAGTAGAAATCTGTTATCATAGTGTCATTAATTTGACTGTTCTCATTGATAAAAATCTGAGTTAAGCTTGATCAAAAAGATGACATGAATGTAGTCATTCTTGCACTTCACGGTAAGATCTTCAATCCCGGCACAGGCTGCAATCCTAATGGGACCATCCGTCACCGTGCCATCGTTTCATAATTGCTTTTACACACCGGGTCATTACATTCAAGACTTAAAGACCAAGGAGGAAGAAGCGGTGCAGTGTCGTGACTAGGAGAGCAAACAAGAGGCGCAGGCACAGGAAAGCATACGGGAGGGGACTGGAGAACTGTGGCCCCCACAAAGGCTTCGCGGATACAGGAAAAGCTTCTGGAACAGGAGGGCAGTAAAAGTAGTCAAGAGGCAAGAAGAAGGGAGGGAATTGCTGATGATCCAGAAATAAGGCTGTTTTCCAGGCGAGGCGGCCATATACACATAGGACTCGAAGAAAAAGATGCAATATCCATCCACTGAATGTAATGCACTCGGTTACACTCAGCCACAAGTCTGCTGACCACCTCCTGGGAGCCAGACTCGCACGAGGGGTGGAGGGAAAGAGAAGAACGAGAGGCTAGCTCCTGACGGCCGGAAGCTTACACTCTAACCAAGAGCACAGACGTGAAGGTAACAAATCACAACACGGGGGTGCACTAATTGTAGTCTTAGAAAGCAGTTATACTCCAATGAAGATCCATTAAAAAAAAAAAGTACAGGGACTGCACAGAGAAGGGACTAGTTAATCATCTTAGAAAAGGAGTCTGGAAAACGGACGTGTGGACATGGCAGGGGCGGGGGGTGGCGGTGGGGATGAATTGGGAGATTGGGATTGACATGTATACACTACCATGTGTAAAACAGACAGCTAGAGGGCACCTGCCGTAGAGCACAGGGAGCTCAGCTCCGTGCTCTGTGGTGACCTAGAGGGGTGGGATTGGGGGGGCGGGGAGGGGGGGAGGGAGGGAGGTCCAGGAGGGAGGGGATATATGTATGCATATAGCTGATTCACTTCATTGTACAGCGGAAACTAACACAACACTGTAAAGCGACTATACCCCCCAATAAAATAAATAAATAAAATATTTTAAAAAAATTTTTTAATTTAAAAAAAAAGAGAAAGAAAAGCAGCCTGGAGAGGAGAGCATCAAGTTTTCAAAGGTGGGTTTAAAAACCAGTCCCACGCTTCTGGGCGGCGAGGACATGGGGCACGCTGCCCCCTCAGCCCCGCCTCCTTCGGAGGACACCCTTGGAGGGACGGGGGCAGTGGGGCTGGGTGAGGCAGTGCCTGGACACGTTTACAAGCCACCCCGCCCCGGGCACCGATGGGGTGTTCATGAAACGTGAGATTATGAATATTACTGGGGGGAAGGAAAGACCACAGAGCAGGGAGACTGGAGCTGGAATCCGAAGGAGCCCCCGGGGTGCACGAGGTGGGGGAAGGTGGTTCCAGGCAGAGCGGCAGGAAGCGCCAGGCCACCAGGAGTTAGGGGCCGGCCGGCTGTGCAGTGGACGTGGTCAAGGGCGGCGGGTGAACAGGCAGAGGCAGAACGCCCGCCCGCCCGCCAGGTGAAGGAAGGGGGCTTTTATTCCAAGGGCCGTGAGGAATAATGAACGGGTTTAGAGGGGGGAGGTACAGCCCTGTCTGCCTCTTAGAAAGACCACGCCGGCCACGACGCAAAGCGGAGAGGGTTCACTCTGCACCTGTCGGAAGAAACTCTGGCCAACTTTCAGAGGCAGGAAATTCACAGCTAAAAGTGATCGTCATCCCCCTGGGGGCAGGTTAACCTAAATACATATGACGTGTTCTCTCTCTCCTTGTGAAAATTCCAGGACAATCCAGTGAAGCAGCCAACTAAACGCTCGTTTTCTTCCTTTGGGAGTAGAATTGTACTGAACCCGAGGGAGCCGATGAGTCATTGGTTTGGCGTTGTCATTATCTTACTGACGCCGATGCCTGTAATTTACAAATTCGGGGAGCCGTTACAGAGTCGCAGCTCTCTCTCAGGCACTAAAAACTGATTCATGACGCTACTGTTCTTTAAAGACAATAAGTGCCTGCTGTGACTGTGAGGATACGTTACCCCAGGCTGTGCTCAGAGCTGGGGTGCACCCTTCTGGCAGCAGCTGACGAGCGTGCTGGCTCTCAGGGGAAGGGCTGCTGGCTGATGCGGACTCAGTCTTCCAGGATCTAAAATGTGTGAGTTGGTGGGCTGGGAGGGGAAGAGAGCCACGGCTTCCAAGTGTGCTCAAAGGCTCCTGGGGTGCCCTGGAGGTGGGACAGGCGGAGGCGGGGCTGAGCAGGCGGGGCTTGGGCTCTCCCACGTCACTCGGACGCTGCCAGAGTCCACATAAGGAGAAGGGGGTGGGTTGTCTTCCTGCCGGAAGCTGTAACGTGCCCTCGTTCCACGTTGGGAGGCAGTGTGGCACGGTGAGGAGAAGGGGGTCTTCGGAGCCTGAGAGTCTCACTAACTTACCTTACACAGGTCATTTTACTCACTTAGACTCAGTCTCCTCATCTGTAGGGGCGAGAGAGAATGTGTTCTTGTAAGCTGGCGTGAGGGTCAGATGAGATGAGGCACGTGAAGTGCTCGGCACATACAGCCGCAACACCGTGGCGACTTTATTTAGGGCCGAGCAGTGAAAAGCATAACCCTACAGGAAGTGAAACAGCCTCCAACATGCTGCTTAACAGGACTCAGCGAGTAGCAAAGGTAGGCTTGATACCTTTCCTCTTAAAAGGAATTTGGAAAATAGATTCTGATTCAGCACTATATTTGTCCTAAGAGACACAACATCAAATGCACATTGTCTACAAAGTAAAAAATAGATTCCTCCCAAGCTTTAGATCTACAAAGACCAACCGTGCACTGGTAGGCAATTCATCTCTTGTGACTCAGCTACATTATTTACCTGAAATCACTGGTAATTTGAAATCACATCTGCATAATAATTTCAGTGCTTGCAAAATTCATAAAAACCTATTTTCTCACAAAAATTCCACGAGATGGTTACTATTAATCCCATTTTACAAGTTAGGAACCAAGATTTGCTGGGGGTGAAGCCCTGTGTGGTGCACTGAGGTGCTCCCCCTCTCCCAAGGAGCAGGACCCTGATGGCTAGAGTGTCCACAGAATAGCAGGGTAGCCAGGAGTGGGCACCAGACATGAAGTTCAAAGTTGAGCCAAAACAAAGCTTCAGTACAGGTAAAGCCAGATTCCTACCAGGCTTCTGGAGAGTGATCAAAGCAACACACACAACCTACCCTCAGAATCCAGGCAGCACCTGACACTGAAGGAGATCAGTAAGTGTTGGGTGAATGAATTTCCTTCATTACAACTGTTACAGCCTCCAAAGGGGTCCTGGGACCCCAGCTCAGCACGCCAAGGATTCGATCACCTCCAATACCTTCATCAATACTGTCTGCGGTCTCTGCCCGGCCCACAATCGCCCCTTTCTTGGGAATCTGTATTCCTGTCCATGGGCAAGGCCACCAGTAGTCATGCTTGTCACTAACAGGCTGGCCCCAGGTGACAGGACCAGGGGAAGACATGTGAGAGAAGCTGGGCCAGGAAGATGCCTCCTCCTAGAATTACGGAGTCGGGGCTGAGAGAATCATCAGTCAGGGCTGCTGGTTTCACCTGTGGCCGTGTTAGACGTCTACTGCGGGGAACCATGGGTTTAGAGAAGCAGAGAAGCCGGTGAAGAAAGACCAAGGAGGGACAAGGACCACCGAGAAAGCAAGAGCGAGGGATGGGGCCCGCTGGAGCCGAAAGCCCGGCTGGCTGGTCTCAGAGCTTTCCAGCCTGGGGTCCCACCTGCAGCCCAGCTCCGCAGTGTGCCTGCCCTGGATGCCAGGAGACACCAAGTCTGTCCCCCAGTGCATTCCCTCTTTTGCTTAGGATGGCTTGAGAGCGATTTTGCTAACTACAATCAAGAGTCTTAATTTAGACAAGCCCCTTCCAGGTGCAGTCACACCACAGCCGTCTGAAGTTTAAGGGGCTGCAGGAGACCCAGGGCGGCACAGCTGTGTTGGAAGATACAGGGGAGGAACGGGGAGCCAGAGCACAAAGCGGGAGGGCGAGGGCAAAAAGGAGGCCAGCCCAGCGATGCTGGCACTGTCAGCCTGCAGCCAGCGAGCACGTGGCAGGAGGGCTGTCATTTGGAATGAGTTTAGGAAACCAAGGCTAATTTTATCCACAGCCTAAGAAAACTGATCAGGATGATGAATTGGCTGAGCAAAAATGCAATACATGATAAAGCAAAACAGGAGTCCTTTCAGGATTACGCCTAGAACGTCTCTCCTCAGTCCCTCTCCACCCTGGGTCCCCACCAAACAGCCACCACCAGGCTGGGCATTCTCAGCCCCCCACCCAGAGTGGCCGCACCCCCACAGCGGCCCCCAGCCCGCCCCGCTGGCTGCCATATCCTGGCTCCTTCATGTACGGTCCCACCCAACCCCGAGGGTCCAGCTCCAACACAGTAATTTCAATGAATGTCATCCCTTCAGGTATTGTCACATCGTGTGATCACCACACAGACACATCTCGGTAGGTACGAACATTCCCGTCTTAGATGTGAAGAGCGGCAGTAAGAAGAGGTCAGTAACTCCTCCAGGGCAGCTCAGCTGAGAAACACATGGGAGTGTTTAACCAGGTCTTCTGACTCCAAATCCATTCACCTCATGCCATGAGGCCTCCAAATGCCATGTCCTTCCATGTTCGTTCAAGCGGGACGGGAACTCCCCTTCCTCTCAGCTGGGCTCCCGCAGAACTGAGGTACCTGCCCTGCCGGCTCTACCTGCACCTCTTCCCCCACACCCATCTCGGCAACCCGTGTGAGATGTTCAGCTCCACCCGGCTTCACTGCGCTGCTTTTCCTCCTTCACTCACTCGTTCATGCTTTTCATCAATCCAATCAGAATGGATGGAGACACGATTCCTTGGCTCGAGCCTTATTCGGACTCCTTGATGCCTCGTTTCATGTAATGAACACTCAATAAACGTTCAGGAAGTGGGTGAAGATCAACGTGAATTTGTTTCTCAAGGAAACCCCCAGGTTTTCAGTACGTGGATGTTCGGCCCTGGTCTAGGGGCTAGGACGGCTTCCACACAAGGGGGCAACATGGCCCAACCTTGAACTGGGTACCATCCATACACACCCACAAAACAGAAACTAAGGCAAATTTGGGCTCCAAAGACGCTCCCTCCAACTCAAAATATGGTATAATGTCTTTTCCTTATTTACCAGAAAAATAAGCACAGCCAGACCTAAGCTCAAAGTGATGAATGAAGCAGGGACTCTGCCAGCTCCTCTCTTCAGTAACTGGAAAAAGAGATCGTTAACACTGCCCTGATTTGCAAGCTTCTGAGTTAATTAATACAATGCAGCGTGCCTCTCCCAGAAAGGAATGCCAAATAGAGTTTGCTTTTAAGATTTTCAGCTCCACCCGGCTTCGCTGCTGCTTTTCCTCCATCACTCACTCATTCATCCTTCCCATTAATCCGATCAGAATGGATGGAGCACACGCTAACAAATAGTGTGCAAGGTTCTGAGTGTACAAAGGTGCACATTTTTTAAAAGTCAAATTACTACACAACACATGGAATCCTGGAAGAGGGGTCTACATGGCACCGCATAGTAAAGCGAAGAGGATGAGCTGTCCCCGAGGACATCAGGGAGGCCGCCACTGAGGACGAAGCTTTGCTTCGCGTCTTGGAGGGCACCAGAGGGCACCCAAGGTGTTGTGGGACCTTGGGACACAAGAGGAATGGTGTCGAGAGACAGGCTGCAGAAGAAAGAATGGGAAAGATCGAGACGACCTGGCCATCCAAGGAGCTCGGGGTTTGTTCCAGAGGCCCTGGGGAAGCCACAGTCAGATCTTCACTGAAGGAGGATGCCCTGGTAACTGGCCGGGCCTGACCAAAGGCAGGGAAGGCCACCGTGGGAGGTGTCGCAGTGGCCCAGGAAGAAGTGGCAGGGCCCTGGGAGGAGCAGCAACGGCAGCACAGAACGGATTCAAGGGAGATGCCCCAGTTTTCTCACCAATGTTCCATTTATAGGCACACTGTGAAGTTATCACCAAAGGCAAAACTGTGTGCCTATCCTCCTGTAGACTCGACTGTAAGTCCTCTGATGGAAAACCAAGGGCTTCACTTCGGCCAATACTTACGTAGGCCTCCTCTGTAGAGCTCTGTGCTCCTTCCAGCAGGGGCTAAAGTAATAAATAAGACGAGGTCCTCTGTCGGTATGACAGCCCCAGATGAGACGCTTCAGGTGGCTCCCATGACCCCACCTTCTGGTGCTCGTACTCTGTGTGGTCCCCTCCCCTTGAGCAGGGGTGGGACCCGTGAGCTGCTTCTGGCCAAGGGAACATGGCAGAGGTGACGGGCTGTGTGTGATCATGTCACAGGAGACTGTGGCTCTTGTCTTGCTGGAGGCTCTCTCCCCCTCTCCCCCTCCCCCATGCTGTCTCTGGGGAAGCAAGCAGCCCTTTGGGGAACCCCCATGTGGCAAGGACCTGCAAGGCAGCCTCTACAAGCTGAAGGCAGTCTCCACCTGACAGCCAGCTAAAAATGGAAGCTCCCAGTCCTACAACCTCAAGGAACTGGACTGTGCCAACCACCTGAGGGAGCATGGAAATGACCCAACCCCAGCAGAGCCCCAGATGAGACCACAGCTCTGGCCAATGCCTGGACTTCAGCCTTGGGAGGACCCAGCTAAGCCAGGCCCCGACTCCTGGCCCAAAGAAACTGTGTAATAATAAATATATGCTGCTGTAAGCCGCTAAGCCTGTGGTATGTTGTCACAAGAGGTAACTAATATAAACAGTATGGATAAACAAAAATCTGAGAATTAGGGAGACCTAAGTCAGTTCCCAGATCTGCTACGTATCAGCTCTGTGACTTGGGACAAGACACTTAAGCTCCCTGAGCCTCGCTTTCCTTTCTAGGAGAAATAATGCCTACGTGCTAGGGTTTCCGTGAGAATTAAAGTTTTTAGGAAGTGTATGACTAGATCAGACACAAACAGGAACTCAATCAACTATCATTCCAGGCCTCTCCTGTACCTGCAAGACCAGGCACTGAGTAGGAAGAGACGGACGGAACACCGCCCCTCCCCGCAAGTGCCAGAGGAGGGGGCCGGCCCCCGGGGACAGCACACAGCCCAGCACAAGCGCAGACACTGCTGGAGCCGTGTGGAGGGGCAGCTGAGCTGGCCTGGAAGGACAGGACCGGTTTCGGAGGCCGCCTTCTGCAGCCAAGCAAGCCCGGTGTCACTCAACAGTCTGCACACACGGTGTGCTTGCTGCACGCACACCTGGAAAAGGTGTCCTGAGCCCTGTAGGGTTTTTCTTCCATCTTACATACCGGGCAAGACTCACCTACGCAACCACCGGCCTGACCTCCCCTTGTACATCAGCCCGGTATCTAAAAGTTAGGGCCTCTGCAAATGAATTTTTTCATTTTCCTGAAAAATCTGACCGCCCCCCCAAGCCCCCCTCCACCCGCTCACCGCTTGCCGGCCCCAGACCCTCCCCCCACCCCTGGTGCCACCGTGCATCTGGCTGCCTGCCCCGAAATGGACTGCAGGCCCCCGCGTCCCCCCGCTGCTGCCGTCACAGCGTCATCCAAAGCACCCCAACCCCTGCCCGAACTCGAGGCGGGCCTTCCTGCAGCTCCATTTGCCCTCTTCAACTTCTCCATGCTACAGCCAAAGCAGCTTTTTTTTTTTTTTTTAAGTAAAGTTGCAAACTTGACTTCCCTGCCGTCCACAGTCTTCTAGTCAAACCCAGGCCCCTGACCCCATGTCCAACGGGGCCCTGTGTGACCTGGTCCCACTGGCTCTGGATCCTTGGCATCCACTTCTCCCCGTCCTTCCCAATGCTCAGCCAGAGCCCCTCCTCACCGTGTTGCCCCAGGTTTGGTGCCTTCCCCCACCCCACTGTGCACAGCTGGGCCGCCCTCCTCCTGCCGGGCCGCCTCACGGTGGCCTCCCACGGGGCCTCGCCGCACCCCACCACGCCACTGTTTCGGTCGTCACTCCTCACGTACTTCTGTTGTATCACTCATCAAAGAGTATAATTCCACATACATTTGCTACTGATGTATTTTTTTTGTCCTCCCAACAAGACCACGAGCTTCACAAGAATAAGAATGATGTCTGTGTGTTGCCTGCTGTATGCCAGGGGCTAATGCAGGGCCTGGCCATCAAACGACATGGAAAGGCATTTGCTAACTGAATGGAAGGCATTCGCTCTCGCGAGGGATGTGACGTACCCTGGGAAAGTGGGTCAATGAGGAGAGGCTAGGTCACTCCGTGATCAACCCCCTACCCAAACCTCAGGGGCTTCCAACAGGGTCCCCATCCTATGGGGCAGGCTCTGGTCAGTCTGCACGCTGGACCTTGGCTGAAGTGCTGTCCTGCCCAGAACACTGCTTACCCTCACGCGGAGGCGCAAGCAAGAGGCCACACCCCACAATGGCTCTTTCAACTGCTGCTCAGAAGCGGCACGCGCCCTGTATTAGACTCCTGTGACCACTGTGACAGATGACCTCAAACTCAGCGGCTTGAAACTGCACACACTAATGAACCTGTCAGAGGTCGGAAGTCCCAAGGTCAAGGTGTTGGCAGGGCTGCACTCCTTCTGCAGCTCCAGGGGGACTCTGGCCCCGTGCCAGTTTCAGCTTCCAGAGCCACCTGTGCTCCCTGACTCAGGGCCCCACCTGGGCGCTACCCCGACCTTTCGTTGCTGTCGCCACATCTCGTCGTCCTGAGCCTCCAGCCTCCCTCTGACAAGGGCCCAGTGGGACAATCCCGGGCAACCTCCCATCTCGGACTCCCTAACTAACCACATCGGCAAAGCCCCCTGCTGTGTGAGGGAGCATATCGCAGGGCCTGGGGATGAGGACATGGGAAACAGTGTCTCTGTGGAGACACTATTCCATTTACCACAAAGCCCCTTCCATTCACACAGGCCAAAACAAATCCCAGGACCAAGCCTGACATCCACAGGGTGGGCGATCTCTTGGAGAAAACTGTCTCCGTTATTTGGCTCTAGGGAATACACAGTTTTATATTTTGCAGAGCTGGAAGGGAAGGTGTTCAGAATCCTCAGGTTTGAGTCTTGTCATTTTTCGAGCAAACGTTCCCTGAAGGCAGCTCTGGATAAAAGGTGGAAGGCCTCGCTGCTCCGCAGCGGGGGCCTGAGATAAATCCTGACACCGCTACTCTCACCACTGGATGACAGTGTCCCTTTGCCGCTTTCTGACAGGGGCTGGGAGGGCTGTGAAGCAGGAACAGGAGTGGGAGGCTGGGGCAGGTGCTGACATGGGGGTCAGGCCACGCAGAGCCCAGGGCAGGACACCACGCTCCCTGAGGCTGAACAGGCAGCCGCCCAGAGGGTCCCAAGCGGGGATCACAAGGCTGGGCTGCTGCTTTGAAAGCTCCCTCTAGAGGCTGTGAGGGACGCACAGGAGAGGGGATGGACTGGAGGTGAGGGAGCCGCTCAGGAGACCAGGGCGCTGACCCAGGAAGAAACGAAGTGAGCCCACCTCCAGGACTGCAGCAGAGACCTGATGACCCAAACAGACTGCAGAGAGATCACGCCTCATGCATACAGAGCTCCAGAGAAGGCAGGTGTAACCTGCGTTTACACAATGGATGACAGTGGTCTGTGGACGGCAGTGAGGAGAGGTGGGCAGGGCCGTGGGACCCGGGGCTGGGGGCAGGAGAAATATTCTAAATCTGGGTGGCCATGGTGGTTTCAGGGGTGTATGCACCTGTCAAAAGTCATCATCTGGACTCCTCAACCAGCATTTTACTGTATTGTATGTAAATTACACCGCAGTGAAGGAGAGTTAAAAGAGCGGGCCAGGAGGACGTGAAGGCTATCAGCCGGGGGAAGAGGAGAGAAATGAGAGCCTCCCTGGGCTCCCGGTCGGGTGTGAGCCAGGAGAAGGTGGGTGAAGGAAGAAGGCTCACAGAAGAGGGAAAACAGTGGGTCCCACCTGGAGCATTTTAAGCATGAGACACAGTCTGCGGCCACCAGACAAGTGAAAACTTACCGGTCTATTTCAGAACTGGACTTGCGAGGCACCAGGTTCCAAACAAGTAAATTAAGTAATCAAGCCCCGACCTGCATGCAGGGGGGTCTCTCAGAGAATATCAGCACCCCGGCAAGCCAAGCTAAGCAGACACTCATAAAAACGTGACGTTTTATAAATATATAAAAGCTCCAAGATAGGGTCCAATTTAGTCTGGGGTTGAATACAAGAAGCACAATGATCCCCAAATTAAATGACATCATCTGTCAAAATAGCAGCTTTCTCATTTGAATTACAGCAGTGTGGAATTTTAAATGAAAAAGCACCATTTAATTAGGACAATGTATTTAGCCAGAGCAGAAGCGGTGAGGAGAAGTGGCTCAGCCGGGCTAACTTTGCCAAACCTCGTTGCCCAGCCGACAACTGCCAGGATGAGAGGGACGCCCTGCAGAGTTGGGGGCCCGGCTCCGTGCCACGAGGCGCACAGACCAGAAGGCAGGCGGGCCGAGCCGGGTCTGCAGCTGAGCCCCCTTTCCCCAACAGCCGCGTTGGTGCCTCCCTAACAAGTACATCTGGAACCACCAGTCCTTTATTTGTAAACCATGGGAGAGGTGCACCCCTTTCCAACTGGCTGTGAGAATGAAAGATGGTACCGTGCAAAAAAACAAAACAAAACAAAAAACAAAAACACAACTGTTTAGTATGCTGCTTTTCTCAAAGCAGATGTCAGAGTCGTTTCCTTCGAACAAACAAGGGTCTAGACAGAAGCTCCTTGAGGGCATGTACTGAGTCAGCGTGGCTGGCTTCCCGGAGTGATGGACAGGGGCTCAGTAGGTATGTATTTGTGCATTAACAACGAACAAGCAAACGAATGAAAAGGATCATGAGCATACACATACACAACGAAACATAATACAAAGTGAAGAAGCAGAATTAAAATGGTTTTCAATGAGTTAGCTACTGGGAGGAAAAACTCAATTCCGTAACGGCGTGCCATACCCTATACAACGCATCATTACATCATCACACAGCTCTCTCCAATCAGACAGTAAACCTCTCGACGACAGTGGCCACGTTTTATGCGTGACCATATCCCCAGCAGACAGACTAGTACCTGGTATACAGCAGGCACTCAATAAACATCCGATGAGCTAAATAAACTGAACAACCTTTTGGCCTCAATTTAAAGAGCCATTTTAACAATGTGAGGTTTTAAGCCACAGATTTCACTGATGAAAAAAAATATGTTCCAGAAATTATTTCCTTTGATCAGTGAATATTTAAAGGAGATAGTTCTTGGTGGCAAAGGCAATCCCATCATGGGAAAGACCCACCATATCCACAAGCATTGCTCCTACACATAAACTAGCAAAAGTCTAAAACTATGATAGTAGAAGTCTATGTTTACAATTATCTGTCTGTTGCTTCGCCAGATTCTTGCTAAAAATGAAGGCCCTGAATAAGAGATAAGGTAGTTTCACTAGATTAGCCTGAAGTCATAAATGCTAAAGCCCAAGTTCACCTTTATTATGAAAGAATAGGCAATACTGCATTTTTTGCAGGGTGAGTAATAAACCAAAAAAGATAGCATCTACCCGACATACTAAAATGATTCAGTGAAGATTTAAATTGACTTTTTAGCCAAAAATAAAGATGGGACAGACCATGACATATAGAAAAAGTTAGAGTTCACCATTTGTTTAATTTGTTTTTATCAACATCAAAGGCAAGAAATGCTCATCTTACTCTCCCATGGCTCTTTTGTCACTTCTTATTTCCAATCACCATAGTATATAGTTCAGTTGAGATTATGCTTGATATTGAGACGGCCTAAGTATGGCTTCATTTACTTTGAAACAGGAAAAAAAAAGGGGGGGGGGCGGTTTCCCGGGAACCACTCACAGCCCCAGCATTAGCACGTTGTCCACAAGGAGGTGGCTGGCGCTCAGAGCGATCGTGGTGGGCTTTCTGTCACCCTGAGCCCACCCAGAATGGGTGGTTGGGATGCAGGAAACAGTGAGTAAGGGTCTGAGGCTGCACAGCTAAACAGCAATGATGGGGACACGGGCTAGTAACCTCAGAGCTGAGGGATGCTAAGGAAGCATCTCAGGGAACGTGTGCCTCGACCCATCATCCTCTCATCACAAGTCTGGAGGCTCTGCATCCAGAAGGATGATAAACTTGAAAGCTGGGGGAGGCAAAATCATTTTCTTTGAAAGCGGTGACAGAAGGGAACTAGCACTAATTGGAACTGACTGCGGCCACACACTGTGAATCCTCAGAAGCACCCTGCGAGGCAGGGACCGTCAGCGTTCCACTTTACACAAGAGGACGTTGAGGCTCAAGGGGATGGTGGGACTTGCCAAAGGGACCAACATGATTTAGCCAACAAATGGCAGAGCTTAGATTTGGGAACAGGTCTGAAATCCGTCGCCCTTTCCCCCTGTCCACGCTGCCTCCACCAAGTCCTGACGATGAGTCAGCGCTGTCCTGTGAGATCTGCACACAGGGGACCGGCTGGCTCTGGAAGCAGGCAACTTCACAGCCATCTAGCTCCCCATTTAAAAGCCTCCTCTGCGTAGATCTCTGCCTCTCTGCCAGCAAGGTGGATTTTCACGGGATTTTCAGTTAACAGAAGGCAAAGCCCTCCTTCCTAAGTCACCGCTAAATCTTATCCAAATTCTCTACTTGAAGCAGTTTCATTAGCAGCAGCAGCAGCAGCAGCAAGTGGCATTCCATCTCCCTCTGAGCCGTACGGTCCTGACGTTACTGGGTGAGGTGGGCACGGCAGGCACCCACGAGGAAGGGAGGTTGGGTGTGGGGTGACCGAGCCCAAAAAGGCAGCAAGCTTGGTGGCACCAACTAAGGTGTGCCCAGTGTAAGGAGTAAGAGTCCAAAGGAGATGAGGAGGACATCCGTGGGTGGGGCAGGCCTGCGGGTACAAGGGGCTCTAGGTGGAGGAGTGGTCTGTCCTGGTTGGTGGAGCCCAGCAGCCCCGTGTGAAGGGCCATGTTGGGACAGGAGGGGATCCCAGTGGAGGGCAAAGTGGGCTGGGGCATCTGAACAGGGGCTGAAGGGGGCGTTTACAAAGGGTGTCCCCACACCTGGGTGTGAAGCAGTCTGGGGGATGGAGCCTGAGCAGGGTGAGAGGGAGGTCCACAGGAGGGGCGGGGACAGCCTGGCACAGGGCACAAGGACCCAAACGGGATGAGGAGGTCACACATAGGGACTGAACAATGAGTAAATATGCAAAGGACAACGAGAGCCAGACTCCTCCCAGAGAGAAAAAGAAGTTACAAACACGGAGAGAGAAAACGGGAATAAAGCCAGCAATACTGCCAAGAACGCATGTTTCTCAATAGAGAGAGAGAGAGAAATAATAATAGAGGTAAGTGTGTATATAAGCACACATGTGTACATATATAACCTGCCCACTGAGAGGGCCTCAAAGTAGTGACACGCCAATAGCTTTGGGCACACTTTGCTCTCAAATCTTGGCTTCTAAGGAACCAGGGCTCCTGGAGAAACAGTCGATTACAGAGCTGGAACAAAGATAGTACAACATTAGCTTGGGATATCTTATGCCAGAAAGCAAGGAAGCACTCAAAAAAATGATGGACATGTGTCAAAGACATCTTGAAGGGGCTCCCACTGGTCAAATCTGAGAAAATGTGGGCATCGAACTGAACAGTGATAGTAATAGGTTATGCCGCATGGAGCGGAATGAGGCCGTGAGCTCACACTGGTGCGAATAAATGAGGGAGAGTAGATGGGGTGAGATGAGGAACAGGGTCCTTACACAGATGCACCGGACCTCCCTGCAAAGCACCCATGAACTTCAGGGTAGCTCCCCAGTGGAGAATTCTGGCAGGCATCACCTGAACCAACTATTCGTGATGAACAACATGAGAATTGGGACAAAGAGAAATCGTGAGCCACCGACGGATATGGTGAGGACACAGCACCATTTTTGTGACGTTGCTGCCAAAGATACACAATCTGAATCTAATCAGGAGGAAACAGCAAACCCAAACAGAGGGAATCCCACAAAATCACTGCATTATAATCTTTTAAAATATCCAGGTCATGAAACTCAAAGACAGTCTAAGGAAGACCAACCCAGATTGCAGGAGGGAAGGAGACCCTGAAGACACAAGTGCTCCAAAGCGGGACCCTCTGTCATAAAGACCACTACTGGACAGCTGGCAAAATGGGAATGGGGTCTAAGGATGGGCTGGGGGTTTCCTTATTCTGATGATTATACTGTGGTTATATAAAGAATGTCTTTGTTTGCGGGAAATACATAGTCAAGAATTTAGGGGTGATGGCATCAGGTTGACAACTTACTCTGAAAAAAAAGTTCTTTGTACTAGAAACTTCTATTAGATTGTGATTGTTTCAAAATAAAAACTACACAAAAAATTTGTCAAGCATAGTAAATGCTCATCATTAAAATTTTATAAAATGGAAAGAAAATTAAAATAGCTTATTATTCCATCACTAAGGTAACAGCTATGAATTCCATATGCAGCTTTTCAGTCTTTTTTCTATGCATAGATTTTTTAATAAACTGAAATTATACTGTAAAAATATTTTATAATGTACCAATACTTTTTCAACTTTCTCAGTGGCTGCATATTCTTCCATTATAAAGTTGTTCAATAATTCACTTAATCAATCCCCTATCATACCACACACAGATTGTTTCCAATTTTTCCTTTGTTATAAATAACACTGCAATAACCCTCTTTGCACGCAAAGCCTTTTGCGTATCGGATTTTTTTCTCCTTAGGGTATATTAGAAGTGGAATCATTGGGTAATAGGATATAGACTTTTTAAAGGCTCTTGATACACAGAGGACCACCAAACTGCCCCACAGAAACATTATACTGAGCTATACTACACAAAGTATATTGAGAGCATCTACTAAAAACGGCTTTGGATTTTCACACAATCACCATCTGCCCAGCGCTTAGCTACTTAGAAGGCTTTCTCCTAGACACACATAGCTCATCTGGCCTCTGCAACAATGCTCCGAGGAAGGAAAGAAATTAGTGTGAACCTCTAACTACATATTGAGAAAGTCAAGCTCAGTGGGTCAAGTGATTTTCTCTAGGCCCCGAAGCTTGCAGGGGTTGGAGCTGCGCAGGACTTGCACTCTCTACAGTGGAAATCTCCTGCCCTTTTGTCCTGGCCAGCTTTGTCTCCTAGCCAACTGACTTTTTCTTCTCCCAGCAATCACACCCAAGAACTGCTCCTTCACAGAAATCTTTAGGGAACAAAGTCTTGAGGTTGGGTTGCCCAGACTCAGTTGCCCACATGGTCCTCTCCATCCAGACATTCCAGGGGTCACAGATAACCACTCACCTGCACACATGTTCAGTAGCATCTCATGACCCGGAATTTGGCAATGGAGTCTGAGATTTGACATCAAAAGCATAAGCTAAATAAATAAATAAATAAATAAAAGCTCTTGTGCATCAAAGGACTTATCAAGAAAGTGAAAAGACGACCTACAGAATGGGAGAAAATATTTGAAAATCATATCTGATAAGGGCTTAATGTTCAGAATATATAAAGAACTCGTACAACTCAAGAACAAAAAGCCAACCCAATTAAAAGATGGCCAAAGGACTTAACTATTTCTCCAAAAAAGATATAAGCACATGAAAAGATAATCAACATTGTTAGCCATTAGGGAAATACAAACCAAAACCACAGAGATACCACTTTACACCTACTAGGATGGCTATAACCAAAAAAAATAGTAATGATAATAACAAACATTGGTGAGGATGTGGAGAAATTGGAACCCTTGTATGTTGCTGGTGGGAATTAAAATGGTGCAACCAACGTGAGAAACAATCTGGTACTACTTCAAAAAAAATGTATCTATATAAACACACACACATACAGCACAATACAATTTTTCAAACAGAATTCTAAATAGCTGCTGCACTTGGGGTGGGAGCGGCAGGCAGGGTAAGCAGTGCGGTGGGTAGGGTGGGGGGCCTGGGGAGGCAGGGGAGGAGTCTTTCATTCTACAAGCAAGGGTCTTAAGGAGAAGAGTGACAGAATCGGCTGTTTTGGAAAGATACATCATGATAATAAAACAAAAGTGACAAACTACTAAATTTCAATCAGGAAAACTATAAATTACTGCGGGGGGAGATGGAGGCGAAGAAAAGGAGATAGATCGCTTTCTCTGCCTTCCTATCTGTGATGTCTCTATAATGTGGAGAGGAAGGCAGTTACGCTCATCATGCCCTAAAGAGACGGGGCAGGGTGGGTGGTGGCTAGGAGGCCAGCGGGGCAGGGTTGGAAGGGAGAACAGGAGAAGGGACCTGGTCTGGATAAATCAGGTTCCCACCAGAGAAAGCAAAGCTGCACAAAACCCGGTGACCAGCGGGAGCCCACACAGGAGGACAGGGCAAAGCAGGGCTGCCTGGCGGGGTGGGCAGGATGGGCCCTGGGCTCGGTGCCTGTGCACAGTTCCATCGCAGCGTCCTACTGTACACTGATTGCTCAGTGCCTGCGGGCAAGGATCTGTGAGGCACTTTGTGAAGGACCAAGATGAATCACAACTCTAATCCTGGGCTCCAGGAACTTAAAGCCAAGGGTCTGGGCGGCCAAGGCTTCAGGAAGAAGTAGTATCTGAGTTGAGTCTAGAAGGGTGGGTAGGACCCCGAGGTGCAGATGAAAGGGAGCATTATAAGTGGCAGGAAGCACACACACGGCCAGGGAGATGGCAGAGCACGGGGTCCACGCTAGGATCCCGGTTGTACTCGGATTCGGGGTACGGCAGTGCAGAGCGCGGGGTCCACGCTAGGATCCCGGTTGTACTCGGATTCGGGGTACGGCAGTGCAGAGCACGGGGTCCATGCTAGGATCCCGGTTGTACTCGGATTCGGGGTACGGCAGTGCAGAGCGCAGAGTCCACGCTAGGATCTCGGCTGTACTCGGATTCGGGGTACGGCAGTGCAGAGCGCGGGGTCCACGCTAGGATCTCGGCCGTACTCGGATTCGGGGTACGGCAGTGCAGAGCGCGGGGTCCACGCTAGGATCTCGGTTGTACTCGGATTCGGGGTACGGCAGTGCAGGGCGCGGGGTCCACGCTAGGATCTCGGCTGTACTCGGATTCGGGGTACGGCAGTGCAGGGCGCGGGGTCCACGCTAGGATCTCGGCTGTACTCGGATTCGGGGTACGGCAGTGCAGGGCGCGGGGTCCACGCTAGGATCCCGGTTGTACTCGGATTCGGGGTACGGCAGTGCAGAGCGTGGGGTCCATGCTAGGATCCCGGTTGTACTCGGATTCGGGGTACGGCAGTGCAGAGCGCGGGGTCCACGCTAGGATCTCGGTTGTGGCTGTATGGATGCGGAGACGACACACGGATCCAGACACAGCGGAACATTTCCTGGGCACCTACTGCAAACAGACCTGCCCTGTGCTTCACCCCAGGCTACCCAGAGTGCTGTCCACACACCAGAAGCACCGGGATCCCCTGGGAGCCTGTTAGAAATGCAGCCTCCACCCTTGGCCACACCTCTGACCTGCTGAATCTTCTGCTTTGAACGGACCCTCAGAGGATTCATGCTCAGTAACATCTGGGAAGAACCTGCTTCACTGCAGTATCTCTTTTAGCTCCTGTGAAGCAAGTATTGGCAACTCCACTTTGAATATGAAAAATGGAGGCTTAGTGATATTATGTATTTTGTCCAAGATAGCAAATAAGTTGACTTTCAAATCCACATATGCCTGATTCTGAAATCTGTGCTTTAAGCATATCATGTGGTGTCACCAAATCTCCCTGAAATATTGGCATATACATGGCACTATTATTGTCACATTCTTAAGGCAATATTTGAAATAGCGGCTAATGCTTTGGCAGCACAGACCAATTCAGGAGGCACCGTTTCTCCAGTTGGACACACAACCTCTCTCTGCTATTTTAAGGAAGCTTGGGAGCGGCCAAAAGGACACCACATACCCTAAAGGCCCTTTCTAGAACCATGCCTTTGCCAGCTCTGTTATCTGCCTGACATTCTCTCAGTGCATCTCCAGGCTCCTCTACGCGCTTGTTGGAATTAATAGTAATTTTCAGTTCAGGTCCAGATTGATTCCAGAGGGTGAGAGACCAGCTTCTCCCCCACAGCTGACGCTGCCCTGAATGAGAACGGCAACTCAGAACAATAAGTACATGCTGCCTTGTCCACTAAGAGTCTAAACAAGCAGAAATATAGAATGACAGGAATTTAGCTAGTATGTGCTGCCTTAATGAGAAAGAGACAAGTGGTTATAAAGCAAAAAACAAAACAATTCAAAGAAAAAATAGTGGGAGCGGGTATTGGCTTCAGACACAGCAGCAGAGTCAACCCTGACCCAGGTGGGTGGTGATGGCTGTGGCACAGGGCCAGGTGCAATGTCTAAAGATGCAGAGCACAGGTGGGCATACAGGCCTTTCTGGACCACACAGGAGCCCAGCGTGCTGACTCCCAGACAGAGCCTCGATGGCATCACAGACCAGGAGCAGCCACACAGGACACCTGGGGACAGGAGTCAGGGACAGGAGTCAGGCACAGAAGTCCATGGCGCACACACTCTAGAGAGGGCAGCCGAAGAAAGGGTTCCAGAAGCAAAGCACAGCACAGCTAGAGCACCCCTGAACTCTTGAATTCAACAGGTACAGGGGTCTGAGGGAGGGTGGCAAGTCAAGGCTCGGTGGGTGCCAGTGGTTCCTGTTCCCTCGTTGGGGAGGTCCGGCCCCACCTTGCCTGGCGCACCCCGACCCAGACGTAAGGCCCATTCAGATTCTGTGATGCTTTCCTTAACATCCTCCCAGGGACGGTAGGTACTCTCCTCTCCTTGTACCAGTTTTACCTTTACACTATACTGTGCTCCTAACAATTTTCTCACAGAAACAGCTACAGAGTTTAGAATCCAGCATTTCTACTCTGAGGTTTATATCCAGCAAAAAACATGTAAATATGTGCGCCAAAAAGACACAAGAAAATCCATCCAGCATTCTTACATAATAGCCCCGAACAGGAAAACACCCAAAGGCCCATTAACGGTAGAATGACTAAGTCACGGTATATTCACACACTAGGACGCTACACCCCAGCGAAAAACGGATAAACGACTGTCACAACAACGTGGATGAATCTCACCAGCATGATGCAGAGGAAAAGCCAGATACCAAAAAAAAACGCGTATTGTACGAAGTCATTTATGCCAAGTTCACAAACAGGCCAAACAATCTCCGGTATGAGACTCTGGGATAGTGGTGACTTTGGGGGAGAAGCGGGTGGGGACTGAGCAGGGGCCCCATGACGAGGACCTCCCTGGGGGCTGCTGGTCTTCCACTTCTGAGCCGAGAAGTGGCTACATGAAAGGATTCAATGTTATCCACATTGAACTCATAGTTATACAAGGGTATTCACTATTTCATTAAGCTGCTTTATGATTTGTGCATTTTTCTCACCTTAAGTTTTAATTCAGTAAAAGCTTCATTAAAAAAAAAAAACCAGCTACCGTTTACTGAGCAAATATCATGGAACAGTGGGGGGTCAGGCAGAGTGCCCACGTGCACGATCTCACCGAGCGTCACCACCAGCCCTGTGGGGTCGGTGCCATGCTCGTCTTCCAGATGGGCACCTGAGGCTCAGAGCCACTGTGATGGGTGGCCTCCAGCACTCAGCAACCAAAATTTAAACCAAGGGATTTTTCACAGTAAAGCCTGTTTGATAGTTTCACTGGACTGTGGACACCAGTAAGCCTCTGTCTATCTGATGACCTCACTAACGAGACCATGAGTTCTCGGACAGACCGTAACCTGCCTACTGTTCTGCTCCGTGTCCCCAGTACCCAGAACAGGCTAGACGGTGCAGTGAATAAGTGGGGACCACGTAACGGCCAAGACTGATGGAGCACTAAGTCAGGGGCAGGCACTGCGCCGAGAGCTTTCCCCAGAGTATCTCATTTAATCCTCATCAGGACTCTGACGTCAATACTAATATCATCTCAACTTTACTGATGATGAAATGCAGGGGGTGAAGACACATATCTTTGGACGTGTGAATGAAAGAATGAATGAAATGTAAGGGCTCCTGCATTCCCCAGGACCCCAGGCAATAAGCCACGGCCCTGAGAACACAGTGGTCCGGGGCATCTTCCAAAGTTTGGAGCCGCTTCAACCCTCGGGTTGCTGCTTGCTCCAGTGGATAGTTCCCTGTTAGAGCGTATTTTCAACTAATGTAGAAATTGGTTCCACCTTCTCCTCTTTTGAAGTTTTAAATTCCAGAGAAGCCCCGCCAGCCATGAGGGCGTTCAGTGTAGGACATGCTATAAGCAAAGGCTTCTTTATGCCCCAACCAACGGTGCCAGCTACCTCCCTTCAAACTAGGTAAACTGGTAAACCGGTGAGCCCCCAAACCACCCTACAAGGAAGGCACACGTGAGCTTATTCTAAATCCGCCTTGAAATGGTAATCAAGTTGACACCAAAAAAGGACTGATAGTGCAGTCTCTTTACCAACTATGTGGCATTTTTTTTTTTTTTTTTTTTTTTTTTTTTTTTTTTTTTGCGGTACGCGGGCCTCTCACTGTTGTGGCCTCTCCCCTTGCAGAGCACAGGCTCCGGATGCGCAGGCTCAGCAGCCATGGCTCACGGGCCTAGCCGCTCTGCGGCATGTGGGATCTTCCCAGACCGGGGCACGAACCCGTGTCCCCTGCATCGGCAGGCGGACTCTCAACCACTGCGCCACCAGGGAAGCCCTATGTGGCATTTTTAAAATGGAATCTTTATTCAAAAATCCACTTCTAAAGTATGTAATGTCAGAAAGTGCTAGATTGTTTCTGAAATTTTTTTGACATTTTGGTTACTTCCTGGGCAACTGATACCAAACAATTTAGGCAATCCTTTAAAAGAAGAGAACAGAAACCCATCTCATGGCACACATTTTTTTTTCTTTCTTTAAATGAAAGATTTTTGAGAAGACAATGTTGTATTTTCTAGAAGCTTCTCCAGAGGTCTGTAATCCATAGCTGCAGTCCACCAGCACGTTCAATGATAAGACATACTGGACAGCACGCTTATTTTTTCTTGTGGTTAACAAAAAATATACTGCAAAGTCTGACTCGTGTGACTGATTTACAAATAAAAACGAGTAAGTAGAGTCTACAGCATTATGTTTCAAAGTCAGTGGCCAAGAAAAGCCCAGCATCTCTTCAGTTTCTTGGGAATTCAGTTTTCTGGGATGTTTTCAGGTGTGGCTGATGAAAAATTCCTGCACTACTAATATTCCTAAGTTTCAGTTTCCTCATTCAAGAGAACAAGGATAGTCTCTGTCATGCTTATTTCTCAAATACAGATGAAAAGAGAAAACGAACGTGAAAGTGCCCTGTACCTCCCTGAGTCTGCACCAAGTCAGGGGCTCCTCTCTCTTTAAACCACATGGACATGTGCCACCTCCCTCCTGGCTCTGGCCACCCACACTGGGTTGTGCTCCCTTCCCTGGCCCATTCCTGCCAGCGAGCTGTCGGTTCCAGGACTCAGCTCCCTGCCTCTCCTGTGTCACCTCCAAACATGTGTGCAATGTCCCCTGGAAGCTGGTCTCACTCCAACACATACAATTCAATTTATGAAAAGGTAAAACACACGAATCACTGTTAGATACTGTTAAGTGAGCGATACCTTTTTAGTGGAAGTACAGAGAGATGCATGGGACTGTGGTTTCCCTCCACGGAAGGGGGAAGGCTCTGGCTGGGTCCTCGTACACATGGACTTCAAAGGCATCAAAACAATCCATCCCTTGGCTGGACGGTAGATATACGATTGCTCATTACGTTACTCTTTATACCTTTTGGTATATCTCAAATAGTTCCTAATAATTTTTTTAAAACCCACTCCACCAAAAAAACGTCCGTCATTTCTGAGTTTTACTCCAGGCTTCCAAATTTCATTTCACCTTTGACTTGTTCAGCTAAACTGTTCCCTCCAGAGATGTGTGTCTTCCAATTAAGTCGTGAGCTCTAACTAGCGCGGATCATCTCTCTCTTCCTATTGGTATGTGTAGCTTTGTGTCCACTTAACACCTTGCTTCCCACTGTGCCCAGCGTTTAACCAGAGCGCAGAAATGTGAATGAAAGACAATTCACTTCCACGAACGATGCTCTCATATGCCAATTAAGAAAAATTCAACGCATTTCAGAATTCCGCAGCAATGCCTCACATCCCACTATCTTTCTGCCTCCAGAACCGTGCCACATTATTCACGTAGCTGTCTTCATAGAGCAGGAGGCGACCAAGCAACTTCTGTCCTCAGTCAGTAGCAGTCCCTCAGCTTGGCACTCTCTGTCTCCCTCGGTCCCGCCAAGGGTATCTTTCCCGCCTCAACTCCCACCAGATTGCTTCCAAAGATTCACTTATGCTACAACCACTGCCCCTACAGGCCAAGAACTGTCGCACATTTCCCCCCAGCCAAGAATTTTTCTCCACCTGTGCTAATCATAATTAATCCTTGAGGATCAGCCCACATGTCAACTGTTCTGTCTCTATGAAGCATTTCTGTCCTTTTTGTGACACTGAGTTTGTTCTTCACTCCGGAGTAATTAACTGCTTGCTTCCTCTTCCAACTATAAGCTACTTGTGGGTAGGAGAGGCAGCCCCATTTCTAACACAGAACACTGAGGGTTGGTTAAAAATGGGGGGAATAAGTCTACTTATCGGATATTATATCTCTATGTACTTTGAACCCAGTGACCTATGAATCCTTCTAGGTAAATCAGGACTGGACTTATATCCCAATGGATGCCAGTCTTAGAGCTTGTTGTAGTGGTGTTCCAGTTAATGAATGAATATTAATAAAGAGATACTTGCATCGTTTAAACCAATAAGTTGCAAAGTTAGAGAAATGACAGGTAGTGAAGCAGGAACAATGTATCTTAAGGGACTGTGTCTTCTTTCTCTACACATGTGAGTCTATATTCAAATTTAAAAGATGATTTTAGGGACTTCCCTGGTGGCACAGTGGTTAAGAATCTGCCTGGCGATGCAGGGGACACGGGTTCAAGCCCTGGTCCGGGAAGATCCCACATGCCGCGGAGCCACTAAGCCCGTGCGCCACAACTACTGAGCCTGCGCTCTAAAGCCCGTGAGCCACAACTACTGAGCCCGCGTGCCACAACTACTGAAGCCTGCGCGCCTACAGCCCATGCTCCATGACGAGAGAAGCCACCGCAACGAGAAGCCCGCGCATTGCAACGAAGACCCGATGCAGCCAAAAATAAAAGAAATAAAAAATTCTAAAAAAAAGATGATTTTAGCACCCTAGTGCTCAGCAATAGCTACAAAGCTAAGTTTATTGTTCTAGTTTTTTTAAGGGCAAGGGAGGAGCCTCTACTAATACTGATCACTCATGCTGCCCATTCATTTACCGAGTTTATTCACTGCTTAAGCATAAAATGCACTCAATTTTTGTTTCCGTTTCAGAGTCCATGTATGCATTCAAAGGCTACTGAGCGCCCTGGGGAACAAAGCACACCCACTGACAGACTCTTCCCAGCAAAAGGGTTAACGGTAGCCATGGTGACCACCTCCAGGAACAGCATCATCTGCAGCAGCATTCATGCTGGGCCGTCCACAGAACGGTTATAAATATACCTATTAGCAGCCTGAGCTGAATCTTTAAGCAGCGCTGTTGGGAGAAGGGATACCTAAAAATAGCTCCACACGATCACATTTGAAGACGTGTCCTCAGAAACACTGCATCTCGTGCACATATTCACACACGCACAGAATGAGTTTCAATTTTCTTTTTCCCAAGTGCCAAGAAGTGAACGCTGGAGGAACACAATAGACTATGTGACACTTTATGACCTTTGTCTTTCACTGTAACATTCCAAAGCGCAGCCCCGAAAGCGGAAAGGGGGCTCCAGCTTCACCAGCTGACTGGAGGCACTGCCCAAGCACCCTGCACAGCACGGCGGCTCCCCAGTGGGCCGCACAGGTCACACACATCGGGAAGGCTGTTCCTACAATGACCCCGCATGCGGACGGGCAGCGTGAACAGCAGCTCCCAAGAAGGGGTATCCCGTCCTTGCCCCTGGTCCACCCCAGGTTCAGAGGCCACGTCCGTGCAGTCTTCTCTAATTTCTGCTACTTCTATCTGGAGGGACATCTTACCCACACTGCTCCTAAAATACGGGTCATTTTCCACATAGGAGCAGGGAGCTCAGAGCCAGAGTGTTGCAGGCTTGAATTTCAGCTCAGCCACATTGTTAGTTTACTTGCATAAATAAATCAACCTCTCCAAACCTGCATTTATAAAGAGGGATTATGAAATGTCTCAACCAGAGATTTAAGGAATAAATCAGAGAGTGAAAGAAAGACGCCCAGCACCTGCGGGCGCTCAACTTGCGAGTTCTCCTCCTGTGTTCCTCCCTCTCTGACCTACTCCCACAGACTACAACCCTCCGGAAGGCAGGGACCGCGTCACCCCAGCTCTGCATCCACGTAGCCCGGTGTAGGGGCAGCTGCTTGGGGAGCGAACGAACGAGTGACCGTAGCTCCGTCCCGGCCCCGAGGACACAAGCACAGAATCGCACCGCCACCCGGCTCACTCCCCTCGGCTGCCACCTGTCCCAACTCCTCAATCACCCACCAGTCAAAGGGAAGAGACGAGACCATGTTCTAGCTACAGGCCTAAGGATGTGCGCAGTAGCATGTATACGGCAAGGAAAAGATCTACTTACACAAAGAGGGGAAGGCCAACATACGCCGCTGCCCTCAAAGAGCGACTCGGGCCCCAGCAGGGAGCTCTGGACCTGAGGGCCCCGCGCCCCAGGCCCCTCAGCCAACGGGGACCCATGCGAGGACCCTCAGTCTAGCGGGTTTCGCTTACCTTGTGCGTAAGCCTCCCTCTCTCCTCTCTCGGAAGGAGACACGGGACCTGCCTCACAGGGGTGTGGTGAAGCTACCTGAGATACAGCAGCGCAGAAAGCGCTGGGTCTTCTTCCCCCGCTCCTTGGGCTGTACCCCTAGAACCCTTCTCTCTGGCTGGGCTCAGCCCAAGGAGGACAGGCCGGAGACCCAAGGGCAGGGAGAGGGGGGCCTGGGTGTCTCCCTAGCCCAGTGGGGCTGGGACCCCCGTGCCCAGAGCCTTGTCCAGCCATGCTTCCATGGCTGTAGCTCTCAGAAGGCTCTGGTTACACCATTCGGTCCCCGCAGGCCTAGAGGGGCTGGCAGCTCCCACTGTTGTCGGCTGCTGAGGGCCTTGCCCGCACACCAATGCCGCCTGTCGCTCCGACCCACTAGGACCCTGACCCCCAGAGGCGCTGGCCTTCGCTTCCCGACCACCTGCCCCTTAGAGGAAGAGAGATGTCTCGGATTTGGGGGCTCTCTGAAAATTACAAACTCTGTGTAAGTTTGCCCATCTCTACTCCTCTATAAAAAAGAAGTATCTTAAAATCCCTTCAACCATCCCCAGTCCCCCGACTGGGAAGAAAATACAGCGAGTTCTGGTCATTTTCCTTTTTATGATGGGATCCTAAGGGGAGACATAAATGATAAAGGAGAAAGCCTTCTAAAACCTCAAAACCAAACTAACTCACTAAGGGAATTCAGAGGTGAGTGTAGGATTTGCAGAGCTCACCCTGGGGCTGCGGTCGAGTTTGGCAGGAACACGCGTGCGACGCTGAGCAGTAGCTCCTGGTGAGCAGGCCCCGATCGTGCGTACTGTGTCTGCAGGTATGCTTTATGTATACATACACGGACGCGTACACGCGCACTCCCAGACACGCCCCTCCAATCTGTACCTCCGGAACAAGCTAACCAAACGGCCATCCCAACAGGCACCGGAAGGACAAACACCCGTGAGGGGGCAGGATAGGGGTGCGATCAGGGGTCTTCTTGTATCCTGTATTAACTCAACGGTACCTATGACGTCTGCTTTCGTCAGACGGAGGGCGGGCAGATAAACCGACTGGCAATATGGTAAAAATGTTAAGAACCCATGAGCTGAGGGGAATAGTAAAGAATATACAGTCATCATCCATGCATTCAGACCCACGGGGCTATAAGAAATCTGAACATTTTGCCATATTCACTTACAGGTGAAGCCACCCAGTGCCCCTGCCTTCCTCCTCAGAGGTAACCACTACCTTGAAGTTGGTGTGTGTTCTTCACATATATTTTTATATGCTTACTACATGTATGTAGATATAGTATTGTTCTGCATGTTTTTAAACATGATGGAAATGTAATCATACTCACTTTATTCTGAAACTTACTGTTTTCACTCAATATATGATCATGTCCAGACTTAACATGCTGATAAATGTAGATTTAGTTCATTTTAACCACTGTGTGGTATTTCAGTGTATGAATTTAACACATTTTATTTAAGAGCCCCCATCAATGGACATTCAGGTGGTTTCTAATTTTCACTATTGAGACAGTGCTGCAGGGAACCCTGTGCTTGCCTCCTTGCTCAAGAGCTTCTCTGATGTGCCGTCCAAGGAGTGGGGATAAAGAGTCAAAAATATACACAGCCTCAACCTTATTAAAAATGCCAAATGGTTGTACAGATTTATACTTTGGCCAACGCTGTATGAGAGTTCCTCTTACGTCCTTACAGTTTCTGGTATTAAAGAATTTGTTTTTATTTTCCCAATCTGATGGGTACATTTTACAACTGTGAAACTATAGCTGTCCCACCCACCCATACATCTGTCCCTCCAGTCACTTACTCAACAGATATTTAAACTGTCATACGCCAAGCATTTTGCTAAAAACACTGAAGACACAGTTAAAAGAAAGACAAAATCACTGCCCTTTTGGAGGAGCAGGCAATACACAGAAATAAAACAGATGATGGGGCTTCCCTGGGGGCGCAGTGGTTAAGAATCCACCTGCCAATGCAGGGGACACAGGTTTGAGCCCTGGTCCGGGAAGATCCCACATGCCATGGAGCCACTAAGCCCGTGTGCCACAACTACTGAGCCTGCGCTCTAGAGCCCGCGAGCCACAACTACTGAAGCCCCTGCACCTAGAGCCCATGCTCCACAAGAGAAGCCACCGCAATGAGAAGCCCACGCACCGCAACGAAGAGTAGCCCCCGCTCGCCGCAACTAGAGAAAGCCCGTGTGCAGCAACAAAGACCCAATGCAGCCAAAAATAAAATAAATAAAATAAAAATAAACTTAAAAATAAAAATAAAAAAATAAAAGAGATGATGAATGGAACGTCAGGAGGGTCCCGAGTGCTACGGAGAACACTAAAGCAGGACCACAGGGTAGAGGATGAGGGAGCTGCTACTGATGGCATTTCCCTGGCTAGTATTTACAAAAGCATCATTAAGAATCTAATCACAGGGCTGGGCACCGGCAGCATGACCCTCGCCAGCGCAGGCTTCCTCTCCTGGGAAGGGCCGGCTCACCCCCACTGCCCATTTCTCTGGCTTCTTATTGATTCCCACATCTGTGAAAATCCCTCCTCCAGTATGGGGACCAGTCCTCTATTGGTGATGTGTGCTGGTCACACCTCCCTTTCTGTGGATCCTTTCCCTCTCTGTGTTTTTCACTCTTTCTTTACTTGGGGTATATCATACATACTAGAAGATGCAAAACATGTAATGACATGTGACTTAGCTTTAAATTTTGTTCATACAGTCTCCTTTACAGAATTTTGTATAATTTTAACATAACCGAACTGGTCAGTCTTTTCCTCGATGGTCTGTGCTTTATATTCCAAGCCTAAGAAACCCTCCCTAAAATGGTCAAGTCGTAAACACGCTGCTCTTTCATACTTGTGTCTTTATCCTACCTGATACCAATTTTGTTTATCATATTCCAATTCTCTTGTTTTCTCCACATGGATAACCAAATGTTCCAGCATCATTTATGAAAAGGTTCTGACTTTCTCCCATTGATTTACGATGACCCCGGTCATTCCATATTCCATCAATTCTAAAATTCTCATCAGACCGTTTTTATAAAACTGTGTTAGGTCTGCCATCTGGCTGACAACAATTATAAAACATCGTAGATTGTAAGATGAATTTGTATTTCAGAGATGAAACAAAGGTGCTTCTTAGAATTAATGAAACTGGGCGTGTGGATTTTCCCTATACCTATGGACCTGACTTGGACCTTGCTATTCCCTTTTACAAAACATGTCTACCTGTCCCTGCATAATTTATCAGACTGTTTTACTTACTCCGGTTTTATAAGCCTTAGTACCTCACAGGGCAAGATTCCACGACCTGCTCACCTGCTTCAACTGTCTTGGCTCTTCCTGGCTCATTCTTCCTCCGTCGGAATTCTAACATTAGCTTGTCGGGTTGATTTTCAAACTAGGAATTTTGCTAGGGATGATATATAACACAGTTAAACCTGGGAGTAAGTTGACCTCTTCACAATACTGAGTGTTTCCATCCACAAACATGGAACACAGCGCATGATTTCATCAGGTCTGCTTTTAAGCTTTGTAATACTCTACATAAAGGTCTTGCATACACTGCAGATTTTTTTTCCCCCAAAGTACCTTGGAGTATCTACGGCTATTGTGAATAAGAATGTTTTAAATTGTATTTTCTAATTATTTTTTATTGGTATGGAGACATGCTACTAATTTTTTATCCTGAATCAAGAAAGCTTATTGAACTCTTTCATCAATTCTAACAGCTCTCTGCAGGGTCTCTTGAATTTTCCCCATAAATGATCCAATCATCCACAAATAAAGATAGGTTTGTTTCTTCCATTCTAATTCATATGTCTTTCATGTTTTTATCTTTTCTTATTGCAACAGCTAGAACTGGGGTAATTTCGAGTGGAAACAGTGAGCAGACATCCTTGTCTCACTCCTGACTTAAACAGTAATGTGTCGAAAGTTTCACAGGTAAGCGTAACGTTTCCTATGGATTTCTCACAGACACCTTTAAGCTAATAATGCTCCCTTGAAGTCTTAGTTTACTAAGAGCTGTTATTATGAATATATGTTGGATTTTATTGAATTTTCTGTATCTATTTACATTGTTTTTCCCTCAATTAACTTGCTAGTATGACATGTAACATTGAGAGATTTTTCTGACATAGAACCATCCTCACATTTCTAAGATAAAGTCTACTTGGTCATGACTTTTTATTCCTTTTATACCCGGCAGAATTTGATTTGCTCATGTTTTATTTTGGTTTTTTGCATTGTACTAAAATCCTAGCCACCCGTGAAACTTTGGAACCCAGAACACACCTAACTGCTTCATATTTTTTGATTTGTATTTTTTAAAATGTTTATCTTATATTTTAACTCACAGAGGTATTTTTGATTTCTCCTTTCAGTTTTTTTCTGTTATCGTCTATGCTCTTTTTCTGGCAAGAATGAATCAAAGCAGGACCTGACCAGACCTGGAATTCCACACCAATTCCCCGTCTGCAAGTCCATCTTCACTGTCTCTCCTTTGCTAAACCTTTACCTAAATTCAGTACTTATTCCCTTAAATGGCACAAGTATATTAAAGGTCCTGGTAGGGTATCTGGCAAATAACACAGTTGATTCAATCCAATTAACAAATTGCTAAATGTTCAATACACTAGTTGAACTTTCAAAACCAACTTCCTTCAAGAACAGAGAATTTGGAAATGTTACATATTTAAGGAATTTATGAGGATATACTTAGTAAATTCTTCACCAGCTACTCAATTCTTCTACGTGCTAGACTTCCTAAATCTCTTCTCTGCTTCACACAACGCTGAACACGCAGGGGCAGCTGTGTGGCCACGAGACGCACGCGCCCTTTGCTACAGCAGGCACCTGTCTGCCCGCCCCTACCAGAGCAGGTTCCAAGGGTTTGGTGAAGGGCTAAGTTCTACATTCAACCTCCAAGAATGTATGTCTACGGGCACTGTGCATCCAGGGGCGGGGGGAGGGGAGGTGTGCTCATGTGCGTATATACATATGCACGTTTCCCCCCTCAACTTATAGTCAAGCCAATGTAAGGATCCCCATTAAAAAAGCATGTTCCTAGGGACTTCCCTGGCGGTCCGGTGGTAAAGAATCTGCCTTCCAATGCAGGGGACGCAGGTTCAATCCCTGGTCGGGGGACTAAGATCCCACATGCCGCGGGGTAGCTAAGCCTGCGCACCACAACTACTGATCCCGAGCGCCTCAGCTACAGAGAGAAAACCCGCGTGACACAACTAGAGAGAAGCACGAGCGCTGCAACGAAGAGACTGCGCACCACAACGAAAGATCCCGCGTGCCGCAACTAAGACCCAATGCAGCCAAAAAAAAAAAAGGAAAATAAATAAATAAAAAATAAATATTTAAAAAAGCATGCTCTTAGAAACCAACTCTATTCAAAACTATTTTTTTTTAAAGACCAGCCCTGTGGCATTGTGTCATTAATTTGAGCTTTTAAGTGTTACCTCCACCTTAATAACATGGCTCTTGCCAGCCTCTCTCCTATATTACATGCCTCTTCTACTTTATAATCAATAGTCACTAACCAGCTTCTCGTAGTTTCTCAAACAGCAGGCTCTGAAACCACTTGCCCTGTCATTAATACACTCCATAACCTTGGGCAAGTTGCTTAATAACTACAGGGCTCAGTTTTCTTACAGGAAAAAAAATGGGGCTAAGAGCGCTCATGTTGCAGTATAATTTTGGTAACTAAACGCAATAAAGTATGTGAAATTACCCGTTACGTAACACAGGTGCTCAATAAAGACAAGTTTCCTTCCATTTCTACTCAAATATCCACTTCCTCTTTTCTTTCGTTATGACTGCCTCCCTGTCTCCCTTTTTGGGGTCCACGCTTTACTCTACCTTCAGCAGTGGACAGCTAACTACCCACTTTAGGATGAACCTAAGCAGAAAATCCAATAAAGCGTAAGTGCTCCACAGGCAACAGCTGTCTGCGTCAGAATCCCTCCCCTCCCCCCACGCCAGCCACAATGCCACATCCCTCTTATTCACTGTATTCGTAAATGAATTCTTTCCTTTAGTGGGGGCAGCACATATGGTCTCAGCAGACATACAGAAGTCATCTGTATGTCTCATCAGTGTCTTAACGTCTTGGTTGATGCCTTACTCTAGGCCTGAGACAGCAAGGCATAATCAAGAATTAGAGGAGGCACACAGCTGGTTGGGCTAACACTGTCAAGATAAGCTGGCTGTGTCAGAAAAACAGCGCTTCCTTCATCGTAAAAGAGTCATAATATTTATTTATAGCTGGATAACTTCATGGCAGGAAGATGGGAAATCAAAGAATAAAGCAGAACTTACTAACATTATCAGAGCTATTTTTATCTTAAGTGTGTGAACATCATTCTCAGGCTCTGGCCTAAATGAGCATAATTACAATGAGCGATGAGATAGACAGAAAGACACAGCTCAATCACCAACAATGCTTCCTGCTTTTAAAAAGTAGTTTATACGTATTATTTCACTTGATTCTCAAGCCACAGCGAGTTCATTTCCAGAAGAGGACAGTGAGGCTGGAACAGGAACAGTGACACCATCATCCAGAAAAAGCACACGGAGTCAGTGCCCAGGCCCAGACACACGCCTCGTGCACAGCGCCATGGGCTCGAGGGCCGCAGGAGGGAAGCACACACAGCCTCTCGTATACAACGTTCAATACGGAAGAAAAGCAGCCGTGCATTCGTTCACTTCATCAGGAAATATTTATTGAGATACTACTTTGTGCCAGGTGCTGGCTCAGGTCCCAGGGGCACGCAATGAACAAGACAGCCAAAGCCCTGCCCTTTGGCTTTGGCTTAGGGGAGCCTATCCTCAAGTGGTCGTACAAACGAGCCGTGAGGCCCAGAGCCAGGGGAGCGTGTGCGGGGAGGGGAGAAAACAACCAGACCGCTGGAGGGGCTCAGAGACACGTGCACACGTCGCACTGACACACTCAGACCATCTTAATAAAAACGATGCCCTTGTGATGCTGTCATGATGCTGCCCCTTCTCCGTTCACAGCCATCAACCACATTGTCACCTGACTTTCGCACCTGGACTCTGGACTCCACCTTATTACCCTGAATTCTCTTCTAAAACAAGTTTTCTGCTGTCAGAGAAAAGAATCCCCAGTTTTTGTCATGGACTCACTACCTGGGAAGAAACTTGAGGATGGTCCATTTAGCATCTCCTTCGTACTGCCCAGGGTCCTTTCAATGTACCACGATGCCACAAACTGTCCACAAGGAGGCTCAGGATGGCAGGACGACAGGGTGCTTGCCACCCCACCGTCCCAACCCACCTCGCCGAAACCCTTGTGTCCACACTGACTCAGACCCCGTGGGGTTCCTCCAGAAGGCTTTCCTTTCAGGCCTGTACCTTCCAACAATCTTGCAGCGATTCAGAGAACACTTCAGGCAATTCATTTAGTGATTCATATCCAAAAATACTTATACCCACCTTGCAACAGAAGGCCTGGAGAGGTTCTGGGAACCAGTACGTTCATAGTCCTGAGCACGAGGTGAATGACGGAATGAGCAAGATGAACAGAGTTATTCTCATTTTGAGCTCAGTTTTTCTATTTATTGTGACAATCTGATCGTGCTTTATGAGGGTTGCAAATTGTTAATTTACAGACACTATTTACAGCCACGTTCTCTTGATTATGTTTCCAGAAGGAGCTGACCCATTTGGGAGTGGTTTTCTAGTTAAGTTCACAGTCTCCAAAACAGAAAAAGTGCACAGGTAAGTCTTTTACATTTTCAGTCTGTACTCTGCTGGGCTAAACCAGTTGTCTGGTGTAGCTAAATAAGGTGATATATATATGAAAACACTTCCCAGGAGGCAGGAACTATTATTATCATTATTATTCCACTCCTGAGAGTAATGGCGCCGTCAACCTCTGATCTCGTCCCCACTGCTCTGGTCTCCCTGCAAACGAAGACTAGTGGGGGCCCCCGGCATGGTCAGTGCATCCCAGACGGCCAGCCGATCCCAAACAGACCAGGAAGGTCAAGAGCAAGTGCAGGTTCCTTGGGCTCTTAAATAGGATTAAGAATATTATTCTCTCAGATTAGTGCCTGGGCTTCACACTGCTTATTTGTGAAGCGGGGATAAAGTATCTACACACAGGGTTGCTGGGTTGGTTAAAATGTATCTAAATCATCTTCTTCCAAGGTGCCGGGCAAACATTTATTAATTCCCTGCTCATCTCATCCAAGTTTTTGCTCAACTTGACCCAGTATGTGAAGCACAAATATGAACCCCGAGAGGCCTGAGGAAACTACATGAGAGGACTCTATATAACACACACACACACACACACACACACACAAGTATGTATGTATCTATGTAGGTACGCATGCATAACACTACATACATCCCAGAGGGCTCCAGCCGGATGACTGGAGGAAGCAGTAGAGCCCTCCACGCCATGACACGCGACACGTGTGGCAGGACGTGTGTGACAAGGAAGACGTGCCCAGGCAGAGCGGGAGTGATGCACACACACTGCAGCTTAGCATGTACCAGGCACTACTGCCAAGCTCTCCATTCTGTTACCTCACTTTAATCATCATAACAGCCTCGTGGGAATCGATGATGATCGTGGCCCTCACTTTATAGATGAGGAAAATGAAGCCCAAGGGTTACTGGGGTGGATGCCAGCTGGGTCAAAGGAACTGGTCCCCCAAATCACCAGTAGCCACAGGTGGTAACTGGGACCAGGAGAGGAGACCATCAAGACAGAGACTGAGACCAACTGGCTGGTAATCAAACCCCAGCCGTCCCCACAGGAAGAAGCGGGCAGAAGGGGTGCAGAGACTGCCGTGGGGTCCTGGAGCCAAGAGAAAGGCCCCAGGGACGCGGCTGGGGCTCTGTGGTGCCTCACCTTCGGCACTGCCTCCTGTAGGCTTTTTCCCATCAGTGACTTAAGTAAGAACAGAATAAGCAAGTTTACCTCAATCCCTTGGACACCACGGTCTCTAGGGAGAGCAAACACGAGCGACAGCAGAGCTGACATTCTAAGCGGCTTCTGCTGGCTCACATATGGCATCAAAACCAGTGAGAGGACGTGCAGCAAAGGTTCATCGACCTCCCACATCTAGGCTGCAAGGAATCAATTGCACGGGGACAGAGAAGCGGAGGTGGAGATTGACGTGGGGTGACGGGACGGAGGAGGACCAGGAGGACACCCAGCAGGGGATGGACACGCCCTCAGGTCACGTTAACCGACACAGGAGCCCCTGCACAGCGGGCTAGGTGATCTCAGGCGCTCGGAGCTGGCGGACAGGCCTGGATTCCACCAGCTGGTGGATGATCCCTCCTGCTGAGCACCCTTCCTTCCTCTCTGGACTAGTCCGCTAGGGCTGCCAAAACCAAGTAACAAAACGGGTGTGACTGAAGCAGCAGAAATACATTGTCTCCCAGTTCTGGAGGCTGCAGGTCTGTGAACAAGGTGTGGGTAGGGCTGGCTCCTCCCACGCCCTCTCCTTGGCCCAGAGGCGGCTGCCTGCGGGTTCACGTGCAGACAGTAGTGAAGTCTTCCGATCCAAGAACACGGGACGTCTTTCCCCTCGCCTAGGTCTTCTGTAACTTCTCCCAGTGATGTTTTACAGTGTTCAGTACACAAGTCTTAACACTTCTTTATGTGAAGTTTATTCCTCATTATTTTATTGTTTTTAATACCATTATTAAAAGAATTATTTTCTCAATATCCTGCAACTTTGCCGAACTCATTTATTAGTTCTCATAGTGTTTTAGTGAAAGACTTACATGAGATCACGTCATCTGCCAGCAGACGTAGTTTCACTTCCTCTTTTCTAAACTGGAGGCCTTTAATTTCATTCCCCAGCCCAATTATCTGGCTCAAGCTTCCTGTACAACGCTGAACAGGAACGGCAAGAGTGCCTCCTTCCTGGTCTCGGGGAGCGTCCTGACTTTCACCATTAAGAAGACACCGGCAGTGAGCTTTCACGGCCACCCTTTACCCACCTGGGGGTGCTCACTCCCTCCCTGACGGGGGTTGTTTTGTTTGGGGGTTGTTTTGTACGGTGACCCACAGATGTCAGGGTGATCTTCCTACAACGCAGAGCTCATCCAATCACAGCCTCTTCCTCAGACGCCAGGGCTTTCGGGAGCTCCGAGCCCCTCACACCTCCACCCTCATTTCTTACCACTTTCGCTTTGCTCTTTGCCTTCTGGCAACAAACTGATGGAGATTACCTAACACTCTCTGCTACTTTTTCCCTCCGTGACTTTGATCTCCCTTCCTTCTGTTTGGAATGCAATTTCTATGACCACCCATTTCCCCTGCAATTCTTTTAAAACTTTGTTTTATTGCATCTTAGAAACCTTCTGTAAGCAGAGTCTAGGTGAGCTCCCTTTATTCCACGCTGCCAATACTCTACGTGCGTTTGCACCCTTACAGCCACCACGTTACAAACTGTATGTTCATGGGCCTGTCTTCCCCAACAGACAATCAAACCTTTAAAGCACCATCTCCGCCTTACTGACCTCTGTCCCACCAGCATCTGACCCAGAGCTCAGCACAGGGCGGGTAACGTGCAGCCTTGGGGGATGAATGAATGAATGATTCATTAAGCCCATCCTCAACTTTCCTGGCAGAGTGGCTTTTCTAAAGTGCAAATTTGATCATACACTCACTTGCTAACATCCCTTCACTAGCTGCTGATACCCGGCAGGATGACGTCCAAACTTCCTTTGTGGCATAAAAGAGTCTCCTCGACCTGCCCCAGCCCCAAATCTCTCCATTCCTATCTTCCGCTACACACCCCACTCCCTAAACCCCCCAAAACCATTACGACCCCCTAACACCAGAGCTCTTTCAAGCCTCCCCACATTTGCCGGGTCACACCCTGCACGCTGGACTGCCCTGAATGTCCTTCTCCACTCTCACCTGGAAACCAGCCAACCCCTTTTTCAAGAGTCAGCTCAAACATCGCCTCTGAGCTCTAGATCTGTTTATACAGCTGGCTACTTTGCTTGGCTGTTTCAAAGGCACCCACACTCCCCGAATCGGAGCGTGAACCCATGACCAGGTCCGCCCTGCCTCTGCCAAGGAAGAGAACTCCTTTCCTGTCCCACGTTTTCCCGCTCGGCCACAACTCCACTGTCAATCCAAACGCCCATCTCAGAAACCCCGTCTCCTCTCTTCCTATCCTCCTCCACCTATCCTGCCAGCCTTGTTGTTTGCAAATATCTCTGAAATCCATCCATTCTCTCTGGCTCTACGCCGTCACCTTATCCAAGCCATCACTGTGTTTCTCTTGGACTAGCGTTAACAGTGTCCTGACTGACCCGTTTCCACGCTGGCCTCCCCTCCAACGCCGCGCCCCAAGCTTGAGCCGAGGCGCGGAGCTTACATCGCACTCCTCTGCCCCTCCCCCTCCTGCAGTCCTCCAAAGGCTTCCGTTACCCTGATAACAAACACCGAACCTCACCACGGCCCACGGGCTGCACGGCCAGCTTCCCCTGACCACCACTCCGCCCCCTCGCCCTGTGTCCCCTGCTTTTAACATTCACTCCGCCCTCATCCCTCTGCCGAGCTCCCACTCATCCTTTGGATCTCAGCACCTCCTCAGGAAAATCTTGTCCGACACCCTTGTCTAGGTCAGTCTATGACCTCATAGAATCACATTCCTTTTCTTCGTAGCTTTTGTCCCAGTTATTTGAATCGGAGGGCTACTGTACAGACTATACACCCTTTGAGAGAAGGACCGTGGCATTGTGCCCTGTGGTCCGGCACACACTGGCTCAGAGAAGACACTCGCGGAGTATCTGCTACGTGAGTAAATGTACATGAAATCCTTACTCGTCGCAACCCTCAGGTAGAAATGACATCCTCCCGCCTTTAGGCTCCACTGTTCCTGGTCGGAAGGCTAGCACGGCACCGGGCTACGCTATGAGACCGCTATGCTGTTAGGATTCTGTATTGATGCATCTCCCCCTGCTGGATTGTGCGCTCCATGTGGTAGGAAGCGCTTTCATTACAATCCCTGACACTTAACTGATGCTCAAGAAATATCTCATGATGGAAGGGCTCAGTCCTTGGATGGGTAGACCTGGGTGCTACGATTTAAAAGGGCAAAACTTCTCACTGGTAAACATGAGGGCAAGGAGATCTAGATGGGTTTCCAAATGGGGACTGTTTAGCTCAAGGATACAAAGCTTCAGAAAAGGGAGAGCCCCTTCCTTTCCTGTTAGGAGTCTCTAAGGTGGAGGCTCCAGAAGGCAGGCGCTGGGACCTGTGGGGGGCAATGTAAGAAAGAACCTGAGCGCCTGCCACTGGGCGTGACCACAGAGAAAGCTCACAGCCACTGCTCACATGCTGCAGAAAAAATCCCTGTACTTGGTCGAGACTGGACTGAAATTCTTTCTTTTAATTCAATTTATTTAATTTAAAATAAATTAATTTAATTTTAAATATTTGTGGGACATCTATTACATAAATGCTAGGAACAAGGGAAATAGATACAGAGAAGACCCACCAAGCACCCCCGGGGAGCCTGCAGATGACTGTTCAGATTGCTTCTGACCCTTAGACCCCAAGAAATAATAATAAATTAAAAGGACGATCCAATTTGCTTTAATAAGTAACCCTTCATCCAAAAGGATAAATTTCTGTGGATCTATTGACACATGACCCCTGAGTGTCAATGCCCAAAAAAGCAGGCTAGCTAAACCAATTGAGTGTATACCTTGGTTCTTGCAACAGCTGCCAAATTGATTGGCAATGCCTAACAGGAAAAGGGGCTATGTTCTAATCATGACAACAAAAAAAGACATCTCGCTTTTTTTTTGGAGATACTTGCAAGCCTTGAAAATGGCTTAGCTGAGAGCCAGCACTTTGCAAGTTCAAGGGCATACCTTGGAAACCACAGCAGGCAATGCCTTTGCTCGTGGCCTACAAGGAACGTGTGGAGAGGTGAAAAGCACCAGGGCTGGGAATGAGGGAGCCCGGGTCTCCTCTCCTGCTAGCTGTGTGCCATCTACTGTGCTCCTGAACTTGGAAGCAGGGACCTACTTAATGTGAGTGTACAGCTCAACAACAACCCCTCAGGAAGGTCAAGCGACTTCCCCAGATTCATTATTTATTTAACTATTCAACAAATGCTGAGAGAGCACCTACTACCACCAGGCACTGAAGTGAATCATAGAGTCCCTGCCCTCAGTGGAGCTGCCCTCCCCACGGTGACACCAGGAGGCAGGGGAGCAAGTCCCCCACCCACTCTATTTAACACGGAAGGCAGCAGGTGTCTTCCCCACAAAGGTTTGCCTCCTATCAGCCTCCACACCATGTCCACAAGGAAAGCATACTAGGCAAGAGAAAAGACTCTGCCCATTAGATAAAGCAGAATTCCATGGATAATGCCAGAAGTTCTTCGGAATCTCATCCTAGCCACTCAGCTCAACTAAAGAGGGAAATCAGGTCTCTCACTCTGCAACTCCAAAGAAAATCAAGCATTACATGTTAAAAAAAAAAAAAGAAAAAAGAAAAAAAACCCCAAATCAAACTATCGATACGATTTCTAACATAATCCTCTTTTCAGGTCTGGGTGCCCACGGACGGCAGTGCAGCTCAGCACTTCGCTGAGCAAGGGCAGCCCTGTGTGGTGAGACAGAGTGATTGCAGTGCTGTACATTGCCCAGAGGCCTCGTTAACTTCCAACAAGTGAGTTTCCTGGCCTCTGTTCTAGAAACTGCTACCCTATTTAAGAGTCAGGGAAGAGGAACCGATACCAGGGAACCAGACTATCCTGAGTTTCGAAACAAGAGCAAGTACTATGACTACAAACACAAGTTAGGAGCAGCCATCAATTACTGAGTGTTCAGGATGTGCTCTTCTATGTGTCCAGGGCCTAAATCACTGTCTGATTTGGTCATACGTGGCTATTACCATCGCATTTTACAGGTGAGGAAGTTGAGGCTCGGAGGAGTTAATGACTTGCTGAAAGGTCTCATAGCTAATAACTGAGGATGCCTAGAGTTCCCTGGAACCCAGACGGGCCTCGTCAGAAGCAGCAGGCCCAACCCTTCCTCCACCCTTTCCTTTCATGACACAGAATAAAGTACCGTGCGCAGGCTTCACGGAGCCCTGGCTGTGCTCCAAGCACCTTGCAAGCACGATCTCTACTCTGCACGACACTCAGAGTAAATCTCATCCTAGTTTCACAGACGTAGAAGCCGCGGCTCTGAGAGGCAAAGCGGCTTTGCCCACGATGGCACAGCTGGCAAGGAGCATAGTCAGGACTCACCCCTGTCCCGCTGCTCCGGACATAACTGTCCATTCAGCTACTTCGTGCAGCCGCAACAGAGACTCGAAAGCGGGCTCAAGCTCTACACCCGGGAGAAGCAAGGCCGATGGGCAGAGAAAGGGAGAAGGGGGATGCAGATGCGAGTCCAGCTGGAACAGGCCACCACGGTGTCCAGAGCAACCCCACAAAGCAGAGACACCGACACAGAAGCCTGATTCCTGACACGACAGCCTCCCGAGGCCAAGTCCGAGAGCTCCGGCAGCACGGAGTTCAGAGGGGCCTTTCCCTGGAGACGCCGCCCTCTGCACCACTGCGGCCCTCCTCCTCTGCACAGGGCTGCCCACCAGCCCTAACCAGCCCTCTGTTATGACGCCAGCCCCTCCGTGTGACACCGTCTACCTGCCCCGAGCTCATGGCCTGCCGCTAAGTACAAACTGTTCATTGTTCTCCACTGTACCTCGAGGATCCACGTGAAACTGACAGTGATCAAAATGTTCTGTTTGCTGGTGCGGGAAAAACCCCAATGAAAGACGCAGAGCTGCCCAGCCCGCCGCCCTCCTCACCTGCCAGCACGCGATGCTCTAGAGCTCCATCGCCCGCCCTCAGCCCCAGCCGCGTGACACCCCTCAGAGCTCCCCGACCAGCCTGCCGCTTTCAGTCCTCTGTGCTTTTTCAGACGCTGTTTCCTCTGAGCGGAAGGCTTTTCCGTGCACTCCAACCTAGTCTGTGATTGGTTTTTATTACTGGGCTCCTTCTTAGTCCGAGTTCCACAGAGACAGGACTGATCTCGTGCTCTGTCTTCCCGGTGCTAACCCACTGCATGAGGCATAGCAGGTGTTCAATAAATATTTAACGAATGAATAAAAGAATAAACTCTATGTAGCGGGGCCACCACTTCAAAATAATCCAGTTGTGGGAGGAGGGTAGAATCAAAAGCGTGAAGTTCTGTGGCTGGACAGGGTCATGGTGGTACAACAATGTGAAGGTACTTCAAGCCTCTGAACTGTACACTTAAAGTGATTAAAACGGTCAATTTTATGTTCCATATATTTTACCACAATTTTATAAACTAAACAATTATTTTTAAAGAACAGGGTCCGTGCTCTGCACTCTCTCAGCTCACCAGAGCTGCCTGCTCCCAGCAGTGAGGCCTGGCTGAGGGACGAGGAAGGTGTGCTGTCCCCGCCAGAGCTGCAGCCCCCCACCCAGGACCCTCAGCAGGTAGCGTCTCCCACCTGCACACCAGGTGGATCGATTTCACAACGACGGGCAAAATCAAATCATTCCAGCATCTAACTTAGGCTGTGAGCTCCTTAAAGAGATGGACTAACCTCCTCCGATGCCCAGAACCCCATGCAGAGTCCTGCACCCAGGAAGCGTTCAATCAAGAAGGACAGCAGCCGCCAGACACAGAGCAGAGACAGGGTGTCAAGTTCCCTGGACACTATTGCTGCTGTTTCCCAATAAGGAGAATCAGATCCAAGGCTGATGCCGCCTCAGTGCTGAATGACCCGACAAATGAACGAAGCACTGAATGAATGACTTCAGTAAGGAATGGAGAGGGCAGGCAGCAGGGCCAGAGGGGTTTACGAAGCTGCACTGCACGTCTTACATGGAAGCCCACATCCTGGGAACCGAGCCTTAAAATCACATCAATCTGACTATTCTTATATAATACATCAGTATTTTCCAATAATTCATTGCCTCTGTTTTGATAAATTGCATCTTAAAGGGAAAATCAACAGTAGAGGGAGAAGGAGATGGGCCAAGGAGAGACAGACAGAGCTCAGAATACAATTACCAGTTCAGACATCAAAGAATGGATAGGTCAATGCAAGAGCCTATTAGCTCCGGGCCCAGGAGGGGACTTGTGAAAAGATAATGGACTTAGAAATCATATTTAAAAGAAGATTCCAGATTAATTAACAAATAAAAAGAAATTTTATGAGAAACTAAAACTATCTCACCTAATAAAGTTATCTCAAGTAATAAAAGAGCTGCTAACTTAAACCCTGAGTGAAGATAAGATATGTAGAACTGGGACTTCCCTGGTGGCACAGTGGTTAAGAATCCGCCTGCCAATGCAGGGGACACAGGCTTGATCCCTGGTCCCGGAAGATCCCACATGCCTCAGAGGAACTAAGCCCATGCGCCACAACTACTGAGCCTGCGCTCTAGAGCCCATGAGCCACAACTACTGCTCCCGTGTGCTGCAACTACTGAAGCCCACTCACCTAGAGCCCGTGCTCCGCAACAAGAGAAGCCACTGCAATGAGAAGCCCGTGCACCACAACAAAGAGTAGCCCCCGCTCGCCGCAACTAGAGAAAGCCCAGGTATAGCAACTAAGACCCAATGCAGCCAAAAACAGATATGTAGAACTGAGAAAGAGTAAAATCATTGTGTCTTTCATCAAGAATGTGAGACACGTGGGGAAAAGCAGACACCACCAGGCAGCTCCCACCAGCCCGGGGTTCTAGGCAGTGGGGACACAAGATGCACAAGACTCCCTTCTCAGTCCTGACTCATTTCTCATTAAGTTTTACAACCAAATTTCATAAGAGTAACTCCACTTGCTGCTTCCTTCATCCCAGTGACTCTGCGACCCTTCACAGGCTGGCTTCTTCCCACATTCGCTATCGAAACCTCTCCATCACTTCCTGAAGTTGTCCACAATGCCCACGTTGCCAAATTCAGGGGATATTTTCCTCATTCTTCCCACCAGACCTCCTTGCTACCCATTGTTTCACCTGTTTTGATGACCCCGGGTTCCTGTGGCCCACGCTTCCTCCTGCTGCTTCTTCACTGTCTTCCGTGAACACCCATCCATCTTATCATCCCTAGGACACTGCTGGTCCAGGACCTGGCACGGCCCAGCTCTTCTCCCCCAGGGGCACACCCTGAGTGGTGGCCGCAACGCCACGGCACCCTTTCCTCCGCCTGCGCTCACTGCCAGGTCTCCATCTCTGGCTCAGACCTCTCCCCTGGGCCCTGGACTCGTTCGGACAACACGCTTCTGTGCTCTAGGCACAGGGGCCAGGCCTCAGGGTGGCCAGGTGCAACTCCTGGGCTTAACACACTTCCCAAACCCCTCCCCACTCAGCCAGGAGCTGGCTTCCCCTCCACTCAACAGGTGGGGCGAGAGCCACTTGTGCTTAATCTCCCAGCTCCAACACTTGCTGTTCAAGCTTATCTGGATCCAAAAGCCACACTCACTGTATCTCCAAACTGTCTCCACTTGAGACAAAAATGCAGGCCGCTGAACCAACCAAACACAAGTACTGGCTGTCAGCTGCCTTTATTTTCACAAGGATACCAGGTCACCCAAGACAGAGTCATCTAAGTGACAGTTCCTCATCCTAAAAATGAAACTTACACTCAGGTTCAGGGGGTGAATATGCCAAATTTACGTCAATGGCAATGACACACCCACGTACAGTAGTCCCCACCCCCATTTATCTGTTGTTTCAATTACCCATGGTCAGCCTCAGTCCAAAAATATTAAATGGAAAATTCGAGAAATAAACAATTCATGAGTTTTAAATCACATGCTGCTCTGAGGAGCATAATGAAATCTCGCACATCCCACTCTGCCCCACCATGGGTATCATCCCTTTGTCCAGCGCATCTTGCCCGTTAGTGACTTAGTAGCCGTCCTGGGTGTCAGATGGACCACCCCTATGGCAGTGCTCGTGTTCAAGTGACCTTTGTTTTACTTAATAATGACCCCCAAAGTGCAGGAGTGGTGATGTTGGCAATTCAGACACACCAGAGAGAAGCCGTAAAGTCCTTCCTTTAAGTAAAAAGGTGTAAGTTCTCTGTTTATAAATAAATCATATGCTGAGTTTGTTAAGATCTACAGTAAGACTGAATCTTGTAGCCATGAAATCATGAAGAAGGAAAAAAGAATTAGCCCCAAAAATCATTTTCCATGTTTTTGATAATAGCCATCCTAGTGGGTGTGAGGTGGCATCTCGCTGTGGGTTTTTTTTTTTTTTTTACTAATTTATTTATTTATTTTATATTTTATTTTTGGCTACGTTGGGTTTTCGTTGCTGCACGTGGGCTTTCTCTAGTTGCGGCGAGCGGGGGCTACTCTTCGTTGTGGTGCGCGGGCTTCTCATTGCGGTGGCTTCTCTTGTTGATGAGCATGGGCTCTAGACACACGGGCTTCAGTAGTTGTGGCACTCGTGCTCAGTAGTTGTGGCTCGTGGGCTCTAGAGCGCAGGCTCAGTAGTTGTGGCGCATGGGCTTAGTTGCTCCTTGGCATGTGGGATCTTCCCAGGCCAGGGCTCGAACCCATATCCTCTGCATTGGCAGGCGGACTCTTAACCACTGCGCCACCAGGGAAATCCCTCTTGCCGTGGTTTTGATTTGCACTCAATAACTATTTTTGATTACAAGTCTCATCAATATTCACCTTAAAACACTAACAAGTAATGTTACTTTTACTTACTTAAAAATGAATGAGCTTTCCCAGGTTCTGCAGGGACGTGCAGCTCTGAGCCATGTCTCGCGCCGTGCTGCCCTCCTTCTTTGCCGGCTCACCTGCCCATCTCCTCCGGGGACTGTGAGCACCAGTATCTCCAGTGTCTGGTAGTTCATTCAACAGGTGTCGATTGAAAGCCTCTTTTTTTTTTTTTTTTTTTTTTTTTTTTTTTGCGGTACGCGGGCCTCTCACTGTTGTGGAGCACAGGCTCCGGACGCGCAGGCTCAGCGGCCATGGCTCACGGGCCCAGCCGCTCCACGGCATGCAGGACCCTCCCGGACCGGGGCACGAACCCGCGTCCCCCGCATCGGCAGGCGGACTCCCAACCACTGCGCCACCAGGGAAGCCCGAAAGCCTCTTTTTAATGTTCCAGGCACCATTCGAGACACTTGGGGCACAGCAGTGAACAAGACCTCGTCCTCACCCTGGTAAAACTTACACTCTGGTGAAGGAGATCCATGATGAAATGTTCCAACATAACAGGCAGAGTCCAGGGCTCTGCAGAAAAAGCATGCGGGGGCAGAGGGTGCAGCAGGAGAGAGGCGCACCCGTGGGCCGGCTGGCCTGGCCCCAGGCCGGGTCCTCCACACGCTTTCCCCTCGGGCAGCACCTCCCGTCCTGGTCCTCAATCCATCTGTCCCGGCTTTATAGGGAGGACCAGACATGAGAGCAAGAAACGCCACACAGAGGAACACGCACTCCGCTCTGAAGGCAGCGAGGAGCAACAAGGAGCCCTCGTAACTCTTAGCAGCAGCTGTTCCTGCAGCATTTCCAGGGGCCCCTGGTCTGAGGTGAACAGCACCGCCCACGGGTGCACGTCCATGCTGGCGAAGGAGTGCTAAGATCAGCACTTGGGAAACCTTTCCAGCAGAGGAACAAAAGGAGCAGCAAAGGACATAATTCTGGAAGTATATGGGAACAAGGCAACAAAGGAAACGAACCCAACAGATATGAAAACAGAAATGGCTCAAATATTTTATATAACTTTTTATCAAGCTTTTTCTTGAAAGCAATAAAGTTACTATATGAATTCTCTTTGATGTTTTAACAAATAGAAGCCCTATCAGAATACTGTGATTTTTTCTTTTTTACTGTAGTGTAGTTGAGTACAATACTCCATTAGTTTCAGGTGTACCGTATAGTGGTTCTAAATTGATAACATTATGAACTGATCACCAGGATGAGACTAGTAACCATATGTCAACACACAAAGTTATTACAATAGTACTGACTATAGACCCCATGTCATACATTACATCCTCATGACTTATTTATTTTATAGCTAGAAGTTTCTACCTCTTAAACCCCTTCACCTATTTTGCCCACTCCCCGACCCCCTCTGGTAACCACCTGTTTCTTCTCTGTATCTAGGAGTCTGTTCTGTTTGCTCGCTTGTTTTCTTTTTTAGATTCCACATAGAAGTGAAATCACACGGTATTTGTCCTTTGGCAGTGGGGTAGGGACAGCAGGAGTTGCACTGTGACTGTCCTCTACTTCACACGTGGAAGAGCCATCATCTTTCATTTTTGTTGGATGTCATGCCAGGCGCTCTAGGTATCATCGTGTCACTCTATGAAAGGAGACATCGTTATGCCTGTTCCCTAGATGAGGAAACTGAGTCCACAGAAGCAAAATAACCTACCTGAAGCCACTCAGCTAATCAACAGAATAGCCCCGGCAGGAAGCCAGGCATGTCTGGCTCCAGGTCCACGCTCTCTGCTTTCTGACCCACTGAAATCTTTGCGGACCATCTGACACGTGCCAGGGGGTGTGGGAAAATGGTAGGAAAAATCCTCACCCTCAGGAACTCAAAATCCAATTACGGAAACCTACAGGCATCAAACTTTGATGCACCGTAGAATGAGTTTACAGAGGCTCCAGAAACATACCACAGAGTGTGGGGAAAGAGCCCTGGGAACAATCTGGTAACAGTCAGAGACCTTGGAAAAGTAGACTCAGAAGGAACCTTTGAAGGATAGCAGGGGTACACGGGCTATTTTACAGCCCAACATCCATTCATTCCTCTTCTGAAAATGAAGTCCCCATTTTCCTTGGAGAATCTTCCAGCCCCAGAGCCAAATGCACGTGCCCTGCTGGGAAGGACCCGTCCCCAGCCATGGCCCACGCCAGCCTCCGCTAATCTGGGGCACGTGACTGGGTGCTGGGGAGGCAGGTACAAGATTTCTCAGCCAACAAAGCAAAGTGCACGTCCTTTCCCTCATCTTGACACAGGCCCAGCATGAGGTCGACCACGTTTCTGCCCCATAGAAGCAAAGAATGGTGCCAATTTGCAGGAAACAGAAGAGAGAGTTAAGAGATGAAGGCTGAACTTGAAAATAAAGCTACACCAAAGCTTTTCCATGCAATGAGCCGACGAATTACCTCTTGAGAAAACCACTTAGAGCTGGGTTTCTGCCATCAACAGCATCAAGAATCCTGCTCCAGAAACCCAGACTCGGAATGAGTACACGGCCACTGGAGAGACAGCTGCAGACAGAGCAGGACCAGGGGGAGCAAACCCCTACTGGGCACACGAGGCACACACACACACACACACACACACACGGGAGCATGCACACTGCCTCCCTACACCTCCTAAAGGACAAGCTGTCCTGACCGGTGCGCATCTGCAGCATGGACTGGATGGCCGTGCTGGCAGGTGAGTCACACTGCATCCTTCTACTCTTTGTGTGTGGCTGTTGCCACCAGGAACACAGCTGGGAGAGTGGAACGCACCAGGATCCACCCCACAGACCCAGGCATTTGTTTCCCAGCCCCTCCACAGAGCTGGGGCCAGACGGAGCTGTAAGATTTAGAATCAGGAGTGGGGAAAGCACAGAAAGGATGGGAACCCAACTGAGGCCTCCAGCTAACCAAGCTTTGGGCCCCAAGCCTGTCTGTACCAGAGTTCAATCCTGTGGCTTACGGGGTCTTCCCACAGCCACTGGTGGGCTCCTTGAGCCCCGTCTGGACCTTTGTGCTTACACAGCCTGCTCGGGACCTCAGGCAGGGAGGGGGAGGTGATTAGCAGGCCATCTGGGCATTCCGGGCCTCTGGCTATACAATCAAAATGCTTTCCTCAATCTCAACATTCTTACACAGAAATATTACAGGCACAAACAAAATTGTATCACTAACAGTAGACATAAATAGGTAGCTGGTAGTATATATAGGAGAGGGAAAATACTCTTTTAAAAGAATAAAGAAAAATTACTAAATAAAGACTGTAACATTACTCATTTATTCATCCATCCATTGAAAACACTGAATTTTTACCATATACATACATATATATATATATGAAATTAAGTAGGCAACTGAAGATTAATTCCTCTGGAGGAATAGATCTAAAAACCTTTACTTATAAGTCGTTGAAGGTGATTGTGATCATCTATGCTTACAGCTGTGTCCTGTTAAATCGTTTAAGAGTTATTAATTGCGATAACCACAAATAGGCAGACATAAAAGTAACCCCCAGAGTCCTCACCAGGAAGGCTCTCCCACCCCCTCCTGATGCCCCCTCACACAAACCCCTGACCCTGGCAATGCCTGGAAGTGTGTCTGGGGGGTCAGAGGGATCCCGGGAGCTGCAGGCCAAGCTGGGGCGTTACCTGTGCTGTGTCCTGGTGCAGGAAGTAATATCTATACCTTGTAATATAGTAAAAGTGAGATTTGGGTGTGGAGTACGCCCACACCAAACCAAGACACGCCGTGCCAAGGATCAAAGAGGCAGAACATAAAGTCTCTGTCTTCAAGAGGAGCCTGGTTTAGTCGGGAGGACAGAAGATTAACAAAGAGGACAACTGCTGCAGGTGCCGTATGGAAAAGGCTCGAATCCAGACTTAGAGAAAGGCTGAGTGACTGTCTGAAGGGCAAGTGAACAAATAACGGGAACTCAATGCAGTAACTGCTGTGGGAGAAACAAAGGAAGAAGCGTTTCCTTGTTCAGGAATGGAAGGGCAAGGTGAGGAAGTGACACTGGGCTGGACCTGGAAGCATGAGTCCATCCGAAAAATTGCAAAACACAGCAGAGCATTCTGAAATGAGAAGATTCCATGAAGAAGAGAGGAAAAGACAGGCACAAGAGATAATGCTGAGAGACCAGAATCATATCAGATTGAAAAAGACCTTTGATGCCAGTTTGAACAATCTTTGACAGACAATGGAAGGAGATTTAAGAAAGGAATAGGCTCATCAGATTTTAGTTTTATAAGAGATACAATAATAAAAACAGCAGTTGACATTTTCTGGGCACTTAGCTAAATGCTTAGCACTGTGCTACCTGTTTTCTATGAGTTTAGGAAGCCTCCAGCCTATGGTGAGCATGCAACGAAGTGGGCTCCTACTATTGGTACAGCCAATCCCCTTAGAAAACCTCCAAGGAAAGTACTATCATTCCCGATTCTACAGACAACTAAACTGAGATTAACATTAGAGGCCAAGGTCAACAGCTACAAAGTAGTTGGGTCCAACAATCTGACTGCAGAAACTGCCTCCAAACCACTATGCCTGCTGGAAGTGGGTCAGAGAATGGACCAGAGGGGAGAACCTAAAGCCAGGGTGGGGGCAGTTAAAAGGCTCACAATTGTTAGAGCCAAAGATCATGGGGCCCTAACGTGTGAGAGAGCAGAGAGGAACACGCTGAGAAGTCACTTCCCACCCTGGACAAGCAAGGATAATGCGACATTCTATGGAGTCTGCAGTCTTATTATATTTACACCATCAACTAATCGATGAGACTTTTGATTAATACTTTACAATTAATTGCAAGAAAGGAGGGAAGTGGGAGGAAACAGAACCACGAACTAGAACCCTTGGGTTAAAGCCATCTCCTGTTTAGGCCTCTCCCTGTCTTATAAAAATCAGTGATTAAAATGTCTTAGTCAGAGCACAGACCTTCCGGTGTTCCACTCACCTGCAGTAGGAGACCTGCTTGTCTGCAAGCATTTGCTAACTCTGGTCCAGGGTGTGTCTGTAGATCAGGGCTTAAACTCAGCTATCTACTTGCTGAGAATATACACCAGGAAGATATGTTTGAATGAGGCAGAAGAATACATGGTGGGCCAGAAGACAGAACATGCTTCAAACCCTGGCTCTGTCGCTTACTTATGTGAAATTGGTAAGGGGCTCAGCATCCCTGAGCCTCTGATGGTAACAGCATCTGTGAAATGGAGTTATGGGGAGCATTAGATAAAATGACAAATACGAAGCGCCTAGCACAGCAGATGACGTGGTAGGAGCCCAGTAAATGCAGCCCGCTGTTATAATTATTATTCAAAAGACGTGAGTGGGGGTGGGGTGCAACAGCGGGCAAGACAAGAGAAGGGGAGAAGATGTTTAGCTCAGGGATTTTTTAAATTGAGGTGTTAATTCACATGCCATTCAATTCACCCTTCAAAAGTGCTGTACAAAAAAAAAAAAGTGCTGTACAATTCAGGGGTTTTTAGTGTATTCACAGAATTGTGCAACCATCACCACTATCTAATTTTAGGGTATTGTCACCACTCCCAAAAGAAATCCTGTACCCATTAAGCAGTCACCCCAAATTGCCTCTCCCCTCCCCAAACCCCTGACAACCACAAATCTGTTGTCTCTAAGGATTTGCCTAGTCTGGATATTTCCTATAAATGAAATCATACAACATGTGACCTTTTGTGACTAGCTTCTTTCACTTAGCAAATATTTTCAAGATTCATCATGTCACAGCATGCATCGGAACTTCATTTCTCTTATAGCTGAGTAATATTCCATCGCATGGATCCCCAACAGTTTGGTTCTCTGCTCATCAGCTGATGGACATTTGGGTTGTCTCCACTATTCGGCTATCATGAACAATGCTGCTATGAACAGTTGTGGACAAGTCTCTGTGCAGGTGCATGTTTCCAATTCTCTTGGGCATATACCTTGGGGTGGAACTGCTGGGTCATATGATAACTTTATGTTTGGTTTTTTGAGGAACTGCCAGACTGTTTTCCAATGCAGCTAGGTGTTGTTTTTGACTGTCATCTAAAGTCAGTGACATTTTAAAATCTCTTTAGAATTTAATAGAAGAAGAACAACGTGGCAGTAGTAGTTCTGGTGCTGCCTGGTTTCAATCATCAAATCTCAGAGTCCACCCAACACAATTAATTTCCAGCAGATATAACCACTTTCCACATGTCTATGGAAAAACAGCACACACAGCTAACAGGAGAATCAGCCAGCCAAAGGGTGCCAAAGAAAACTGATCCAATAGTTTCCAAAATAACTGGGTTTTGAATTATGAATTTCTATTATGCTGAGAGTAAGGGATTTTTTTCCTTGAGGGAAAGGGAGCAAACAGAAATTGGCACCAGAGTTGTCACGAGTGGTTTTTAGGCTTATAAAGCATAATTAATTCATTTCTTATGCAATTAAGTGAGCAATAATGCTGCTCAACTTAAATGCCTGGCTAGCCTCTGAAGGTAAGTTGGTTCCAGCATATCTCCTACTTTAAATCCATCACCCAAACAGAAGAAACTGATGTTAAAGAGATTAGAAAATTTAAGGTTCGCATCTCCAAAGTAAATTCCACTTGCTGCTAAGACCAATTCTAAGAAACAGAGAGGTAACTGCAGTCTTAAATACATGCAGACAATAGTTGAAGATCTATATGTGAAAAAACAGAATCAGATGACTTCCCTGGGTTTTAATCATGACACTGCCATTAGACAACTGAATGAACTTAAACAAATATTTAAGTCATTTGACTTCGGCCTTTGTGTGAGAATATACTTCGCGATAGTGTGCAACCATGCTACTATAACTCCTGGAATGTATTGATGATTCTTCATTTGCACAACAAACGAATATACTACAGATGGGACATAATAAGTGAAAGGCATTTAGCGCTATCGTTGGCACATGGGAGGCATTCAATAAACTAACACTATTATACTAAACACACACTTCAATGAAGCAATGAGTACCTATGCCAAACACTGCTGGGCTACGCTCTGGAGGCACACGCATAAAAGTCATTCCTTGCTCTTAAGAAGCTGAAAGCCTGGTGGGGGAGGCAGGAAAGGAGGCAATTACAACTCAGTGTGAGCTGAGTGATTCCATAAATAAAAATGCAGGGCGCTACCGAACACAACAGCGGGATGAATGGCGAGGAAACAAAGTCAAAGACCAGCAAAGTTGTTCTAATCAATTTTACGGAGAATAACTAACATGCAATAAAATGCTGCCACATTAAGTAGACAGAACAACAGTTTTCCTAAATGGATTTACTGGTGTGACCACCAGCACAACTAGCACATAGGATGTTTCCACGTCGCCTCCTCCCTGTCGATGCCAGGGTCTGTCCCACCCACAGCCCTCAGCAGCCAAAGATCCGCTGCCTGTCATTACAGCTTAGTTTCACACATCTCAGAATTCCTTAATCATACAGTATGCATTCTTGGGTTTGGCTTCATCAGCAGAGGGTTTCTGAGATTTATCTGTCTTGTTGGGCCTATCAGTAGTTTATACCTTTTATAGTCAAGTGATAGCCCATTGTACAGATATGTCAGAGTTTGTTCATTCATTTACCTGATCATGGACAGTTGTGTTTTTTCCAGCTTGGGGCTACTATGAATAAAGCTGCTCTGAACACAGTCAAGTGTCTGTGCAGACCTATGTTTTCACTTTATGAGGGTAAATGCCTACAAGTAGAATTGCCGAGTCCTAAAGGTAACTTTGTAAGAAAGGGCTAAATCGTTCTCCAAAGTACTGGTACCAGTTTACATTCTCATTAACAACGGAGGAGAGTTCCGGCTCCCCTACATCCTCACCAACACTGGGAATAATCAATTTTCTTAATTTCCGCCATTTAACAGGTGTATAAGGGTATCTCATCATGGTTCTAGTTTGCATTTCCCTACTGACAAATGACACTGAGCTTTCCGTGTGCTTATCTGCCATCCATGTATCTTCTTTGGTGAATTAGCGGGTCAGCCTCTTGCTTATTTTAAAATCAGGTTCTTTGTCTCCTTATTGTTGAGTTGTAAAACTTTTTAAATATATTCTGGATACAGGTGCTTTAACAGATGTGTGTTTTGCAAATACTTACTCCAAGGCTAAAGCTTATGTGTCCATTTCCATAAAAGTGACTTTTGAAGAGTATGAGTTTTTGATTTTCACAAAGTCTAATTTATAATTTTGTCCTTCACATTTCATGCTTTGTGTCCTAAGAAATGTTTGCACACCCCCAAGACCAAGATTTTCTCCAATGTTTTCTTCGATGAACTTTACCACTTTACCATTTATATTCCAGGTCCATGATCCATTTCGATTTAATTTTTATGCATGTGTGGGGGAAGTTACTTTTTTGCTTACTGATAATTAATTGTTCCAGCATCATTTGTTGAAAAAGTTTATCCTTTCCCCCTTTCAATTACCTTGGCACACTGATCCAAAATCAATTGAATTTACATATATATATAGGTCTATTGCTAGACTCATTTCGTTCCCATTAACCTATGCATTTATCCTTATGCCAACACCACACTATCTTGATTACTGCAGCTTTGTTGTCTGGGGTGTGTCAGGTCCAACACACTTCCACATAAATTTTAGAATCCAGTTATCAATTTCTTCGTAAAATAAGCCTGCTGGATCTTATTCTGAAGATCAATTTGGAAAGAACTGTCATCTTAATACTAGGTATTACTACCCACAAATACACACAGCTCAATATCTTTCTATTTGAGTGTTTTTCTGAAAGAAAATAAATCTTACAATTTTCAATGTGCGGTTCTTACACATCTTTTCTTAAATACATTCCTAGGTATATGATTTTTTGTTGTTTTTGTAAATGGTATGGTATTTTTAATTTCATTTTCTGAATGCCTTATATAGAAATAAAATTGATTTTTGTATATTGACTTTGTATCCTATTACCCTTTTAAATTAACTATTCTAGTATACTTTCTATAAATTCCTTAGGATTTTCTGTGTATGTAAAAATGTTTCAGGGAAATAAAGAGTTTTATTTCCTCATTTCCAGTCTATGGACTTTTAGTTCTTCTTCACTCTTTATGGCACAAGCTAGACTTTTCAGTACAGTGTTAGATAAAAGCAGTAAGAATAAGCCTTCCTGCCTCCTTACTAACCTGAGGAGGAAAGCATTCACCATTTTGTATCACATTAAGGACAGATTTTTCTGTGGATGCCCATTAGCAAATTGAACAAGAGTCCATCATTTTTAACATCCAGCTTACTGGGGTTTTTTGTATCATAAATGTGTGATTTTTATAAATGCTCTTTTAATATTTCTATTGATATGATCATGGTTTTTATTCTTTATTCTGTTAATATAGTGAATTAAACTAATTGGACTTTGGATATGTAACTAACCTTCCGTTCTTAGAATAAATCCCACCAGATCATGATTACCTATTTTATATATTGCTGGATTTTTTATCTTTTAATAAGTATATCGCTGGATTCTATTTGCTAATAATTTTAAGGGTTCTCTATGTGTGTTCATGAAGGGTATTAGTCTGTAGTTTTCTTGTGATGTCTTTGTCTGATTTGGGTATCAGGATAATGCTATTCTCATAAAATAAACTGGGAAGTGTTCCCTCCTCTAATTTTCTGAGAGAGTTTTTGGAAAAACTGCTATTTCTTCATTACAATGTGATAAAATTGACCAGTGATGATGTCTGGCCAACATTTTCTTTGGGGGAATATTTTAAAACAATGAATTGACTTTCTTTAATAGGCAGACCCTATTTAAGTATTCCATTTTATCTTGAACCAATTTTGGTAGTGTGTCTTTCAAGAAATTTTTCCATTTCATCTAAATTATCAAGTTCAGTCACATGAAGATATACATTAAAATCCTTTATTATCCTAGTAATGTCTGTAGGGAAAACTGATGTCCCGCTCTCATTCCCGATACTGATAATTTATGTTCTACTTCTTGATCAGTCTGGATAGAGGTTTATGCATTTTATTGATCTTTTCAAAGACCAAGCTCTTGGTTTCATTGGTTTTTCTCAATTGTTTGTCTTTAATTTCACTGATTTCTAGTCTTTATTTTCTCCCTTCTGGTTACTTTGGCTTTAATTCATTCTTCTTTTCTTCTCTTTTAGTTTCTTCAGATAGAGTATAGTTCATTAATCAAACAATTTTCCTTTCCTAATGGGGGCTACAAGTTTCCCTCAAGGCAATCCTTTAGGTGCATCCAGAAATTATGATATACTGTGTTTTTATTTTTACTCAATTCACAATGTTTTCAAATTGCTCTTGTAATTTCTTCATGTAACTCAGGGGTTATTTAGAAATGTGTTACTTAATTTCCAAATGTTGGGGTTAATCAAGACATCTTATTGCTATTTATTTCTAATTTAATTTTGTTGTCAGAGAACATGCTTTGTATGATTTAAATATTTTAAAATTTATTGAAACTTGATTTATGGCCCTGCATAAAGTCTACCTTGCTAAATATTCAACATGTACTTGAAAAGAATGCGAATTATTTTGTTGCTGCGTGGAATGAGCTATAAACATCAGCTCGATCAAGTTGGTTGCATTATTGGAGTCTTGTATATCTTTATTGATATTCTTTCTAGTTGATCTATCAGTTACCAAGATAGGAGTGGTAGAATCTCCAAGTTTAATTATGGATTTGTCCAGTTATCATTTCAATTTTGTCAGTTCTTTGCTTCCTATATTTAGAAGCTCTGTTATTAGGTGCCTACACGTTTAGAAATGTTACATCTTCCTAAAGAACTTACCCATTCATCATTATGAAATGTCCCTCTTTATTCCTGATAACATTCTTGGTCTACATTGTCTTATTAATATAGTTGTTCCTGCTTTCTTATAAGTGTTTTCATGGTATATCTCCTGCAATCCTTTCATATTTACTCTGTTTTTATATTTAAAATGAATCTTCTGTAAAAAGCACATAGCTCGGTCTCTTTTTTTTTTTTTTTTTTTTGGTCCAATATGGCAGTCTCTACCATTAAACTGAAATTTTTCAACTCTTTATATTTAATGTAATTATGGATGTGACTGGGTTTAGTTCTACCATCTTGCTATTTGTCTCATCTCTTTTTTGTTCCTTTTCTTCTCTTTTCCTGCTACATTTTAGGATTGAATATTTTTCTTAGGGTTCTATTTTGTCTTCATTGTTGACTTAGCTATAACCCTTTGTACTGTTTAGTTTTGCTGTGTGGTTTTTCTATGGTTACAGTGTGCATCCTGAACTTACCATAATCCATCTTCAAATAATATTATGTATTTGTATACACAGTATAAGAATTTACCACCATATATTCCGATTTCTCCCTTCCACTCTATTTCTGTCATATTTTATTTATGTTTTGAAACAATAAAACAGATGTTTTTGTTTAAAATGTGGTTAATTTTCTTTTAAGGAAATTTCTTTTAAGGAAATTCCTAGGAATAAGCATTTTTTACTTACTGTTACATTTACCAATATTCCTCCTCTTTCCAACACATTTCAAGGTCTGAATCATTGATTTCTTCCACCTTAAGAACTTCCTTTAAGCACTCTTGCAGAGCAAGTCTTAAACAGAGATAAGCTCTCTCAACATTTGTCTCTGCATCTTTATTTCACCTTCTTTCTTCGAGGATATTTTTGCTGGATATAAAATCCTAAGTTAACAGTTATTTTCTTTTGCCAAGTGAAAGATAAAATTCCACTGTCTCTGGCTGCGTTCTTTTCTGACAATCATTACTTAATGTCTACATTAAGTACACTACAAAATGTCTACAATCATTACTTTTGTTTCCATGGAATGTATGTTTTTTCTCCAACTGCCTTGAAGATTCCTCTCAGCACAACCAGTTTACAGCAAATTGATTATGATGTGATTTTCTTTGTGTTTATCCTGTGTTTGTTAAGCTTCTTGGATCTGAGGATTTATCATTTTCATTAAGCTTGAAAACTAAAAACTTGACGTACTTGTTCGATCGAGGGCTCAGTGCTTCTTAAGCTAATTGTCACTCATAATCTCTGAATATTTTTCTCTCCAGGATTTTTCCCTGTTCTCTATTCCTGGAACTCCTACTAGACGTATATTGGAGCCTCTTAACTCCTCTTTCACATTTTCCATTTGTCTTATGGGGACACATTCTGGGAGGTTCCTTAAGATCTATCTTCCAATTTACTTATTTTCTCTTCAGCCTTCAGTTGCATCTAGTTCCCTCTGTGTTTTGGGTTTTTTTTTTTATTTCAATAGTTATGTTTTTTTCATTTTAAAATTTTCATAATATCTATTTGGTTCTTTTGCAAATCTGCCTGCTTTCGCTTCATACTTGTGGTTTCATTTCTTCCAATAATATCCTGTTCATTTCAAACAGGACTATTTAAAAGTCTTTCAAATTGATACAGCCACTATGGAGAACAGTATGGAGGGTCCTTAAAAAACTAAAAATAGAACTACCATACGACCCAGCAATCTCACTACTGGGCATCTACCCTGAGAAAACCATACTTCAAAAGGACACATGTATCCCAATGTTCACTGCACCACCATTTACAATAGCCAGGACGTGGAAACAACCTAAATGTCCAAAGAAAAAACATTCAAAAGATGAGACAGTAACTTTGGAAGACACTGTTCTGACTGGAAACTGTAGGACTACAGACAGAAGGAACCGCACAGGAACTCTAGAGTTGGGAGTACTGTTTCTCACGAGTATGAGTTAACATTCCGAAACTGCTTTAACTGCTTTACACGTATACTGGGGCCAAACAAATCAGTAAATGGTAGCGTGGCCAGATGTTTCACTGCTGGGGAGGGAAGCTGCAGATAAACAAGGGGAAAGCTAGAACAAACTCAGTGGGGCTGGGTTAAGTCAGACATGGGTAAGAACTCTTGTTTAACTTAAAGAGATGTTAACTGAAACAGCTGGATAAATACATAAGTAATTACAGACATATGCAGATACGTGGGTGGCTCCACACACACATTTCCTTGCTCTGTTGGCTGAGGGGGCCTAGAAGCAAGGCCATGCCAGGGGAGATCCTCCTTACAGAGGATTCCAGATCATTTCTAGACCGACTCCCCCAACAGAAGGTGGAGCTTAATTCCTACCCTCCCTTCCCCCCACTCCACCCCTAGGTCATCGGCTGCACTCGGTGACTCGCTTCCAGAGAACTGAGTATGGAGACTATCCTGGCAAACGCTACACCCGCCAGGCGATCAAGGTCAACATCATCAGTGACACATGCAATGAGACGGGCAAGTCAACTCTGCCTCATTATAAGGAAAAGATCAAAGGAACCCCAATTAAGGAACAGTCTACAAAATATCTGACCAGCACTGCTCAAAACTGTCAAGGTCATGCCAAACAAGGAAGGACGGAGAAATGGTCACAAACTAGAGGAGAACTGAGGACTAAGTTTCATTAGGCTCCCGTCTCCCATTCTCTAGGAAAACACTGCTGACCTACCAATCTGGCTTGACGTAAAACAAAACTGCTCCTGGATTCTTGTAAGGATGCCTCCCATTGATTTTTTTTTTTCTGCTGAAGACTCACTTGATATTTGACAAATTTTATTTTACACCTCTTCCAGAAAACATATCAGACTTAGTTTCCATTCACTTGTTCAATGCCCACTGTGGATACTGTTACAGAGGACCTCTGATTCCCCAGAACAGTTCTAATTTGAAACATTGTATCTCATCATTTATACATTCTGTCAGATGACAAGTCTTGATATTTATTGTGAAAATACAGTCATACTCTGAGTCATTTGGATGCTGGTGACATTTTTCCTCATTGCATTTGACTCCCACTCAAGAGCTTATCCAAGGGGAAGAAGAGAAAAAAGGCAGCAGCCATGGACGGGGTGAGGCTCAGGGGACGATGGTCTCACGTGGTGAGGGCACGCATCCCCCAAGGACACCAGCACGCAGGCCCACAGCAGTGCTCTGGGTCTAGTGGGAGTCCACACACCTAACCCAACACAACACCACCAGAGCTGGTGGAGCGGGGAGGGCACTGAGGAAAAAACACTGGGGGTAAAGACTGTGGACTCAGACAAGCCTGGTTTGGACCAGCCTGCAGTGACACGATTTACCAGCTGTATCAACTGTTAGGAGGCGTGTGCTCTAAGCCTCAGTTTCCCCATTTCAAATGGAGATACTGACAGATTACAGGTTGTTGGCAAGATGTCAAGAGCGCATTCTGTGTGAAGCACGTAGCACCATCTTTGCTGGATTAATTTTCCACTGCTGCCTAACAAACTCCCACAGCCTTAGCAGCTAATAGACCCCCAGGGGAAACGACAATTTGAACAAGTTTCAAAGAGGGTACCTTTTCTCCACTGTGCTCCTAGGTGTTTGGAAATGTCAGAGAGCTGGTTTGTTCCGGCTGCCAGGGCACGCCAAAACACTGGCGTGCCTCGGTTCTTCCGTTCTCTATTGTTGCCGTAAGAAATTCTAAATTTCACTTGTATTCTCACTTTTAAGCTAACTTCTAGTGAGATGCAAACTGGTGTCCTGAGCCACACAGCTGAGAGAGACCCCGCTAGTGTGGGAGCAGCATTTCTTCACACACACACACACACACACGTCTACTGCTCTGGGCACCGAGAGTTGCCCAGCAGAGTGAGCACGGATGCTGTCTTCTGGGAGAGTTTTTAAATGAAATGGAATTACCTAGAGAGGTGAGGTGAGCAAAGGAATAAGGCTGCATATGAGACAGAGCTGCCACTGAGTCTCAGAGTAATAAGAGTAGGCTGAGCACGTCCTCCTCCTAAGTGCCGGGCTCAGTGCTGCTCTCCATTTAACTCACAGTCATCCTACCAGGCTGGTGCTACTGTTGTCCCCTTTTATAGATGAGAAGACAGAGGCACAGAGAGATTAAGCAACTTGCCCTAGGTGGCACAGCTAACAAGTTACGGAGCCATAGGCCATGCTCCTAACCACCGCTTCTCTGTGGCCCAATGAGATTTGTATTAACAACAAATAGAATAACAACTAATTCCATTTGGTGGGACCTTAAACTAAAAGTTCCCTCATATCACTTCATTCTCAAAACTACACCAGGAGGAAAAAAGAAGGGAAGATATTATGATTCCCCTACTGAAGTTTAAAGAAACAGAGAGGTAAAGTAGTATGTCTAAGATCACAAAGCATAAGGAACAAGACCTGCACCCATACCAGCTTTAGACCCCCAAACCCTACTCTTTCCACTCTATCAAATTTAGTTAATTTAATTTAATTAATATCTGAAATGTATGCCCCCCTTGACCTCAGGGTTCTGGTCTGGAACCTCAAAGCTGACGCCACCGTCAGCCAATACACACAGCTCTCCTCCGCCTCCCTTCTCCGGTCTGCATTCTGGTGACCTGTGTGTCCGTCTGCCTCCCTACAAGACTGTCAGCTCTCAAAGGCCAGAAACACACCTTGTCACCTTTGTCTTCCCCTGTGGCAGCCAGTGCAGCACCTGGGAAGGTAGACGTAGATTTTGGTGTCAGACATGCTTGCCAAGGAGAAGAAATGATACTCCAGTGGCTTGTGTGTTTAGGGAACGATGTGGAATAAGGTGGGAGCAGGTAACTGGTCCAAATGAAAGAGTGAACTCAGACTGGGAGCAGTGACAACTAACTAGTCCAATCAAGGCTAAACACAGACGGGCCCAGTGGAGAGCCCACTGGGCACAGAGTCGAGGATATGAGTGTCCCCTCTGTCACCGCCTGACAGAACCGCTCCAGGGGGTCATTCAACTCCCTCAGTCCCATTTTCCCGAAGAATAAAACAGGTCCAATCCCCCTGCTCTGGGACAACTCCTTGTAACAAAAGCAATCAATCTTTCAATGATTAATGAGTCATGTCAAAAGGACACAAGAAAGCTATCACTGGCCAAAGCTGTGACAAGTGCAGCAACCAGAATAATGATTTTAAGGGATCAAAACACACCAAATCAATAAAAACCCGAGACTATAATGGGACTCAAAAAAGAAGAGGGAAAACAACCCTAATTTCTCACCATTTGAAGTTTTTAAACAGTTCCTTAATGCAAAGTTAGAAATTAAAAGGAAAAAAGGCATTTTGTTTCTGTTTTTCTAGCAGGCGTTGTAATTCTGGGTAGTCAAATAGCCCCAGCAGTTGAGCTATAAGTGCTATTTTACGGGAGAAGGCCACTTTATAAATGCAGAAGACATAATAGACATAGAAAATCATTTCATAAAATTTTAATGACACTTGCATCAGGCAAGGATTATCAACTGATTTAAAAAACATTAGATGCATTATTGATGCCTCTGTAATACTGCTAAAGTACTGACATGTGGAATAGTCTCTAGTCGCCAGGGGAAAAGCACAGTGGGCTCAGACCTTCACCACCCTATCCAGCAGTCAACCTTAACCTCACTGATGATGGGACAGCTAGACATCAGGCATCTTTAATGTGATGAAATGAGAATACCAACTTCACCTCTGAAGTATTCCAGCCAAAACCTTTCATCTGAATCCATCAAGTCTTTACATACAATCTGCAGTTTAAGTGAAATCAGTGGGTGAAGAGACAAATAACACTGTGAGGCAGAAACTAGGGAGAGCCAGAAGATGAGACATTCTGCAGGACAACTGGCCTGGTCTTCTCAAGTAAGAGTCAAAAAACAGGGCTTCCCTGGTGGCGCAGTGGTTGAGAATCTGCCTGTCAATGCAGGGGACACGGGTTCGAGCCCTGGTCTGGGAAGATCCCACATGCCGCCGAGCAACTAGGCCCGTGAGCCACAGCTACTGAGCCTGCGCGTCTGGAGCCTGTGCTCCGCAACAAGAGAGGCCACGACAGTGAGAGGCCCACGCACCGCGATGAAGAGTGGCCCCCGCTCGCTGCAACTAGAGAAAGCCCTCACACAGAAACGAAGACCCAACACAGCCAAAAATAAATTAATTAATTAATTAATTTAAATAAAAAAAGAGTCAAAAAACAAAAACACAAAAAACAAAGGATGGGGCTAGATTAAAACAAACTTAAGTGGCACACTGCCCACATGCAATGAGTGGTCCTAGATCATATACTCATTCCGACTAAGTGTTTTTTTTGTTCTTGGGTTTTTTGGGGGGAGGATTTTGTTTTGTTTTGTTTAACATCTTTATTGGAGTATAATTGCTTTACAGTGGTGTGTTAGTTTCTGCTGTATAACAAAGTGAATCAGCTATACATATACATATATCCCATATCCCCTCCCTCTTGTGTCTCCCTCCCTCCCTATCCCACCCCTCTAGGCAGACTAGTTGTCATAATAGAATTTAGGGGTCAAATGGGAGAAATTTTAGTATCATCTGCATATTCAAGGCAATAAAAATTTACTGAAATATAAAATTGAAGAGCACTAATTGAACAAAGCAAGTTGTAAAACAATGTTTACAGTATTATTTCGATCTAGGGGACCCAGAATGAACATTCACTCTGGTTTCATGGTGGTAACCTCTGGGCAGTGGGAAAGTGAAATTTCACTTTCATTTTTGCTTGTGTAAAAACTCATTATTGAATCAGTTTTTGCTGGTACTGCTTCTCTAATGATAATGTACATCTGTCAGTCTGAAATGTCCCCATGTTCCAATGACCTCCCAGGGCTGGTCAGCACTGTGCTGCAGAACAGCAACAGTGCTAAACGCTCACACCTATGTGGGGGCCCATTACAAATCGTGCCAATGACTTTGGACTTTGTTTGATGAATGTTAGGCTCTCGATCAGTGCTTGCGGGAAGGCTGAGCCACCAGGTGAGAGCAAGGCAGAGTCAAAGAAACAGACAAGCCCATTTGGAAAAGACCAAAGGATTCGGCTGGAGGCAAGAAGGGCTCAGCTAAGGTGGCGGGTGCTTGTGGTCATGGAAAGACCACACAGGCCTACGAGACATTGATCAAGAAGACTCCGTAGGACTTCCTGGCCACTGGGTACTGGGGCTAAGGGAAGCATCACTTACAAGGCCAGGGTATTAAGCTTCAAAGACTAAGAACAAAAAGGAAAATCAGAAGACCTCTATCACACACAAAGTAGAAATGACAGGAGGTACACAAAGGAAATTATAGTGTCCAGTAGTGTCAAGTGTGGTGAAAAGACAGAAGAGGAATGAAGGCAGTGAAAAGAAAGCAGATTGCATTAACAGAAAAAGAAATTCACAGAGAATCCCAGAGAAAGCTATTTCATCAACATGCTGAGAATGTAAGCCAGATGCTAGAAGGTTAAGTTCAGGGAGAAGAAACTGAACAAAACTAATGAACAGGAAGAGCTTGCTTAAAGAAATCAAAAATCATCTATGGAGATGTCAGTTTAACCAAAAAAAAGAAAGGAAAAGAGAGACGTCAGTATGCAGGAAACCCAAACCAGATGCCGAAGTGATCCCACTGACGAGCAATCCTGAAGTCTGTCACCTACGACTCTAATGTCAAAACTATCCGGCCTAGAAATTCTTAGTGTCACCAGGGGTTAAATCAGACATCACTGGTACTCAGAAGACACAAAGCTTATCAAAAACATGGGTAAGTCACTTGAAAAGCAAAAGCTGTATCACACAACACACGAAGTCATGTCCTGAAGGCTCTAGCAAATATGCTCGTTTATTTTTAGCCCTGCAAGAAAACAAACCCAAACTGTGCAAGCAAGAAAGAGGGGAAACATTCGTCACTAAAAGCATCATTTAGAAAGACAGTGTTATGTAAATATCATTAATATAGAATTAATATTGTTTAAATGCCATGATCAGAGGAAGTCTAAGATTAAGAACTTTAATGTAAATAAACAAATTCTAAGACTTCCGCTTCACAGCCTACTTGGAAATCAGATTTTAAACCATGAATGCACTCTATGTCCTATCTTAAAAATCAAAGAGAACAACTCCAGCAGCTTGGGGAGAATACAGATGAGTAAACGGAGTCCCAGCCCAGGAGTCCTGACCGATCCTGGCTGATGGCCATCCTGCCCAGCAGTTCTGGTAGGTCTGGACAACATGCTCCCTTTCCTCCTACATGCTCCATCTCAGGTAGGGAGTCACCCTCTACCCAAACCTCGCAGCCAGTCTTGTGATTTCACCTCAAGGTCTCAACACTGATTCTTATCACAAAGTAGCACTGATATCCCTGGAGGAGCCTCTGAAACACAGCTACCTTCCTGCACGCCCCCACTTCCTCTGATGTCAGACCTTCATCATCTCCCTTATTGACTATTTCAGGGCGCAGGTCCTTCAATCATCTTGTCAGATTTATTCTTAAGTATTTCAAATGTTTTCAGGCTAAAAAGGATGCTACAGCAAGACTAGGTGGGGCTTATCCCAAGAACACAAGGTTGCTTTAACATTCTAAATCCTATCGGTATAAGTCACTATATTAACAAACTAAAAAAGAAAAACCATATGTTCAACTCAAAGCACATACAAAAAGCATTTGAGAAAGTCCTGATTTTTTTAAAACTCTCAACAAAATGGGAATAAGAAGGGTCAGAACGGTAAAATAATAGTCCTCTAAGTTATGTAACCTCTTTTAAAGTCAGGCAAGGCCTTTTCTACAGCATCTCATAACTATTTTTAAGTATCTAGTCTTGTACTCTGTTCATTGCTTCCTTTTCTCACAATTTCCTTCAGGGGCTGTTATTTATATTTATATATATATATACCTTATGCCTATTCTGAGATGGACATCAGATAATTCTCCACACACTGACTTCCTTGGCAGAGCAAGGAACAAAACCTAGAACGTGCAAGTCTTGGTCTACAAAGCTGACAATTTCAGGTTGAGGTGGGTCACAGTGATACTGCTGCTCCCTTATGGTCTCAAAGTGGTTCCCACTGCCGACATTAGACAGGCTGGATGTTTCAAGAGGCATTCAGGACTCTTCACCGTGCGGTCTCATCTAACTTTCTCCTAGCTCATCTTTTATTGCCATACTTTAGCAGAATTGCTCCACACATGTAAAAGAAGCTAATTCCTCCTTGCTGTTGTCCAGGCTGGTCCCTCAGCTTCAAATGTCTTTTTCCCACTCAAGAAGAATGCTCGAGGGAAAGAACTGGGGTTGGCTGCATGAACACAGCCTGAAGGGGGCTAGTGAGCTACAGCTAGCCAAGAGGTAGTCCGGAAAAAAGTCTGGACCTGCCTAAGAGGCAAGAGACCATTATTTCAGGGTGCATGAGGAGAGGGGATTCAGAGCACTGCCTAAACAATCTCCAGAGACGGGCGTGAGCTACACCTATCAGCGTGAACACTGGAGATGGGCATGAAATGCTAAGGCTGCTGCTGCAGCCACCAAGAAGCCTGTGTGCAAGCGCAGGTCACTATCCACACCTCTCCTCCTGGAAGCCTGTGCAGCCCGCCAATGCCAGGGTCCCATGATCCAGGGACAACTTCCAGGGGAGAATACACGGCACACCTCAGGCTGGTGCCATGTCACACCGGCCTCTGCCACCACAGGCTCGCCCTGCATTCTGTACCCCTCCCTCCCCCTGGCGTGAGTGAGCCATATCCCCCTAATCAGCTGCTACCTGTCTGGGCAGGAACAGAAAACCTCAGGTGACCTACATGCAGAGACAGGGTCAAACCCAAAGGTGAACCCCAGGAGCTGTGCAAACAAAGAAGAGAAAGGGAAATCTCTCCCAGCGGCCTCAAGAGCAGCGGATTAAATCTCCACAATCAACTTGATGTACTCTGCATCTGTGGAATACCTGAACAGACAACGAATCATCCTAAAACTGAGGTGGTGGACTTTGGGAGCAACTGTAGACTTATGGTTTGCTTTCTGCCTCTTATTTTTTTCTGGTTTTATGTTTATTTCAGTTTAGTATTTAGAGCTTATTATCATTGGTAGATTTCCTTATTGATTTGGTTGCTCTCTTCCTTTTATATATATACATATATATATATATATATATATATATATATATATATATATTTTTTTTTTTTTTTTTTGGCTGTACGTGGGCCTCTTACTGTTGTGGCCTCTCCCGCTGCGGTGCACAGGCTCCGGACGCGCAGGCCCAGCGGTCGTGGCTCACTGGGCCCAGCCGCTCCGCGGCATGTAGGATCCTCCCGGAATGGGGCACGAACCCGTGTCCCCTGCAGCGGCAGGCGGACTCTCAACCACTGCGCCACCAGGGAAGCCCTATATTTTTTAATATATATATATATATATATATCTTTTTCTTTTTGTGAGTGTGTATGTGTATGCTTCTTTGTGTGATTTTGTTTGCATAGCATTACTTTTACCATTTCTCCTAGGGTTCTGTCCGTTCTTTTTGTTTTGTTTTCCTTTTTTGTTTTTTAGTATAGTTTTTAGCACTTGTTATCATTGGGGGATTTGTTTTTTGATTTGGTTGCTCTCTTCTTTCTTTCTTTTCTTTTCTATTACTTTATCTTTTATCGTTTTTTTTTTTTTTTTTTGTGATACACGGGCCTCTCACTGTCGTGGCCTCTCCCGTTGCGGAGCACAGGCTCCAGATGCACGGGCTCAGCGGCCATGGCTCACGGGCCCAGCTGCTCCACGGCATGTGGGATCTTCCCGGACCGGGGCACGAACCCGTGTCTCCTGCATCGGCAGGCGGACTCTCAACCACTGCGCCACCAGGGAAGCCCTATCTTTTTATTTTTAATATTGTTTTTATTTTTTATTTTAATAACATACACTCATTCATTCATTCATTCATTCATTTATTTTCCTCCCTTTTCTTCTGAGCCGTGTGGCTGACAGGGTCTTGGTGCTCTGGCCGTGTGTCAGGCCTGAGCCTCTGAGGTGGGAGAGCCGAGTTCAGTACACTGGTACACCAGAGACCTCCCACCTCCACGAAATCTCAAATGGTAAAAGCTCTCCCAGATATCTCCATCTCAACGGTAAGACCCAGCTCCACTCAACGACCAGCAAGCTACAGTGCTGGACACCCCAGGCCAAACAACTAGCAAGACAAGAACACACTCCTACCCATTTCTAGAAAGGTTGCCTAAAATTAAAATAAGGTCACAGACACCCCAAAACACACCACCGGACATGGTCCTGCCCACCAGAAAGACAAGATCCAGCCTCATCCACCAAAACAGAGACACCAGTTCCCTCCACCAGGAAGCCTACACAACCCACTGAACCAACCTTACCCGCTGGGGGCAGACACCAAAAACAACGAGAACTATGAACGTGCAGCCTGCGAAAAGGAGACCCCAAACACAGTAAGTTAAGCAACATGAGAAGACAGATAAACACACAGCAGATGAAAGAGCAAGGTAAAAACCCACCAGACCAAACAAATGAAGAGGAAATAGGCAGCCTACCTGAAAAGGAATTCAGAGTAATGACAGTAAAGATCAAAAATCTTGGAAATAGAATGGAGAAAATACAAGATACATTTAACAAGGACCTAGAAAAACCAAAAAGCAAACAAACAATGATGAACAACACAATAAATGAAATTAAAAATCCTCTACAAGGAGTCAATAGCAGAATAACTGAGGCAGAAGAGCGGATAAGTGACCTGGAAGATAAAATAGTGGAAATAACTACCACAGAGTGCAATAAAGAGAAAAGAATGTAAAGAACTGAGGACAGTCTTGGAGACCTCTGGGACAACACTAAATGTACCAACATTCAAACTATAGGGGTCCCAGAAAAAGAAGAGAAAAAGAAAGGGACTGAGAAAATATTTGAAGAGATTACAGTTGAAAACTTCCCTAATATAAGAAAGGAAATAGTGAGTCAAGTCCAGGAAGCACAGAGAGTCCCATACAGGATAAATCCAAGGAGAAACACGCCAAGATGCACACTAATCAAACTATCAAAAATTAAATACAAAGAAAAAATATTAAAAGCAGCAATGGAAAAGCAACAAATAACATACAAGGGAATACCCATAAGGTTAACAGCTGCTCTTTCAGCAGAAATTCTGCAAGCCAGAAGGGAGTGGCAGGACATATTTAAAGTGATAAAAGGGAAAAACGTACAACCAAGATGACTCTACCCAGCAAGGATCTCATTCAGGTTCGACAGAGAAATTAAAACCTTTACAGACAAGCAAAAGCTAAGAGAATTCAACACCACCAAACCAGCTTTACAGAAATGCTTAAAGGAACTTCTCTAGGCAGGAAACACAAGAGAAGGAAAAAGACCTGCAATAACAAAACCAAAACAATTAAGAAAATGGTAATGGGAACATACATATCAATAACTACCTTAAATGTAAATGGATTAAATGTTCCAACCAAAAGACATAGACTGGCTGAATGGATACAAAATCAAGACCCATATATATGCTGTCTACAAGGGACCCACTTCAGACCTAGGGACACATACAGACTGAAAGTGAGGTGATGGAAAAAAGATAATCCATGCAAATGGAGATCAGAAGAAAGCTGGAGTAGCAATTCTCATATCAGACAAAACAGACGTTAAAATAAAGACTATTACAACAGACAAAGAAGGACACTACATAACGATCAAGGGATCAATCCAAGAAGAAGAGATAACAGTTGTAGATATTTACGCACCCAACATAGGAGCACCTCAATACATAAGGCAAATGCTAACAGCCATAAAAGGGGAAATCAAAAGTAACACAATCATAGTAGGGGACTTGAACACCCCACTTTCACCAATGGACAGATCATCAAAAATGAAAATAAATAAGGAAACACAAGCTTTAAATGACACATTAAACAAGATGGACTTAACTGCTATTTATAGGACATGCCATCCAAAAACAACAGAATACACTTTCTTCTCAAGTGCTCATGGAACATTCTCCAGGATAGCTCATACTTTGGGTCACAAATCAAGCCTTGGTAAATTCAAGAAAACTGAAATCATATCAAGAACCTTTTCTGACAACAAGGCTGTGAGACTAGTTATCAATTATAGGAAAAAATCTGTAAAAAATACAAACAAATGGAGGTTAAACAATACACTACCAAATAACCAAGACATCAGTGAAGAAATCAAAGAGGAAATCAATAAATACCTAGAAACAAATGACAATGAAAACATGACGACCAAAACCTATGGGATGCAGCAACAGCAGTTCTAAGAGGGAAGTTTATAGCAATATAATCCTACCTCAAGAAACAATAAACACCTCAAATAAACAACCTAACCTTACACCTAAAGCAATTAGAGAAAGAAGAACCAACAAAACCCAAAGTTAGCAGAAGGAAAGAAATCATAAAGATCAGATAGGAAATCAATGAAAAAGAAATGAAGGAAACAATAGCAAAGATCAATAAAACTAAAAGCTGGTTCTTTGAGAAGATAAACAAAATTGATAAACCATTAGCCAGACTCATCAAGACAAAAAGGAAGAAGACTCAAATCAATAGAATAAGAAATGAAAAAGGAGGAGTAACAACTGACCCTCAGAAATACAAAGGATCATGAGAGATTACTACAAGCAACTACCTGCCAATAAAATGGACAACTCGGAAGAAATGGTCAAATTCTTAGAAAAGCACAACCTTCTGAGACTGAAACAGGAAGAAACAGAAAATATAAACAGACCAATCACAAGCGCTGAAATTGAAACTGTGATTAAAAATCTTCCAACAAAAAAGCCCAGGACCAGATGGCTTCACAGGCGAATTCTATCAAACATTTAGAGAAGAGCTAACACCTATCCTTCTCAAACTCTTCCAAAATATAGCAGAGGGAGGAACACTCCCAAACTCATTCTGAGTCCACCATCACCCTGATACCAAAACCAGACAAAGATGTCACAAAAAAAGAAAACTATAGGCCAATATCTCTGATGAACATAGATGCAAAATCCTCAACAAAATACTAGCAAACAGAATCCAACAGCACATTAGAAGGATCATACACCATGATCAAATGGGGTTTAACCCAGGAATGCAAGGATTCTTCAATATACGCAAATCAGTCAATGTGATACACCATATTAACAAATTGAAGGAGAAAAACCATATGAACATCTCAATAGATGCAGAAAAATCTTTCAACAATATTCAACACCCATTTATGATAAAAACCCTCCAGAAAGTAGGCACAGAGGGAACTTTCCTCAACATAATAAAGGCCATATATGACAAACCGACAGCCAACATCATTCTCAATGGTGAAAAACTGAAACCATTTCCACTAAGATCAGGAACAAGACAAGGTTGCCCACTCTCACCACTATCATTCAACATAGTATTGGAAGTTTTAGTCACAGCAATCAGAAAAGAAAAAGAAATAAAAGGAATCCAAATCGAAAAAGAAGAAGTAAAGCTGTCACTGTTTGCAGATGACATGATACTATACACACAGAATTCTAAAAATGCTACCAGAAAACTACTAGAGCTAATCAATGGACCTGGTACAGTAGTAGGATACAAAGTTAACGCACAGAAATCTCTTGCATTCCTATACACTAATGATGAAAAATCTGAAAGTGAAATTAAGAAAACACTCTCATTTACCACTGCAACAAAAAGAATAAAATATCTAGGAATAAACCTACCTAAAGAGACAAAAGACCTGTATGCAGAAAATTATAAGACACTGATGAAAGAAATTAAAGATGATACAAAACAGATGGAGAGATATACCATGTTCTTGGATTGGAAGAACCAACACTGTGAAAATGACTATACTACCCAAAGCAATCTACCGGCTCACTGCAATCCCTATCAAACTACCAGTAGCATTTTTCACAGAACTAGAACAAAAAATTTCACAATCTGTATGGAAACACAAATACCCCAAATAGCCAAAGCAATCTTGAGAAAGAAAAAGGGAGCTGGAGGAATCACACTCCCTGACTTCAGACTATACTACAAAGATACACTAATCAAGACACTATGGTACTGGCACAAAAACAGAAATATAGATCAATGGAACAGGATAGAAAGCCCAGAGATAAACCCATGCACATATGGTCACCTTATATTCGATAAAGGAGGCAAGAACACACAATGGAGAAAAGACAGCCTCTTCAATAAGTGGTGCTGGGAAAACTGGACAGCCACATGTAAAAGAATGAAATTAGAACACTCCCTAACACCATACACAAAAATATGGATTAAAGACCTAAATTGAAGGCCAGACACTATAAAACTCTTGGAGGAAAGCATAGGCAGAACACTCTATGACATTAATCACAGCAAGATCCTTTTTGTCCCACCTCCTAGAGAAATGGAAATAAAAACAAAAACTGGGACCTAATGAAACTTCAAAGCTTTTGCACAGCAAAGGAAACCATAAACAAGACGAAAAGACAGCCCTCAGAATGGGAAAAAATATTTGCAAACAAAGCAACTGACAAAGGATTAATCTCCAAAATATACAAGCAGCTCATGCAGCTTAATATCAAAAAAAAAATAAACAACCCAATCCAAAAATGGGCAGAAGACCTAAATAGACATTTCTCCAAAGAAGATATACAGATTGCCAACAAACACATGAAAGAATGCTCAACATCACTAATCATCAGAGAAATGGCAATCAAAACTACAATGAGGTATCACCTCACACCAGTCAGAATAGCCATCATCAAAAAATCTACAAACAATAAATGCTGGAGAGGGTGTGGAGAAAAGGGAACCCTCTTGGACTGTTGCTGGGAATGTAAATGGATACAGCTACTATGGAGAACAGTATGGAGGGTCCTTAGAAAACTAAAAACAGAACTACCATATGACCTAGCAATCCTACTCCTGGGCATATACCCTGAGAAAACCATAATTCAAAAAGAGACATGTACCACAATGTTCACTGCAGCTCTGTTTACAATAGCCAGGATATGGAACCAACGTAATGTCCATCGACAGATGAATGGATAAAGATGTGGCACATATATACAATGGGATATTACTCAGCCATAAAAAGAAACAAAATTGGGCTTCCCTGGTGGCGCAGTGGTTGGGAGTCTGCCTGCTGATGCAGGGGACACGGATTCGTGCCCCAGTCCGGGAAGATCCCACGTGCTGCAGAGCAGCTGGGCCCATGAGCTATGGCCGCTGGGCCTGCGCATCCAGAGCCTGTGCTCCGCAACGGGAGAGGACACAGCAGTGAGAGGCCTGCGTAACGCAAAAAAAAAAAAAAAAAAAAAAAAAAAAAAGAAACGAAATTGAGTTATTTGTAGTGAGGTGGATGGACCTAGAGACTGTCATACAGAGTGAAGTAAGTCAGAAAGTGGAAAACAAATACCGTATGCTAACACATATATATGGAATACAAAAAAAAAAAAAGTTCTGAAGAACCTAGGGGCAGGACAGGAATAAAGATGCAGACACAGAGAATGGACTTGAGGACACGGGGAGGGGGAAGGGAAAGCTGGGACGAAGTGAGAGAGTGGCATGGACTTATATACACTACCAAACGTAAAATAGACAGCTAGTGGGAAGCAGCCGCATAGCACAGGGAGACCAGCTCGGTGCTTTGTGACCACCTAGAGGGGTGGGATAGGGAGGTTGGGAGGGAGGGAGACGCAAGAGGGAAGAGATATGGGAACATATGTATATGTATAACTGATTCACTTTGTGATACAGCAGAAACTAACACCATTGTAAAGCAATTATACTCCAATATAGATGTTAAAAAATAAAGGAGAAGAAGGCTCCTCCTTCCGCCTGCCTCCTCCACAGCTTTCTGTGGTTCTCCCAGTCTAACAGTCATTGATTGGGCACCCAGCATGCGCTAGATATCCTGTAGAGCGTGGATAAGGAAACATGAGTGTCTTCTGCCTTCGTGGAGCTTGGGGTCACATGGGGTGACAGACAAGCCTACTCCCGACAACGCCATCCAAGCGATGTAGAGATGACAGAGGGATGTGCCAACCAGAGGGCAGAGGGAGCTGGGGGGTCTCCACACTTGGGTTCTGTGACCTGCTTCACCCTCAGAACTCCCCTGAGGACTAAGGATGATCTCTCGTTCACAGATGAAGTGAAGTAACCCACCCACTGAGATAACGCTGAGGCTTATCCATGGCTGTTTGATGACAAGTAATTGTTTCCCCCATTTTGCTTGTTTCAGTAATGTAAATGTTTCCGGGTTGGGAGAGGGGGCAGGACTCTTTTGTTTAATGTGGCCACTATTTAAACAGTTTTGGGTTTTTTAGGGACTAATGAGATCACCTAAATCTGTATAGCAGGACATTATGTAAAATGACTCTTGGACCCCATATGTCTGTGGTGTGAAATTTCCATTTCCTTACCCAAAGCAAACATATTGGCTTTCTGTCAGTCATTCTGAAAAGCTGATCTAACTCAATTTTCCTGTTTGCCAAGAATGCAATGAAAGTGCCCATTTTCCTCTGCTGTCTGCCTGGGAATCCTGAGTCCTGCTGGTAAACCACCAGGGACGGGCCAGGCGCTCAAAGGTTTGAGGGCTTCTGTGAACCCCACGCAGTGCCACCATGAGGCTCATCCCGTGGAAAGGCCCTGGGCTGCAGCAGGGCTGGCGGGTTTATGGGTTCCTAGACAAGTGTTTCTTGACTTTCCCCAAAATAAGCATTTGAATGCCTAGATTTAATTTTAACTGTATGTTTAAGATTTTACCACAATGTTTATGAAAATGCCTTCCCAGGAATCCAGGTGCTATAAATCAGTCACTGAGGTACCTCAAACTGAGCTACTTAGAGAGCTTCCCATGTGCTAACCTAAGAGTTACATCACAGGTCATGAGGCACAGCAGAAAGGTCCAGAACTGCTTACAGTCCAGTCCTACAGACAGTAAAAAAACGTTAAACAAATGGAAAACATTTCCTACCTTAAGGCAGTGGTCCTCAAAGCACGGTGCCCACAGCCAGCAGCAGCAGCTGGAAACCTGTTAGAAGTGCACTCTCAGCCCCGACCCAGACCTGCCAAATTAGAAATCGAGGATGGGGCCCAGCACTCTGTTTTAATAAGCTCCCAGGTGATTCGGATGCATGCTACCATGTACGAACCAACGTGTTAAGGTCCTGCTGTGATCAAACGCAGCATATGATTAATAGGAAAGGAATGAGAGCGCATAGCAACGCTTTAGAAGCCATTTCCTTTTCTTTCTTGTTCAGTATTCAACACTCACTGGGAGCCTGTGATGTGCCTGTCCTGGTACCAAGTGCTGAAAAGGCAAAGATTAGTAAGGTATCATCCTTAGCTTGGACCAACTCACACTCCACTGGGAAAAAGCTGGCTTATATAATAGTTATGGCAGCTGTGGTGATGTTCTAAGTCATGTCCTACCTCAATAGAGGAAACCATCTGACACAGACTGTGTGTGCACATGCATCTCAGACTGCCATGGTGCCTCTGCAGAAAGGCCTCTGCCAATGGGGCAAGCAGGCCCCATCCTCTTCCTTCCTTGACCTTCCTGCACAGCACTTCTCACCAGTTGACATGCGTGTGCTTACTGTTCGTCTCCTCTGCCAGAAGGTGAGCTCCGGGACGTCGCCCTGCTCTCTGTTACAGCCCCAGCTCCCAGAACTGGGCACTGAACAGTTACTCACCAGGGGCTTATTGAATGGGTGCAGTGGATGAAATGTTACAGGGGTTCAGGTAAACAGTGACCATCATGGTGGACAAAAGCCTTCACCGTGTCATGGAACCTCAAGGAGATTCTTCTGGCCCCTCTCCCTGACATCTGTTTAGAATTCCACATGCAGTGGACTCTCCACTTCTCTTACTGCTACAATTTCTTACTAAGTTTTGAAATTGTTGAGCAGATTAAAGGATTCTTTTGATGCCTTTATGCTTAAACTTTGTAGAGTTTAAACTGTCTCTGTAACTATTACTGGGACAGATTAGAAATAATTTGGAACTGAATTGGATTTGCCGTTTTGTAAGCTTTTCTTATCTACCAGGGCTAATAGAAGATGCTTTCCTCCTTACAATAGCCCAGGAGGAAGGCTTATGATCTGCATTTCACAGATTGAAAGCTGAGGGTCAGATAGGCGAAAAGCTTATATTCACTGCTCTATAAATATGGCTTGAATCAATAGAGGATGTTTTGTATTCCATATTAAGTTTGGAAACTTACAAAGTATATATAGAGGGGAAGCATGACACTGTGGAAACAATACAAGCTTTGGATTTAGCCATAACTGGGTTTGAATTTTAGCTTCTACTTTGAAACTGCTTGACCTTGGGCATGTTGCTTAATCTTTCTGAGCTGTTCAGTAACTCCCACCCAAATACTGGGAAGTTGCAGTCATGAGAGACGTAACCTGTAAATACTGTTTAAAAAGTTCGATCTCTCTGCTGCCACGTTCCAAGCCTCTCTGGCCAGCACAGTCTCCAGCCTGGGCCGCCCACCTGCTCGCCATCCTTGAGCGTGTGAATGATCAATGAACAAATGGTCTAATACATTTTCTCCTCCAAGCTAATGAGAACCTTCGCTCTGCTGCCCCGAGGCACCAAAAGGCTCATGAAACCATTTTCCCCTAATAACACAGCTTGATTAAGAAAATATGCTATTCCAAGACATAGGTCTTTTTGTTTTTAACTCAAATACATTTACTCTTAAGTTTTCTTAGCAGATTCTTCCAGTCAGTCCATTTATAAATACAATTATTAGAACGTAAAAGCATGTAAGAACTTCATGAACATCCTATGGTTCTTTACTGTAAAGGTTAAAGTAAAATAAAATATTTAACAGGACATAAGACATCATCTGAATGTTGTTAGGCTTCTGAAGAATCCCAAAACTAGACTTTACTGTGAGTGAGAAGAAACTTACTCCACTGCCCTGCTTTGCCTCACTGATGGAGAGAATCTCTTCAGAGAAAGGAAAATTCCTGTGGAAAGGGAATATTTGACCTAGCTATGTGGAATATCTGGGTCCAGAAAGATTTCCCAAAGGCTGAGCACTGTGCCAGGAGGCACGGACCAGGCCACGGCCATGAGGAGCTCACAGCTATGGAGAACTCGGGGACATGAGCACAGGGCCACCACTGACAGCTTGGCAGACAAGGTAACATCAGAGCATGGCCCTGGAGGAGGACTGGAGAACATGCCAGGAATCAAAGGAACTGAGAGAGAACCTCCAATCAAAGTGAACAGCCAGCGCCAATGAAGAGTACAGTGAGAGGGTACACCTGGGGAGCCAGGGTGCGTGGCCCGGTGTGGCTGCCCTTAGGGAAAGCACAACCTGTTTTTCACCTTTAAGTTCAAAGGGGGCTGTAGCAGTTTTGTGGGTGCACTTCATCAGGTTGAGGAAGTTCCCTTTTATTTCTAAGTTTGCTAAGTTTTTATTAGAAATAGATATTGTACTTTGTCAGATGCTTTTTCTTCGTCTACTGAGATGCTTATATCATTTTTTTTAGTTTGTTGATACGAAGAATTACATTTGCTGGTTTTCTAATGTTAAACCAACCTTGCATTCCTCAGATAAATGCCACTCAGTCAATATTATGGTAAAAAAATTCCCTTAAAATTTTCCTATCTATGTTCAGGAGTCTTTGCTTTTGTTTTCATAATATTTGTCTGGTTTTGGTATCAGGGTAATGCTGACCTCATAGAACGAATTAGCAGTATTCCTTCTTTCTCAAGTTTCCTTCAAGAAGAGCTTACATAAAATTTGTATTATTCCTCCCTTTATGTTTGGTAAGCTGCAATGGGTGAGCCACCTGGGCCTGGATTTTCTCTAGGGGATGGTTTTAACAAAAAGTTCCGTTTCCTTAATGGATATAAGGCTATTCAGATTATCTACTTCCTTCTATGAGTAAGCTTTAATACTCTGAGTCTTTCAATGAATTTGTCTCCATTAAAAAGAATGAAATAATGCCATTTGCAGCAACATGGATGGACCTAGAGATTATCATATTAAGCTCAGTAAGTCAGAAAGAGAAAGACAAATACCATGATATCATTTATATGTGGAATCTAAAATATGACACAAATAAACATACCTACAAAACAAAAACAGACTCACAGATATAGAGAACAGACCTGTGGTTGCCAAGGGGATGAGGATGGGGAGAAAAGGACTGGGAGTATGGGATTAGCAGATGCAAACCATTATATATAGGATGGATGAACAAAGTTCTACTGTATAGCACAGGGAATTATAGTCAGTATTCTGTGATAAACCACAATTGAAAAGAATATGAAAAAAGAATATGTATGTAAAACTGAGTCACTTTGCTGTACAGCAGAAATTAACACAACATTGTAAATCAACTATACTTCAATAAAAATTTTTTTAAAAAGGAATTTGTCCATTTCACCTCAGTTTTCAAATTTATTGGCATAAAGTTTTCATAATATATCTATTATGCATTTAATATGTGTAGAACCTGTAGTGATGCCGCCTTTTTCATTCCTAATATTTTTAATTTATGTCTTTTCTCTATGATCCATCTGACTAGAAGTTGGTAGACTTCACTGATTTTTCTCAAAGAATAAGCTTTTGGTTTGTCAATATCAGGTTTTTTTGTTTCCAGTTTCAATGATTTCTGTTCTGGTCTTTATTATTTCCTTTTCTACTCTAGGTTTAACTTCCACATTTTTTTCTACTTTCTTCAAGTTGAAGCTGAGGTTTATTGATTGAAGGCTATTCTTCTATTCCAACATAGGAATTAAGTATTATAAATTTCCCCAAACTACTGCTTTAGTGGCATCCCACAAATGATATACTGTGCTTTCATTTTCACTCATTTCAAAATACTTTCTAATTTTTTATTTCTTCTTTGACCCATGAGTTAATTATAAGTGTCATTTTGTTTCCAAATGTCTGAGGGTTTTTCAAAGATTTTTGTTATTGGTTTCTAATTTAATTTTATTACTGTCAGAATATACTTTATAAAATGAGAATCCTTTTAAATTTGAAATTTCTTTTGTGGCCCTCTGTATCAGGGCTCTCCAGAGAAACAGAACCACAAGCCAATAGGGCACGTGTGTTGGCAATATTTGTGTGTACACATGTACAAAGAGATTTATTGTGGTGGCTGGCAAGTTTGAGATTCGTAGGGCAGGCTGATGGGCTGGAAACTCAGTCAGGAGCTATGTCACAGCCTTGAGGCAGAATTCCTTCTCCATTTTTGGAGAAAGGGATTTTGGAAATTTCTCCCCCCAAAATTCTCAATTTCTGCTCAAAGGCCTTCAGCTGGTTGGATGAGGCCTACCCATATTATGAAGAATAATCTCTTTAACTTAACTGGTGGTAAGTGTTAATCGCATCTCCAAAATCACTTTACAGCAACATCTAAACTCGTGTTTGACCAAACAACTGGGCACTGCAGCCTAGCCCCATTGACACACAAAATCTAACCATCATAGCCCCAATATGGTCTACTTTGGTAATTGTTCTATGCGCCCCTGAAAAGAACATGCACTCTGTACCTAACTGTTCTATAAATGTTGATTACGTCAAATTGATTGACAGAGAAGATCTGAACAATACTATCTCTACTCATTTCTGTCTACTTTTTCCAACAATTACTGAAGGATATGGAACTCTCTCAATTTATTTATGTCTTCTTGCCATTCTATCAGTTTTTGCTTCATGCATCTTGAAGCTCTTATTAGGTACATAAATATTTATGGCTTACATTTTCTTGAGGAATTGAGCCCTTTACTATATGAAAAGACCTTTTTATCTTTGGTAATATTCTTTTCTCTGAAGTTTACTTTTCTCTGTTCTCCATAAGGCCACTCCAGATTTTTCATTAGTGTAAGCATGGTATACCTTCCTCCATCCATTTAGTTTCAACCTTTTTTTTTTTTTTTTTGCAGTACGCAGGCCTCTCACTGTTGCAGCCTCTCCCATTGCGGAGCACAGGCTCCAGACGCGCAGGCTCAGTGGCCATGGCTCACGGGCCCAGCCACTCCATGGCATGTGGGATCTTCCCGGATCGGGGCAAGAACCCGTGTCCCCTGCATTGGCAGGTGGACTCTCAACCACTGCGCCATCAGGGAAGCCCCTAGGTTCAATCTATTTTTGTCTTTATATTTAAAATTCATTACTTGGAGGTAGCTAGAGTTGGGTCTTGCTTTTTTTATCCAATCTGACATTCTCTACCCGCAATTAGAGTATTTGGACTACTTACTTTCGATCTGATTACTGATACGGTTAAGTTTATCACCCACCATCTTGCTATGTCTTCTATCTGCCCCATTTTCCTTTGTTTCCTTTGTCCTCCCTTTACTCCTTCTTTTGGACTAACTGAATATTATTTATGCTTCAACTTCTACCACCTTCGTTGGCTTATTTGCTATAACTTTTTTTTTTTAATGGTTGTAGGGAACTTCCTTAATATGATACAGGGCAGGTATAAAAACTCTACAGCTACCATCACACTTAATGATGAAAGACTGAATGGTTTATCTCTACAATCATGAACAAGACTAGTACAATAAAGCAGGGAAAGGAATAAGTTAGCCTGCTCGGAAAGGAAGAAGTAAATCTTTCTACTCACAGACAATCTGAACATCTACTTAGCAAAGCCTTGTTGGATTTAAGATTGACTACTTGATTTTGAAGATTCCTCTGAGTTTTGTCATATGTGCATGTATTAGTGGACACAGTCATCATCTATTGTTTTGACACAACAGGCACACAGGAGAGGGAAGACAACCCCAGCACGGCCACAGGACAGGATGCAGGCAGCCATGTGGCGCATCTAGGACAGGCAGGCAGGGTCCAGGCTGGGTGGGCAACACCACCTGACGAGACGAGGCCTGGCCTCTGCCTGCTCTGTAACCAGGGGACACCTTCACCACACCCTTCAACTCATCCGTTCAGGCAACCCCCAGTTCTGTTCCTCCTCCCCAACTTGTGTATTGTTTTTAATAAAACACCTGCCCAAGTATTATTTCAATAGATCTTCACTAACAACCTGTGAGAAAGGACCTTCTCCCCAACTTGCAGGTGATCAAACTGGGGCTCGGGGGTTTTAAGTGAGTGGCTGAGGCCCCTGGATGGACTGTGTAGGTGTCAGAGCAGCAGGGAGACGGCAGGACATGCAGGGGCAGGAGCACCTACAGCCTCAGCTCAAACCCTCACCATCCGGAAAGCGGCCGGCGTGACACTGGTTCCCACGGGAGGTGCCCGTGGACGGAGCTGTTACCCTGATGGCCGAGGCTGTTGGCCTGTTCCCTGATGTTTTTAAAGACAGGGTGTTGTTGACAAGGGTGGGCACGTACCAGCAAGCTCCCCAGAACCACATGTGCACAGAGCCCAAGGGCAGGCCCGGCTGCCCCGCCTCCCGGTGACCTTTGGTTTTGTTGGGATTTCCAGGTGCTTCTCGGCAGGCTACCAGCGGTTGTGACGCATTTGCAGAGCACCGCTGTCGATGGAGGGAAACTGGGGTGTATTTAGCAGCCGGACAGGAGGGGGCCTCGGCCGGATTTAGCTCTGGCTGTGGGGCAGGCCCTCCAGCCTCTCTGAGTGCTTTACGCTCCAGGCCCGAGTAGGACAGGGCCCCATGCAGCTCCCATCTTTCTGGGTAGTCTGGCCCTGGAGGCTGTAAATTGGATGCCTCCATCAGGCAAAGCTGCAGGGAGCCTCGAGCGGGACACGGCACAGCCAACAGGCGAGAGGCCTCCCGTCTGTCCATGCGTCCCCATTTCTGCAGCCCCAGCCCAGGACAAGCGGTCCCCAAGCTAAGCCCCTACCGGGCAGGCTCTCAGTGCAGCCCTGCCACGTTCCAGGCACGCGGCCACATTTCGTGCACACGGTATTAACTCAGAAGGCAGGGCCGAGCCTTGCTGTCACTGGGGAGCTGGCTCAGCAGCGCCAAGAAAATGGTCGAGAGACTCCAGGTCGGCCACCCAGTGCCCAGCCTAACCGGGGCTGCTCCCCCGTAACAGCCAGCGGGGCTCATTCACCAAGTCTCATTTCTCTCTCAAAATACAGGAATCAAGTCCCAGTCCATTACCAGTTCTTGATTTGATCAGCTTTGTTTCTCCTCCCTGCCCAGCTCTTCTATTATTTAAGCCTCCCAACAACCCCATGAAAGGAGCATGATTACTCCATTTGACGGATGGAGAAACTGAGGGTCAGACAGGCCATACTGCAGAGTCTAACTTACAGGAATATTATGTCTAATGTGCACCCACTTCACACAATCTGTTTTCAATCCTAGAAGATTCTTCAGGGTGTGCAGAAACGCCGGGAATAAATGCGGACAGACATGCCGCGAACCAAACGGGGGGAGGAATCTTTCTGGGAAATCCGAAGAAACACATGTTATCTTTTCCCACTTCTTGAGGGGCTCCCCAGAAGCCACTTTCACTGAATTACTTGTTTCCATGACTACACCATTCCTCAGCGAGGTTTACAGGTTTAGCACGTTCCCAATTAAAGCCGTTCCTGCTCTGGGGAGACGGCTGATGTAACAGGCTCAGCAGTGCCAGGAGGCTCCCACGTGACAGCACCAGAAGCACAGGAGCCACTCACAGACACCACTCCTGTGCCGAACCTCACAAGTTCAGCTGAACCACGAGGACGCGTCTGGACGACCAGGGAGAGTTGCGACATTTCACAGGTTTGGACTCACTGCACCCCTCGCCAACAGACCTCAGACAAACTGGGTGACTCCCTCTCAGCACAAAGGCTCCCACGAGGTCAGCACATCCACCCGACAGCATTCCTGACAGCTCTAAAAGGAGACTGGTGTGTGTGGATGCGGATAAAAGAGAATCGTGGGCTTCCCTGGTGGCGCAGTGGTAAAGAATCCACCTGTCAATGCACGGGACACGGGTTCGAGCCCTGGTCCGGGAAGATCCCACATGCCGCGGAGCAACTAAGCCCGTGCGCCACAACTACTGAGCCCGCGTGCTGCAACTACTGAGCCCACATGCCTAGAGCCCGTGCTCCGCAACAAGAGAAGCCACCGCAGTGAGAAGCCCACGCACCGCAACAAAGAGTAGCCCCCGCTCGCCACAACTAGAGAAAACCCGTGTGCAGCAACGAAGACCCAACGCAGCCAAAAGTAAATAAATTAAATACATAAATAAAAAGAAGATCGTGCCACAGCTGCCATCAACAGCAGACGGAGAGGGGGAGGCCACAAGGCCAACTACCGAGGCAAAGGTAACGCTGCTGAGGGGCCTGACCCGGGAGGAGGAACACCTGAGACGGCAGGGAAGTGACATCCGGGGCCTGGGAGGAAGCCCCTTCCCCAGCTTCTCCCCCGTGGCTCCCTGCCAACAGTCACCCCCACAGCATCTATGCTTGCGGAACATCTATGCCTTCAGTCCCGCTGGTGGGACTCTTCTTCCACATCCCGGGGCCCTTGGCCAACACTACAGCCCTGACGCACAGCCATCAAGCTTCTGTGTCTGAGTGACGGAGACTCCCAGCTTACGCCACCTTCCTCTTTCCCGCAGGGCCCTAAACGGAGAAGACTCTCCCCCCAAAACCCAGCTCCTCAGCACTTCAGCCCACCGACGTGACCTCTCTCCACCCAGGTGGGCGCGTTCCCTCCACCACGGCCTCATGGCAGACGGTGTCCAGGCCCTTCCACCATCATCTTGTTTTCGTCAAGCGCAGCCCCGATGGCTCACAATCTGTTGTCCCACTGACTCACAGCCAGTTTGGCCAAGCTCTTCTGATGGGTCTAATCAGTCAGTGACCCTGTTAAACGCCAAGAACGTGAGCAGTGCCCCCAAAGGCTGGGCCCGAACACATGCCTACTGAAGTCATTCTTGGCGACTTTGCTGCCTGCTCCCCAGTCACAGCTGCTGAGACCTCTCGTGCCCTCGCTCTACACATGCTCCCCGGGCAGGCGCATCCCAGCCAAGCTTTCCAGGTGCTGACAAGTCGCTGACCACCGAGAGCTCTGCCCCGACTCCCCTCGTGCTCTGAGGAGACAGCTCATCTCTGCTCAGGCTCCAGGCCCAAGGCACCTGTGCACCAACGCTCACTCGTTACTTGTATATTCATTCCGGCTGCCCTGGTGCCCATAAACCAACCAGTAGAAGGAGTCACCTAAGGATTAAGAAAAGTTTACGGGATAAACATCTGAACTGAGAATAATGGTATGATAGATAAATTTTTTAAATGAACAAGAAAAAAGCAGGCGACGTTCTACTTTCATCAGTACGGTCCTAGATTCAACCCACAAATTCCCAAAACTTCAGGAAATGAAGAGTCCACCACGACACGAGGCACTCAGGCTTCAGTGTAACTGCTCCCCGAACCTCACCCAGAAGGAGAAATAACGAGAACCCAGCTTTCCACAAACACAGATCTGTTATCAAATACACGCTTCCTTTCCTTTCTGAAAAATACTCAGAACTTTGCCTCCGAAAGGCTCGGCAGAAACCCAGAGCGTCAAGCCCCTTGGCGGGCTGCCCCGTGGGGGCCGACTCACCTTCACGTGACCCAGGTCTCCAGGCCGGCTGCCCTCAGCGGGGTTCACGGGCTTGCTCTCCACCCGGGGCCTCACGACCTGGCGGAAGGGGCTGCACAGCGGAAAGCCACTCACACTGATGCTGTCTGAAAGATGAGAATAAAATTGTAAGTGAGAAGTTAACCGGATTTTTTGTTGTAATGCAGGAGATTTTATGCAAAAATCACTAATATCTGGAGTGATGCTCCCGTGTGTGCACTCACTCCTCTACCTCGTGTTAACTACAACCGCCCGGTGAACCTCCCGTGAACGTAGAGTCACACCTACCACAGGTCAAAGTTGAGGACATAGCACTTCTGAAAAACGCCAGGTGCCTACCATCTGTCAGGAGGCACAGCCGCAGCACCGCGTCACCTGCATCCGCCCCCAGCTTCCTGTGCTCAGACAGCACCAAGCCGCCTTTACCTTCCAGCCTTCGTACGAGCTGCCCCCTCAGCCTCCGTTCACGCGGGGGCTTCACCGTGCCACTCGAACTTAGTCTAAAAGCCCATCCCTCTTCCAATTTCAGGAGGCCACTACTGTGTCACAGGACCGTATGTAAACCTCTGTAGAGCGCTCACTGCCACCTGTTCTTTTTCTTACTTGGTGATCTTACCTGTCAGTCTAATCCAGGACCCCTCCTGGATTAGACCAACCCAGCCGCTGAGAACAACTCGAGAACGCAGATGAGGCACTGGAGGGCTAACAAGGCAGGGAGGAACTCCAGGACCACGATCCGGCAGAAGGAAATACAGGGACACAGGCCTGGCATTAAAGTTCCCCAGAGGTGCATGCAGCTCCCTGAAGAACTGACCAAGAGGCTGAGAATCTGAGCAGAGCCTTTCACACTCAGGTGGGAAAACAGTGACATTCTGTGTCCCCTAAAAAGAGTGGATGGTAAGCCCTAGAGGCTTTGGGTGGGACCCAAAAGGATGACACACTAAGTGAAGGATAGACTGGAAATAAAGCGGCCGCCCAGGGACCGGTGCCCAACCGTGAATCAGGTCAGTACCTGTAACCGGATTCAAGCAATTCTCCTGCCACATTCCCTGTCACCCCTACTCTGTCCTGTGTCTTCTCACCTTTGTGCACCTCTGACAACCACCTTTGTGGATCCTAATATCCCCCATTCTTCACCATGCAGCCGCCCTGCCTGGAAATACTCCTTCCTCCGCGTCCTGGCAATTCGTCTACACTGAGACCCGCGATCACTACAGCTGGCCCCGTATCCAGGAAGACAGGCTGCGAGGCAGGGCCGCGGTGGGGACTCAGACGGGTCAGGGCATAGAAAGTGTTTGTCACAAGACCTGGTACCTGGCAAACATGTGGCAAAAACAGCTACTGTTATTATAGCAACCTATATGCATGTCCCAGATTCCTTACATGACTATAAACTCACTGAGGGCAGAATTCTTATCAATGTCACTCTCATACACCCCCCACAGGAGCTGGCACAGGCTCTAGCACATCGTAAACCCACAGTAAACGAATAAATCACAGGGTCAAATTTGGTAGTTTACACACGATGGTCAACGAAAATTCCATCATCCCAAAGTCACATTTAACAATCAACTCAATTCATGGTTAACTGAAATTTCATCATGTGTCTCTGTGCAAAGACCCATTTGCAAAAGTCAGTCCAAAGCTGTGAGATTTGAATGGGTTTTTCTCTCCCTTTTCTCATTCTCCCAGCCTCATGGGCATAATCTGTAAAACCTCTCCACTACACCCCAGTACCTGCTGTGAGGGAACTAGTATTATGAACACAGACATTTGCAAAATACAAACTCCACACTCTTCAGCTAGAAACTAGGTCACGTGAAGCCTGTGAGCCCCAAGGTCACCTCTGCTGAGTTCAGGCAGGTGCCCAACAGGTTTTAAACGCCATCTCTCGCTCCCCCACGCACAGCCTGGAGCACAGCATACGTCACTCTTCCCTAGAGAAAGTCTCCATCATTAGCATATTACGCAAGTGTTTCTAGCTCCCAAAGGCCTGAGGTCCTTTTCTGCCTTGGAAATACCGATCCTGTTTTACACCTGTAACAGTGCTCAAGGCCTCCTCTCTGCAGGGGTCCAGAGGCTCTGGGCTGTAAATGTCCTGAGCAGCGGCTTGGTCTCTCCTCCTTCCTTGTGGAACAGCTCCGGCCCCACCCCAGGCTGTTCTGGCGGGACCAGGGGTGGCTCTAATCCAGCCGTGGTGAGAGATGGAAACGTCCCATCAACAGTGGTTGATCCACAGGACGAACATGAGACCCCAGAAGGGTCTCGTTGAGTCTTTCTGAGATTTGATCTATGAAGGGCGGAGCAGGTGGGGTGGATCTTCCTTTGAATCGTTATGTTCTCAAGATACAGGTTTGGGCCTTCCTGCAGCCATCCTCCCACCACACTGCAAGGGTGAGTGAGTCACACAACCCTGTGACCTCAGTTTTCTTGACTCTAAAATGGGGACCAGCTCCCGGGAATCAGTGAAAAGTACAAATCTGCAGTGTCTTGGAACTGGAGGGAGGTAGGATGTGGGCACTCAGCCAAAAAGGCTAAAAATTACATCTGAAATTTGCCTCCTTTTCTGACAACGACTTCAAAGCCTCAAAGAAACCTCAGAAACCTGTAATCTTCAAGCTCAGGGAAAAAAAATATACTAAAACAGCTACTCTCCGGCTTCTTTATAGATTAAAGGATTCTGGCCCCTAATCCAATTGCGAATGGAAAAGACAAGCTATGCATAAATTATAACTGGGGACCGAAGATCAGCAGCTCTGTCCCCATGGGAGACAGAGGGATGGGAGAGAGAAGCCAGCCTCGGGAAGGCCGGAAGAGGAGCACTGCAGCCACATAAGGACAGGGCTGCAGAGGAGGAGGCCGCCGCACAGGGTGGCGAGAGGCTGGACGGAGCCAATGGAGCGAGCAAGGAAGGCGCCGCTCCCAGCTGGGCGGGTGGAGGGCAGCAAATTCTGTTCAACCATTTCGGCCAATTTTCCTGCCAACACAGGCTACCACAAATAGAACAGAGAACAGATTGGGATGACAAGTAATAGGAAGACAAGACCAAAAAAGTTACAAACAGACGAAGGCAGCCTCGTAGGAAGACCGCAGAGCTGAGTGGATTTAGGAGGACAGAGGGTATTTAAGAATGGGACGAGCCTGGTAGATCGTCATGAATCAAAGTGAGCTTTTAGAGAGAATTTCACAGTTGCTGTTTATAGTGCTCAATTTTTCTATTAAGAGCATCTCTGTGGGCAATTCAGAAATACAATTTTATATGCTAAAATAGTACGTGTCTCTCGAAGTCAGCTTTATCACAGCCACAGTGACAACTGGTAGAAATGACAGCTGAAAGTGGGATGTGTGTGGTGGGAAGAAAAAGCACAGTCGCAATAAAAATACGGCAACTAAGAAGGGCTGGAGGCTGCGTGTTCACGGCAGGCTCAGCACAGCACTGGGCGCTTAGGACACATCATGTAGCTGCTCCTCACGCCCTGCCAGGCGGGCATGATTTTATCAGTTCTAGAGGTGAGGAAGCTGAGCTCCCGAGAAGGTAAGTAACTTAGTAGCTCATCAGAGGCACAGCCAGAACTAGAAGTCAGGACTGTCGGATTTGTGATGACCCAGCAAAACTGGCACAAGCAACATGCTTCAGCCCTGACGTGAGCTCATGAAACCTCCCCAGCCAGGCTGCTCTGCAGTGCACCATCCCACGAAACTAACACAAGGCCCCTCACAATGGCTTGGCATCCATCTCCGGTGAGGCGGCCACTCCAGAAATGTGTCCATTTTTGTGCACTTTCAAAAGAGACACAAATGCTGAAGGCTGAATACACACTTTTCTCACTGGTGACAGGTATATGAAATAAACCAAACTGGAATAAAGTACATTTACAAAGGCCAAAGGAGACAACCATCTCCCAGTGGGAGTTTGTCAGGGTATGGTTCCAGGTAGAATATATTTTGAAGATGCTTTTTCAATTATTCATAAAGTCCGTGGGTGCCAAAGAGCCCATCTGGTTATCATAACATATCCTCAAGAAAACCAAAGAAGTAGAAGCATTTGGCTCAGAAATTAGACAATACTCATCCTCAATTTCCATAGAGAAGTGGTGTGTTTATTCATTCAGAAACTTTGGGATATGCTTAGCAAGAAAAAATAATTCATGTAGAAACAGTGGCCTTCATATACCATTCAAACGGAAACAGCCCTCCCTCCATCCCCCTGGCCTTCCCTCCTGCTCAAGTCGGGGAGCAGCGCCCCTCCTGCGGGGCCCAATCGGTGCCTCACTGCTCTCGCCCCACGAACGGCCTCCCAGGATGTCTGCAGCCTCTTCCTCCTCCGCGCATTCTCATTCCAGGCACCCTCACCCAGTACCAGGGCTTCTCATTTTAACATCATTACAGAGACACAATTAGCATATCATAACCTGCAGATGTTTCAACTGTACAACTGGAGGAGTTCCGACGTTCCTAAAACAAGCAACACACTTGAGACGGTGAACATATCCACCTACTGCCAGGCTCCCCGTGCATCCTCGCACATCCTCACCGCCACCCTCCTGGCCAGATGCCCACTGCTGGCACCAGACATGAGGGTGCGTTTCCCAGAAGTTAACACATTATACCTTATACATATGGTACATTAATCTACTCTTCTCTGTCAGGCTTCTTTCACTCAGCACACGTATCTCGGAACCATCCTGAGTTTTCTGCACATCAATAGTTCACTCCTTTCTATGGCTCAACAGTATTCCAGTGAGTGGCTGTAACGCAATTTGTTTTTCCACTCGCCTACTGATGAACGCGTAGGTTGTTTCTGGTTATTACACATAAAGCTGCTCTGAACATCTGTGCACACGTCACTGTGCGGACACATGCTGCCAGTTCTCCTGGTCCAACATCCAGGAAGAAGCTGGCTGGGTCACATGCTAAGTGCATATTCGATTTTCCAAGAAAGTTATGAATGAGTTGTTAATATGCTTGCAAACAATAAAAAGGAATTCAAAGGAATAAATAAGGAAGATGAGCCTGTCAAAAACTGAGCAGGCCATTTAAGAACAAATATCACCTCTTTGGGGGTCTTTTGGTTGTTTTTTGTTTTCTTTGGCAGCATCACATCGCTTGGGGGACCTTAGTTCCCCGACCAGGGACTGAACCTGGGCCCCGGCAGTGAAAGAGCTGAGGGCTAACCACTGGACCGCCAGGGAACTCCCAAAATATCACCTCTTGAAGTGAAAAACAAATTGGGTAATTTAAACACTCTTTAAAGAGCCAAACAGAAAATTAGACAAAAAGAAAAAGTTAGTGAATTGGAAAAAAGAGGAGTGGAAACGATCTAGAATGTGGCACATGGAGAAAGATGAGGAATGTGAAAGAATATTAGAGGCCATGGAAGACTGAGAGGCTACACAGGTGAACGGGAGTTAGGGAAGCAGGTGAGAGTAAACTGGGGAAAGTTGGTATCTGAAGAGAGACAGACTGAACATTTTTCATAATGGAAAAATGTGAATCCTCAAATGCAGAAAGCACAAAAAAGCTCACCGGGACCAATAAAAGGAAACGCCAACCTAGAAATGACACAGTAAACCTGCAGACTACCGAAAAATAAGAATAAGATCTTTTTGAAAACATACAGGGGATTGATATATATACACTAATACGTATAAAATAGATAACTAATAAGAACCTGCTGTATAAAATAAATAAATAAAATTCAAAAATTCTAAAAAAAAAAACCATACAGGGACATGTCCACACAAAAACGTGTACACAGATGCTCACAAGAGCATTAATCATAGCAGCCAGAATGGAAACAATTCAAAGATCCGTCAACTGACGAACCGATGAACAGAAACAGTCTGTCCATACAACAGAATATTACTCATCCTCAAAAAGGAATGAGGGGGCTTCCCTGGTGGCGCAGTGGTTGAGAGTCCGCCTGCCGGTGCAGGGGACGCGGGTTCGTGCCCCGGTCCGGGAGGATCCCGCGTGCCGCGGAGTGGCTGGGCCCGTGGGCCATGGCCGCTGGGCCTGCGAGTCCGGAGCCTGTGCTCCGCAACGGGAGAGGCCACGACAGTGGGAGGCCCGCATACTGCAGAAAGGAAAAAAAAAAAAAAAAGGAATGAGGGACTGACACAGGCTGCAACATTGATGACCCCTGAAACATCATGCCAAGTGGAAGAAGCCAGACACAAAAGGCCACAGATTGTATGATTCCATTTATATGAAATGTTCAGAATAGGTAAATCCATAGAGACAGAAAGTAGATTTCTAGTTATCAGGGGAGGGGAGAATGGTGAATGGCCCCTAATGGGTTTGGGGTTTCTTTTGGGGATGATAAAAATGTTTTGATTTTGGTTGATTGCACAACTCTGAATATACTAAAAGTTACTAAACTGTACACTTTAAATGGATGGATTTATGGTATGTGAATTGTATCAATTTTTTTTAAATTAAAGGATATAAACACTTAGGGGGGGAAAAAGAAAAATGGAGATTGTATCCAAAGGAACAATAATTACACCAACAGCTAACTTCAACAGCAACGGAAGCCATTAGACAGTATGAATTCATCTTCAAAGTATTTAAGAAAATTTACCTGTTAATCTAGAATTATGTACACAGCAGAACTTCCTATTCTTAGAAATAATTGATGACATAAAGACATTTCAGAACAAAAGCTGGGCAAACTTACCACCAACACATCCTCACTAAAGGAATTCAACAAGAAAAGGAACCCTCATACACTGTTGGTGGGAGTGTAAATTGGTGCAATCACTATGGAAATCAGTACAAAGTTCCTCAAAAACCTAAAAATATAGCTACCATATGATCCAGCAATTCCACTCTCCTGGGTATATATCCAGAAGACAAGAAAACACTAATTCAAAAAGATACATGCACCCTGGTGTTTTTTTTTTTTTTTTTTTTTTGCTGTACGCGGGCCTATCACTGTTGTGGCCTCTCCCGTCGCGGAGCACAGGCTCCGGACGCGCAGGCTCAGTGGCCGTGGCTCATGGGCCCAGCTGCTCCGCAGCATGTGGGATCCTCCCGGACCGGGGCATGAACCCACGTCCCCTGCATCGGCAGGCGGACTCTCAACCACTGCGCCACCAGGGAAGCCCCACCCCGATGTTCTTAAGCAGCGCTACTCACAACAGCCAAGACATGGAAGCAACTCAAGTGTCCATCACCAGACAAATGGATAAAGAAGATGTGGTGCATATACACAATGGAATATGACTCCGTCATAAAGAAGCATGAAATTCTGCCATGAAGCCTATGCTATGAATGAGGCAGCATTACACAGACACAGTGTTTTGAAGTTGCCACCCTAAAATCTGAGAGTAGGATCTCCTTCTGGTGTCCCAGGCAAGAGAAGAAACAAAGGCCTCGATCCACAACGCTGTGCGTACAAGGCACACTTTCTCACAGTAACGTCCAGCTGTCACTTCCAAGGCTAAGTGTGAAATACATACTTTTTCACAGCAGACAAGGTGTTCAACGTGCTACAGGAGCCAGTTTCCAACGAGATCTTGTTTGGGAGCCTGTTGCTGATGATCACCTTTGCTGAAAAGTGACACCATTTGAGTCACTGGCCACACAGGAAGACAATTACAGTGGACTTTTAAACCATCTGACGGTCCTCTTAGCTTCAGGACATTACCGAGTTTCTCCCCCTCTAAAGATGGTTAAGAAAAAAGGAAACAAGTGAAACCGAAGCAGGTGACACTTGGCCGAAGGATCTCAGGGACCCCTAGCGACAGAGCCCTGAAATGGGAGCCCAAAAGTGGCACCTTCTTTTCTTTGGAAATCTTCAAAGGAAGTGAAGGATTAAGATACTTGAGGACAGGGCTTCCCTGGTGGCGCAGTGGTTGAGAGTCCGCCTGCCGATGCAGGGGACACGGGTTCGTGCCCCGGTCCGGGAAGATCCCACATGCCGCAGAGCGGCTGGGCCCGTGAGCCATGGCTGCTGAGCCTGCGCATCCGGAGCCTGTGCTTCGCAACGGGAGAGACCACAACAATGAGAGGCCCACATACCGCAAAAAAAAAAAAAAAAAAAAGATACTTGAGGACATACTGTAGAGCACAGGGAACTATAATCAATATCCTGTGATAAACCATGATGGAAAGGAACATGAAAAAGAAGATTATATATATATATATATATATGTATGTATAACTGAATCACCTTGCTGTACAGCAGAAATTAACAACATTGTAAGTCAACTATACTTCAATAAAAAATTTTTTAACAAAAGAGACGTGAGGACATGTGTTCAAATCCCAGATGTGCTCCCTTTGTCTGTCCAGAACAGATTTGCTTAAAGGAGCACTGGACGTGGAGACAGAAGCCCTGGCCCTGCCCCCCGCCCGCCCCCAGCCTCGGGAAAGACTGATCACCGATCAACAGGAAAGGCGTCCGCAGCGCTGACAAATGCTGCTCTCACGTCTCCACTCTGGATCTTACGCCTCTTTTATATCTTGTTTACATGTAGTGTTCCATCTCTACTTAAAGAGAAACACAAATAAATGAACACCAATTCTCCAAAGAAAGCCACAGAAAGAGCTCAATTAGCATATGTTATTTTAGGATAAAATCAGGAAAACAAAACCAGAGTACTGCCAATTTGAAACTGGAAATAGGATGCTTTTTCCACAAGATAACAAAGGGAGAGCGATGGTCCCAGGCCAAGTAATGACACATGGCTTGTTCTTTTAGAAACAAGAAATTCAAAGTACAGTCTGAATGTCTGAGCCCTCTTCACAGCTGTCCTCTAGCACTGCACATCTCTAAAAGACTGGGAAAGTCATTATTTCTTCATTAAAGAGTCAGCCAAATCACAGAAATCACAGAGCTGAGAGTTTCAAGTCAGAACACTAATTTTAGGAATTATCTAAAGAAAAAGTTCAAGCCAGCATCATCCCCCAAAACCTTTCCTCTCCAACAAATTCGTTGTTGATACTTACAGGGCAAACTCTCTTAAGGAATAACTGTTAGAATCTCTCTCTCTCTCTCTCTCTCTCTCTCTCTCTCTCACACACACACACACACACACACATTTCAACAACTAAGTTCCCGGAACTTGCTTTCTGCCACAGTTTTTACACATGCATGAAAAACTAATTTCCCCACCCCTCCCTCTTTCATCCTCTAAGGTCCCACTCACTCTGTAAATTTTATCTCCATCATCACCTCCAAAGACAAGCCTTCCCCCACTCCCTGTGATACAGTCATAGCATCATGTACCTCTCCTACCCAGCACTTAGCAAAGTTGCACTTTTTCATTTATTTGTGAAAAAATTCATTTCACTTATTTTATCAATTATTAAATTGCCCATCTCTCCCACTAGACTTGTGTGGTCTAACACAGTGGCTGCAAGACAGTGCGCCTTTAAAGTAATTAAAATCAAATAATACTTGAGATCTTTAGATGCACCATCCACATCACAAGTGATCAAAGCCACATGTGACCCATGGTCACCCTAATGGACGGCTCAGAACAGGAACTGCCCTATCACAGAGTTCTGATGGACAGCACTGCCCTGGACACTAAGCTCCTTGAGGGCAGGGGCTGCATCTCATTTTACTCAGGACAATCCCAAGAGAAGTACGGTACAGACACACCTCATTTTACTGTACTTCACAGATACTGCACTTCTTACAAATTGAAGGTTTGTGGCAGTCCTGTGTGAAGCAAGTCTATCGGTGCCATTTTTCTAACAGCATTTGCCCACTTGGTGTCTCTGTCTCACATTTCAGTAATTCTCACGGTATTTCAGACTTCTTAATTATTATATTTGTTATGGTGATCTGTGATCAGTGATATTTGATGTCACTATTGTAGCTGTTTTGGCATTTTTTAGCGATGAAGTATTTTTAATTAAGGTATGTGCATTGCTTTTTTCAGACATAATGCTATTGCACACTTAATACACTACAGTATAGTGTAAACAACTTTTATAAGCACTGGGAAACAAAAAATCATGACTCAATTTACTACAATATTCACTTTATTGTGGTTGTGTGGAAATGAGCCCACAGTATCGCCAAGGTATGCGTGTACCTGGGATAAAGTAGATAGCCCATAAATATCTGTGAAGGGGGTGTGGGGGGAAGTTCACACAGTAATTGCTAACTTTACTACACCACACACTGCGTGGTAAAACCCAGAAGAGAGAAATTATTTAAGTCCTGTTACCTGATTAAAACAGAATACTAGTAATTAGTTACACTTCCATAACTTAAAATTGTATGACATAACTTCAAATATTCTATAATATCCACTCCCATTCAAATACTTACAAGTACCTAATATACACACACAAAATTAGCTCAAAAACTATAGATTAAAACAGGTAACTAAAATGGTTTTACAGGTGAATTCTACCAAACGTTTAAAAAATTAACGCCAATCCTTCTCAAACTCTTCCAGAAATTAAGGAAGAGGGAACAGTCCCAAACTCATTTTCCCAGGTTAGCATTACCCCAGTACCAAAGCCAGACAAGGAAACTACACATCAATATCCCTGATGAATACAGATGCAAAAATCCTCAACAAAATATCAGCACATCAAATTCAACAATACATTAAGAGCATCATATACCATGATCAAGTGGGATTTACCCCTGGGATGCAAGAATGGTTCAACATACACAAATCAATAAATGTGATACACACATATTAACAGAATGAAGGATAAAAATGATATGGTCGTCTCAATAGATGCAGAAAAAGCACTTGACAAAATTCAAAATCTTTTCATGATAAAAACCCTCAACTAATTGGGTGTTGAAGGAACATACCTCAACATAATAATGGCTATATATAACAAGCCCACAGCTAACATACTCAATTGGTGAAAGGCTGAAAACTTTTCCTCTAAGATCAGGAACAAAACAAGGGTGCCCACTCTTACCACTATTCAACATAGTATTGAAAATCCTAGCCAGAGCAATCAAGCAAGAAAAAGATATTAAAAGGTATCCAAATCAGAGAGGAGGAAGTAAATTATCTTTATTTGCAGATTATATGATCTTATATAGAATCCTAGACTCAACCAAAAACTGTAAGATCTAATCAATAAATTCAGTAAAGTTTCAGGATATAACATTAACATACAGAAATCAGTTGCTTTCCTACACACTAACAACAAAATATCTGAAACATAATAAAGAAAGCAATCCCATTTACAATAGCATCAAAAACATAAGATAGTTAGGAATTTAACCAAGGAAATGAAAGAACTGAACACTAAACTATAAGACTTTGATGAAAGAAATTGAAGAAGACACAAAAATGGAGAGGTATCTTGTATTTGTGGATCAGAAGAATATTGTTAAAATGTCCACATTACCCAGAGCCATCTATAGATTCAATGCAATCCCTATCAAAATTCCAATGGCGTTTTTCACAGAAATAGTAAAAGCAATTCTAAAATTCGTATGGAGTCACAAAGACCCCAATAGCCAAAGCAATCCTAAGCCAAAAGGACAAAGCTGGAGGTATCATATTGAATACTTCCAGATTTCAAATTATACTACAAAGCCATAGTAATCAAAATAGTATATAGTAATCAAAACAGCATAAAAATAGACACACAGACCAATGGAAAATAGAGAGCCCATAAATAAACTGCTGCATATGTGGTCAACTAATCTTTGAGAAGAGAGCCAAGAATATTCAATGCGGAAAGGCAGCCTCTTAAATAAACGGTGCTGAGAAAACTAGATAGCCACATGCAGAAAAATAAATCTGGACCCCTATCGTAAATCACTCACAAAAATTAACTCAAAAGATTCAAGACTTAAACATAGGACCTGAAACTGAGAAACTCCTGGAAGAAAACATAGGAGAAAAGCTCCTTGACACTGGTCTTGGCAACAATTTTTTGGATCTGACACCAAAAGCATGAGCAACAGAAACAAAAATACAAGTGGGGCTATATCAAACTAAAATGATTCTGCACAGCCAAAGAAACAATCAACAGTATGAAAAGCCAACCTACAGAATGGGAACAAATATTTGTAAATCATCTATTTGATAAGGGATTAATATCAAAATGTATAAAGAATTCATACAACTCAATAAAAAAAATCTGATTTCAAAATAGGCATAGGAACCGAGTAAGATACTTTTCCAAAGGTGACATACAAATGGCCAAAAGCTACATGAAAAGGTGCTCAACCATCACTAACCATCAGGGAAATGCAAACCAGAACCACAACGAGATATCATCTCACATACTTTAGAATGGCTGTTCGCAAAAAGACAAGAGATTAGTGTAGGCAACGACGAGGAGACAAAGAAAAAAGTGCACCCTTGTGCACTGTTGATGGGGATGTAAATTGGTGCAGTCACTGTGGAAGCAGCGTGGAGATTCCTCAAAAAATAAAAAATAGAACTACCATATCATTCAGCAATCCCACTTCTGAGTACATATCCAAAGGAAATGAAAAAAGGATCTCAAAGAGATATCTGCACTCCATATTTTTACAGCATTATTCACAATAGCCAAGACGAGGAAACAACCTAAGCATACATCTACAGACGAACAGACACAGAAGATGTGATATATACATACACAATGGAATATAATTCCATGAGAAAGAAGAAAATCCTGCCACTTGCAACAACATGGATGGACCCTGAGGGCATTATGCTAAGTGAAATAAGTCAGAGAAAGACAAATACTGTATGATATCACTTGTATGTGGAATCTAAAAAAGACATACCTGTAGAAACAGAGAGAGAATGGTGGTTACCAGGGGCTGAGAGGCAGGCAAAATGGGGAGATGTTGGTCAAAGTGTACAAGTTTGCAGTTAGAAGATCAGCATGTTCTGGGGACCTAGTGCACAGCATGGTGATTATAGTTAACAGCACTGTATTATATGTTTGAAAGTTGCTAAGAGAGTAGATCTTAAGTGTTCTCACCACAAAAAAGCAACAGTACTTAAGTGATGTGGTGGTGGCCTTAGCTAAGGTGATAATCATTCTGCAATATACAAATGTATCAAATAAACACAATGTACACCTTAAACTTACACAATGTTCTACGTCAATTATCTCAATAAAGCTGCAAAACAGATAACTAATGATGCTGCACACCTTTCATTTCTTATTGTTGGATATACACTGTTGTGAGGGGTCTATTAAAATATTTTCTTTGTTTTTTACCGGGCAACATCATTAGTTATCTGGGAAAAGCCGATTAGAACACAATGAGGTTACACATGAACAAGAACAGCTAAAATTTAAAAGACTGACCCTACCAATCAGTGGTGAGGATCTGGAGCACCAGAGAACTGGTGTGCATGCAGATGGTGTGTGTAAGTCAAAATAAGCAGGTTGAAAATCTGGATGACTGGAGAGCTATCAAAGCTCAACATACACATAACCTGTGATCCAGTAAAACCACTTCTGGGCACACACCCAACGAAAATGTGGGCTGATGTCCACCAAATACCTGTACAAGAAAGTTTATTATTCATAATAGCCAAACAGCAGAAACAACCCAAATGTCCATCACGAGTAGATTGGATAAACTGTGGTATTTTCACACAGTGGAATATCACCCACCAATAAAAAAGAACAATCAAATGCAACACACAACAACATGCATGAATCTCAGGTATAATGCTGAGTGGGAAAAAAGACATAGAGGACTTCTGATCTCCAGAACTGTAAGAGAATAAATTTGTGCTGTTTAAAGCAAAAAAACAAGAAACAAAAAAAGACACAAAAGAGCATATACTGTATTTATTTCTTCTATATGAAAGACAAGAACAGGCAAAACTAATCTATGATGATGAATGTCATAATTAGTTACCTTGATGCAGGGTCATCAACAGGGAGAGGACAGGAGAGGACTGGTGGGGTGCTGGAAAAATCACCCCCATCTGGGTCTGGGTGGTGGGTGCAAGGGTGAATATGAATATACAAATAAATTCGGAGGCGGAGTCAAGATGGCAGTGCAGAAAGATGCGGAGTTAGCGTCTCCCCACAACTAGGGCACCTGTCGGGTGCTGGTGGGGGACTGTGACACCCAAGGAGACAGGAGGAACCCCAAAGTGAACCGGTAGGATGTCGGGGGACTGAGTGGGGGAGGAGAAGTGGAGGCCAGACAGGATCGGCACCCCTGAGGCCAGGGAGATCAGGAGAGGCAGGCAGGAGGGACTCTCGGGAAGAGCGGGAGAGGAGGAGACGGCGATCGCCTGGTCCACTGGGGCCGGGGAGCATGCTGAGCTCCCAGGCTGGTCCCCTGCTCTCCAGAGCCCCCTCCAGGCCACGTAGGTCCTTGGGGGCACAGGAGGGAGGCTGGGGGGATCAGGAGAGGCAGGCAGGAGGGACTCTCCAGGAAGAGCGGGAGAAGAGCAGAGGATGATCGCCCCTCCCACTCGGGCACGGGGAGCCTGCTAAGCTCCTAGGTGAGGTCCCCTGCCCTCTAAGACCAGGGGTAGGGGGCACGCCTGGACCCCTTCTGTTCCCTGAGCCTAAGCCCCACCCCCCACAGCCCCCAGGGCCCATTAGCCCCGCCTACCACCCAAACATCACCCTTGCTTAGGCCCCGCCCTCCACCACCAAGGACTTCCGCCCCCCCCCTTTTTTCTTTTCCCTCCTCCTCTTTTATACTATTATGGTACTTATGTACCTTCCGGTTGTTGATTCATCTATATTTTTATTTTTATATTCTTCCTAACATATCTGTTAGTTTCCTAGTCTAATTTTATTTTTTACTTTGTTATTTTTGTTTGTTTGTTTTTTTGCCACCCCAGGCAGCTAGCGGGATCTTGGTTCATGAACCCAGGGTCGGGCTGAAGCTCCTGCATGTCGGAGCTCTGAGTCCGAACCACTGGACTAACAGAGAACCTCAGACTGCAGGGAATATTCATTGGAGTGACGTCTCACGGAATTCCTCATCTCAGCACTAAGACCCTGTTCTACCCACCAAAACCCAGCTCTACCCAAGAGCCTACAACTCCAGTGTTGGAAGCCTCAGGCCAAACAACCAGTAAGACAGAAACAGGCTCCCACTAATTAAAAAAAAAAAAAAAAAAAAGAGAGATGGCAAAAAATTCTCACAGATGAAGGAGTAAGGTAAAAACCTAGAAGTCCAAATAAATGAAGAGTAAATAGGCAATTTACCTGAAAAAGAATTCAGAGTAATTATAGTAAAGATGATCCAGAATCTCGGAAACAGAATGGAGGCATGGATTGAAAAAATACAAGAAATGTTAACAAAGATCTAGAAGAACTAAAGAACAAACAAACAGAGATGAACAACACAATAACTGAAATGAAAAATACACTAGAAGGAATCAGTAACAGAAACTGAGGCAGAAGAACGAATAAGTGAGCTGGAAGACAAAATGGTAGAAATAACTGCCAAGGAGCAGAATAAAGAAAAAAGAATGAAAAAAAGTGCGGACAGTCTCAGAGACCTCGGGGACAACATTAAATGCACCAACATTCGAATTACAGGGGTCCCAGAAGAAGAAGAGAAAAAGAAAGGGTCTAAGAAAATATTTGAAGAGATTACAGTTGAAAACTTCCCTAACATGGGAAAGGAAATAGTCACCCAAGTCCAGGAAGCACAGAGAGTCCCATACAGGATGAACCCTAGGAAAAGCACACCAATATGCATATTAATCAAACTAACAAAAATTAAGTTCAAAGAAAAAATATTAAAAGCAGCAAGGGAAAAACAAGAAACAACATACAAAGGAATCCCCATAAGGTTATCAGCTGATTTCTCGGCGGAAACTCTGCAGGCCAGAAGAGAGTGGCAGAATATACTTAAAAAGTAATGAAAGAGAAAAACATACAACCAAGATTACTCTACCCAACAAGGGTCTCACTCAGATTCGATGGAGAAGTCAAAAGCTTTTCAGATAAGCAAAAGCTAAGAAAATTCAGCACCACCATACCAGCTTTACAGCAAATGCTAAAGCAACTTCTCTAAGAGGCAAACACAAGAGAAGAAAAAGACCCACAAAAACAAACCCAAAACAATTAAGAAAATGGTAATAGGAACATACATATGGATAATAACCTTGAATGAAAATGGATTAAATGCCCCAACCAAAAGACACAGACAGACTGGCTGAATGGATACAAAAACAAGACCCATATATATGCTGTCTACAAGAGACCCACTTCAGACCTAGGGACATTTACAGACTGCAAGTGAAGGGATGGAAAAAGATATTTCATGCAAGTGGAAATCAAAAGAAAGCTGGAGTAGCAAATAAAATAGACTTTAAAATAAACACTGTTACAAGAGAAAAGGAGGGACACTACATAATGATCAAAGGATCAATCCAAGAAGAAGATATAACAATTATAAATATTTATGCACCCAACATAGGAGCGCACCAATACATAAGGCAAATGCTAACAACCATGAAAGAAGAAATCAACAGTTAACACAATAATAGTAGGCGACTTTAACACCTCACTTACACCAATGGACAGATCATCCAAACAGAAAATAAGGAAACACCAGCTTTAAATGACACAATAGATCAGATAGATCTAATTTATATTTATAGAACATTCCACCCAAAAGTGGCAGAATACACTTTCTTCTCAAGTGCACACAGAACATTATCCAGGATAGATCACATCTTAGGTCATAAATCAAGCCTCGGAAAATTTAAGAAAACCGAAATCATATCAAGCATCTTTTCTGACCACAGCACTATGAAACTGGAAATCAATTACAGGAAAAAAAAAACTGTAAAAAACACAAATACATGGAGACTAAACAGTGTGCTACTAAATAACCAAGAGATCAATGAAGAAATCAAAGAAGAAATTAAAAAATACACAGAAACAAATGACGATGAAAACACGACGACCCAAAACCTATGGCATGCAGCAAAAGCAGTTCTAAGAGGGAAGTTTATAGCAGTACAATCTCACCTCAAGAAACAAGAAAAATCTCAAATAATCAGTCTAGCCCCACACTTAAAACAACTAGAGAAAGAAGAAGAAAAAAAACCCAAAGTCAATAGAAAGAAAGAAATCATAAAGATCAGAGCAGAAATAAATGAAATAGAAATTAAGAAAACAATAGCAAAGATCAATAAAACGAAAAGCTGGTTCTTTGAGAAGATAAACAAAACTGACAAACCCTTAGCCAGACTCATCAAGAAAAAAAGGGAGAGGACACAAATCAATAAAATTAGAAATGAAAACGGAGAAATCAAAACTGACACTGCAGAAATACAAAAGATTTTAAGAGACTACTACAAAACAACTATATGCCAATAAAATGGACAACCATGAAGAAACGGACAAATTCTTGGAAAGGTACAATTTTCCAAGACTGAACCAGGAAGAATTAGAAAACATAAACAGACCTATCACAAGCAATGAAATTGAAACCATAATTTAAAAATCTTCCAGCAAACAGAAGTCCAGGACCAGATGGCTTCACAGGCGCATTCTATCAAACATTTAGAGAAGAGCTAACACCCATCCTCCTCAAACTCTTCCAAAAGATTGCAGAGGGAGAAACACCCCCAAATTCATTCTATGAAGCCACCATTACCCTGACATCAAAACCAGAAAAAGATACCACAAAAAAAGAAAGTTATAGACCAATATCAGTGATGAACACAGATGCAAAAATCCTGAACAAAATAGTAGCAAACAGAACCCAAGACCATATTAAAAGGATCATACACCATGATCAAGTGGGATTTATCCCAGGGATGCAAGGATTCTTCAATATACGCAAATCAATCAATGTGATACACCACATTAACAAATTAAGGAATAAAAACCATACGATCATCTCAATAGATGCAGAAAAATCTTTTGACAAAATTCAACACCTATTTATGATAAAAACTATCCAGAAAATGGGCATAGAGGGAAACTACCTCAACATAATAAAGGCCATATATGACAAACCCACAGCAAGTATCATACTCAATGGTGAAAAACTGAAAGCATTTCCACTAAGATCAGGAACAGGACAAGGATGTCCACTCTTGCCATTCTTATTCAACATAGTTTTGGAAGTCCCAGCCACAGCAATCAGAGAAGAAATAAAAGGAATACAAATTGGAAAAGAATAAGTAAAACTACTGTTTGCTGATGATATGATACTATACACAGAAAATCCTAAAGATGCCACCAGAAAACTACCAGAACTAATCAATGAATTCTGTAAGGCTGCAGGATACAAAATTAATGCACAAAAATCTCTGGCATTCCTATACACCAACAACAAAAAATCAGAAAGAGAAATTAAGGAAACACTCCCATTCACCATTGCAACAAAAAGAATAAAATACCTAGGAATAAACCTGCCTAAGGAGGCAAAAGACCTGTACTTAGAAAACTAAAACACTGATGAAAGAAATCAAAGATGACATAAACAGATGGTGAAATATACCATGTTCTTGGATTGGAAGAATCAATATTGTGAAAATGACTATACTACCCAAACCAATCTACAGATTCAGCGCAATCCCTATCAAACTACCAATGATGGCATTCTTCACAGAATTCGAACAAAAAATCTTACAATTTGTATGGAAACAAAGAAGACCCCAAATAGCCAAAGCAATCTTGAGAAAGAAAAACGGAGTTGGAGGAATCAGGCTCCCTGACTTGAATGGTACAGGATAGAATGTCCAGAGATAAACCCACACACATATGGGAACCCAATTTACGACAAAGGAGGCAAGAACATACAACGGAGAAAAGACAGCCTCTTCAATAAGTGGTGCTGGGAAAACTGGACAGCTACATGTAAAAGAATGAAATTAGAACACTTCCTAACACCATACACAAAAATAAGCTCCAAATGGATTAAAGACTTAAATGTAAGTACAGACACTATAAAAGATTTAGACGAAAACATAGGAAAAACACTCTTTGACATAAACCACAGCAAGATCTTTTTTGACCCACCTCCTAGAGTAACAGAAATAAAAACAAAAATAAACAAATGGGACTTACTTAAACTTAAAAGCTTTTGCACAGCAAAGGAAACCATAAACAAGACGAAAAGACAACCGTCAGAATGGGAGAAAATTTGCAAATGAAACAACAGACAAAGGATTAATCTCCAAAACATACAAACAGTTCATGGAGCTCAATATCAAAAAAAAAAACAACAACAAACAATCCAGTTAAAAAATGGGCAGAAGACCTAAATAGACATTTCACCAAGGAAGACATACAGACGGCCAAGAGGCACATGAAAAGATGCTCATCACTAATTATTAGAGAAATGCAAATCAAAACTACAATGAGGTATCACCTCACACCAGTCAGAATGGCTGTTATCAAAATATCTAGAAACAATAAATGCTGGAAAGGGTGTGGTGAAAAGGGAACCCACCTGCACTGTTGGTGGGAATGTAAATTGATACAACCACTATGGAAAACAGTATGGAGGTTCCTTAAAAAACTAAAAATAGAACTACCATACGATCCAGCAATCCCACTACTGGGCATATACCCTGAGAAAACCATAATTCAAAAAGACACATGCACCCCAGTGTTCACTGCAGCACTATTTGCAATAGCCAGGACATGGAACCAACCTAAATGTCCACTGACAGATGAATGGATAAAGAAGATGTGGCACATTTATACAGTAGAATATTACCCAGCCATAAAAAGAAACGAAATTGAATTATTTGTAGTGAGGTGGATGGACCCAGAGTCTGTCATACAGAGTGAAGTAAGTCAGAAAGAGAAAAACAAATACCGTATGCTAACGCATATATATGGAATCTAAAAAAAATGGTACTGATAAACCTAGTTGCAGGGCAGGAATAAAGAGGCAGACATAGAAAACGGACTTGAGAACATGGGTTGGGAGGGCGAGGCTGGGGCAAGGTGAGAGTAGCATCAACATATATACACTATAGAAAGTAAAACAGTTGGCTGCTGGGAAGCAGCAGCAATAGCACAGGGAGATCAGCTCGGTGCTTTGCGATGACCTAGACGGGTGGGATAGGGAGGGTGGGAGGGAGGCTCAAGAGGGAGGGGATATGGGGACATGTGTATGCATATGGCTGATTCGCTTTGTTGTACAACAGAAACTAACACAGTATTGTGAAGCAATTATACTCCAATAAAGATGTGTTAAATAATAAAAATAAATTCACCAAGCTGTACACGATTGTGCTCATGACTGCCTGTAAGTTATACTTCCATTGAAAAGGACTCAAAAATACCATTTATAATAAAGATACCTAGGAATAACTCTAGAAGAATACTATAAGACCATCACAGAAAAATTAGAAAATGTTATTGAAAGACATGAAAGAAGACATATATGAAGAGGCAATATTCATAGTTATGAAGACTAAGTCTCATAAAAGTATCAGTCTTTGCCCAAATTGATCCACAGGTTCAATGCAGTCCCAATCGATATTCTAACAGGCTACCATGAGGAACATGACAAACTGATTCTAAAATTTAAGACCAAAGGATAGAAAATATCCAAAAAGCGCCTAAACAATCATCTAAAGGGTGATGCAATCCCACCAGATTGCAAAGCTTTTCAGAGGAAACAGAAAATAAGCAGCAATTGTGTCTGCCTGAAGAAGGCCAGGAGACTCAGAGAATAAGTTTTTTAGGGAGAAAGACAGTCTATGTCAGTGGTTCCCAAACTCCGATGCTTGTAAGCATCATTTGGGACACTTGAGGACACCCTGACACCCAGGTCACACCCCATGCCTATGAAATCACGAGGTCTAGGGTGGAAGCCAGGCAGAGCTTTTAAAGATCCCCAGCTGATTCCAATGTGCAGCAGAGTTTGAATCTATTGGCCTGCACTCAAAGGCAAGAAGCCTAAGAGGGCATATGGCAAGTCAGAAATACAAGTCACTCAGTATTTCTGGAATACGAACCCAATGAGGGAGAAGAGACGGGTGGGCAAGGAGGCCAAACAGGCGGGCCAGGGCAAGACCACACCAGCCAGAATGGAGGCTTGATCTGAGGGCGAGGGAAAGCCCTTGGGAGGTGCTCGGCAGAAGGAGGACATAACAGATTCTGCTCTGGAGAAAGGACTGCAGGGAAAATACGGAAGACAGTGAAGAGGGCGCAAAATGAGCTGCTGGGAGACCCGTCAGAAGGCTCCCAGCATGGTCCAGATGAGAAATTATCAGGCCTTTAAGCCGAGCAGTGATGGTGGATGTGTAGAGAAGGGCTGGAGAGACTTAGAACACAAAATTGATAAGACTTGGTGCAACCACGAGCACGAGCTCGAAGTATACCAGCCTGCGGTGACCCACAGAAATCACCCCTTTCCCTTTGCAGGGGGAAAACCTGCTTAAATCACCTCAACTGAACACCTACCTAATTTGTTTCCCAGTGAGTCACCACCAGCTTGACTGGAAAGGCAGTAACGCGAACAGTGAGATCAATGATCCAGGAGACCTGAGCCCTGGTTGCCTGCAGTAGGATCACCTGTTGCTGATGAATGACACACACCTGGATTTTCATTCTCTGCTGCTGGTTTAGCAAGTTATTTTCCAACCTGAATTTCAATCAGAGCTGAGTCAACCATCCCACCTGCAGACTCACAGGGACCACGGGATCGGCGCCCCTCCACAGGTTGCTAGATGGCGGGGCAGGAACTCAGCTTTCTGCCTCACTCAGATACGCTCCCGAGAGCCCCAGGAAGCAGAAGCAGCCTGACCTTTCCCTTAGCTGAGCCATCGTGCTGTGAAATTACGGTTTGTGAGCCAGAAGGCTGGTGGGTGATGCAGGCTAAATATAACGATGGGCAGGCTGTCAGGTGCATCATTAACCTTTTCCTTCAGAACAAAAGCAGATAACCCACTGAACACAAAAGCAGTGTGTAGTCTGACAAGTGGCCAACGCAGTCCAAAAATGATTGGAGGTCTGATTTAAAATAAAGGATGCGGGCTTCTGATTACCGCTTAGAAATGTTGAGATTTGAGAAAAGCACTGCTTCCATCCTTAAGAAAAAAGCTGGATAAACTGGAAATTAACTTCTCCTGAACTGATCAGAGAAGTGAAGTCACAGGGAAAACTAACCTGAAATCTGTGGACAGGCACCTACAGGGAGAAGCAGGACCCCAGCACACGTGCCTATGCGGGTCATGAAAGCCAGTCAAAAGGTTCAGCTAGACGTTGTTAATGAACTGCCAAACGTCTGGCACAGGCTATGACAGCAGGAAGTCTCCTGGGGGCTGCTGTCCACGCCACGCAGGCTTCTCCCCCAGGAAAAGGATCCTGAGGGCTCCTCTTGGGGCCGGTTGGGAGGGGACCAGAGCCACTGCCCCACACCCTCCCCTCTCCCTATGGGGTCCAAGCCTTCATCTGCAGGGGAAGAGCACAGACTGCAGCACGAGGACAGGGATGGAAGCCCCCCACGGCTGGGGGAGGGGAACGGCGGCCACCAAGCAAACCTCCCCCCAGCTTCACCTGCCGCTTTTTCCCCAGAACCGAGAGCCTTCGGAGCACACAGTCGGATCCGCGGAGCAGGAGTACAGAGAAGAGGTCTGGCCAGGGGGTGGGGTGCGGGAGACAGTCACTGACTCCATCTGGAAGATGAGAAAGTCCTGTGAGAGAGCAAACTTAGAAGGAAAGAAGACAGGCTCTTGGCTGGAGCCCGGAGCAATTCCACCCTGTAATGGTCAAGAGGGAAAGGAGGAAGCAGCAAATGGAACTGACCAAGAGCTGCCGTGAGGAAGAAGGCAAAGCAAGATGAGGAGGGAGGAGCCAGCCTCCAGGCTGGGAGCTGGAATTAAAAGACAAAGATGGGGACTTCCCTGGCGTTCCAGGGGTTAAGACTCTGCACTTCCAGTGCAGGGGGTGTGGGTTCAATCCCTGGCTGGGGAACTAAAATCCCACGTGCCACACAGCGCAGCCAAAAAAAAAGAGACAAAGATGTCCCTGGCCCTGCCCTCAGGATGGGGGTGCTATAGTGAGAAAGACCAAAAATGCAGACAATTTCAGCAGCTAGGAGCTGGTACAGCCGAGGGGAACCACAGAGCTGGGGGTACAGAGCCCAAACTCGGAGGTCACCGTTCAGCCACCTCTCGGGGTTAGAGGACCGTCAGCACCTCCATCACGTGCCCAAACGCGGGGGTCACTCAGTACAGCTTCATCTCCTTCCAGCCTCCATGCTCTGTAGCCTCAGAAAAAAACCCAGGTTTCAAGAAAATCTTCTTTAAAATCACATATGTTTATGAAAGCCTCAGGCATCTAGGAATTATAAAGAAAAAGAGAAATCTTCTGACATTAAGATTCCAACCACCTTTGTCTTTGGTTTCTGGGTAATTCAGGATGAGTCACTGCTCCTTAAAAAGTAAGACGGAGTTTCCCAAAAATTAGTATTTCCTTTTGAGGAGAGCGGCAGACCAGGGCAAAGACACTCAGTGATGCCCTGGTTTCAGGCACAGTCATCGGGGAGACAGACAAGGTAGGAAAGGGAACACAGAAGATTCCACAGCGACGACTCTCTAAAAAACCAATCCCCGGCCAAAATGATAAGCCGAAGCATCTCTTATCATCAAATTATGAAGAAGCAAAACACAATGAAATGCCAAATGTAAATATGGCTTCTTTTTTTAACCCAAATCTCCAACTCTAGACAAAGAAACTGAAATGATTCGAACTTCCCACAGGCAGAGTTGGTCTTTAGCTTAACAAACGAGACATTTCAGGCAAGAAGCATTTCCGTGGGGAGCAGAACAAATTCCAATAGCTCACCAAATGCTGGACCAGCTCCTAGATCCTGTGCTACAAACACCCGGAGGCCTCCAGCGACGGCCGCGGGGAAGGGCGGGAAGGACACCCTCCAGGGAGAGACGCAGCGGCAGCGGCCGGTCTTCTGAAGCCCGTCCTCTCCTGCCCACGTGGCTCTCTCCTGCTTAAGACCTGCGTGCCTCACCCTTGAACCCTCACACCTGTTACCTATCGCACCAGGTGAATCTCGGGCTACCCCTCCAATCTGCCAACCCACCTTCTCCCAACATTCTCCATCACATCAACCTTTTTTCAAAAAACTTTCAGGGACTCTCCAGTATCTTCCAATGAAGGCTGAGTTACTCCCCTGGAGTTTCAGGCCTTCCACAGCTGCCTGAACCTACCATTCCAACCAGGATGCCCTCCTACTGACTACCCAACCCCACCGCCTCCATCCCTGCCCACTGCGTCCAGCTCACACAGCCAGGCGCTGTTTGAGGACCCCGCATCCAGAAGCCAGCACCTGGCTGTCCCCACCCAGATGGCTCTCCCCTCCCTGAACTCAGGGTCAGGACCACTCAATCGGGATTCACAACATTCCTTTCATCCCCTCAACTCAATAAATATTTACTGGGATCTTCTCTGAGCCAGGCCCTGTGCTGGGAGTAGAGAGACGTGAAGTGAAACTGTGACAGCACTCAGAGGTGTCGAGGGGACACACGGGCCACGAGCGAGCTCGAGGGAGGGGCCGTGAGGGCTAAAGAGAGGAAGTGATAAGGTGGGGGTCGGCAGGCCACGAAAGATGGACAGCCACTGCCAGCGGGGAGAAACGGCATCGCAGGCCCAAAACGATGTTTCAGAATGGCTGTGAGAGACGGCAGCGTCCCACAGCTAGAAACCATCCCCACCATCCATCTCCAGGGCTTCATCCCTTTTATTCTCTTGTCATTTACTTGTTGAAGAAACCACGTTATTTGCAGAGTTAACCGTAGTCTGAAATGGAGCAGCTTCACAGGTTTTTCTGTCGGCAGAAGTCCTATGAACTGGTAGTGAGAGCTGGAGTGTTGATCAGCCTCAGGTGTGATTCGGGTCAACACTAACTCATGGGAGGTGTGTGTTCTCCCATCAGGAAGAACATAATGCCTGCCTGTCTCTTATTTTGCTGTGTAGATGCTCATGGTCTCAACCCATTATCTATTAGGAGCTGCAAAGTGGAGAGTTTCTAATTCTATCATCCCTTCTCAAGTGTTAGCGGGCATACTTCTATAAAGAGAAACTGCCCTCGTCAACTCTTAGGTTGTCCAACCGTACATCTGTATGGAAGGCAGAATACTCATTACCTATCATTTTTAAAATAATGAATTGGTTCCCCATCATTCGCCAAAGGTTGGCAATTCTTTCTAACAGCACTAAGCACCCAAGACCAAAACGCAGGTATCACCCCTGCTGGTGCTCAGACTGCCAGTGGCAGCCTCTCCATGCTGGGTCCTCCTAACACAGCTTTAGTAAATCCACTCTGACAGCTTCCCTGCTGTAGGTTTCACAGGATGTTCCCAGATCACCTCACTACAGACAATTCCTGCTCCAGACCTGCAAGTGGCCACTTCTCCAAGAAGCCCTGGCTTCTTTCAACACCATGATGTGGACACTAGGAATGCTCACTGCTGCTGGGCTGCTGGGTTTCCAGGCCTTGGAGTAGATAGACAGATAGACAGATAGATCTTTAAATATCCCATAATTTCTTACTGATATTTTATTTAAATTCCAGACTACAAGGTTTTTACTTCATCTCTATCATCTTACATCAGTTATCTCTTCCAAATGAGAACCCTCGTTCAGGACCAGACTCAGATGCTAGAATTAGATTATCACAGAATTGATCATTTACTTAATTCCACATTCACACACAGTTTCAGCATACCAACACTATCTCTGCCACAACAATCACTGAAGACAGTTTAAAATCGCTTTTGCAGAGAGTGGCATCATCATCGTGGCAGAATAAGAGTTTTCTGCCATCTTCTCCCCAAAGAACGCCAATTTGGACCATCACACGAGAGGGGGTCCAGGGGTCCAACAGAGAAGGCCCAGCACACAAAACTCTGAGGCTGGACGCACTGAAGAGGGTCGGGGACACCGCCTGACTCTACCCACGTCACCCTCCCCAAAGGCGGCAGCTCAGTGCCCAGAGAGACCGAGTCAGCCCAGGGCTCCTCCCGGGGGCCGGGGCACGTGGGAGCGAGGACCGTACTTCCTCAGCTGTGCGGGACGAGTACCCAGACACCTGATTCTCTCTTGCCCCAGCCAGGATCCTGAAGCCCCAAAAATGTCTTCAGGGTCTTTTTTTAATCCGGGATACAATAAAGGATTGCACATAGCATTCGATTGTTAGCTCTCTTCCATGTCCTCTAATCCAGAATAGTCCTCCCACCTGTCTTTACAAAATGGAATCATCTACTTTATAGAGTTGTGGGGAAGGTTTAATAGAAATAATGCAAATAAAGTCGCTGGTCCAGACCTGATATGCAGCATCTGACAATGCTCAACAAATATTAATTCTCTTCCATCTGTCTACAGCCCACACTGGATCCAGTGTCCTGCTTTGCGTGACAGCTACATTTATTTCTGTAAGTTTTTAAAATGGCATCTGGTTTCAGTAACCATAGTTAATGTGAGTGCCTGCCTAAAAAGCCAATTGGGTCCACAGGGGTCCCTGGCTGGAGGTTCTGAAACTGTCAGACCAAGTGCCACCCGTGGGGCATCTCCCAGTTGCAAGAGGCCACAAATGAGCCTCTGCCACTGAGTGTACAGCTGTCTCTAAATAAGGGCTAAACCACAGGCTCCAGGTTGCTCAGACTGAACTACACGGAGCAATGCATTCATTATCCACCGACCAGACTCTGCAGAAGTCCTTTGTGGGCCTTGGTGTCCAACTTTTTCTTTCCCCTAAAGAGCTTTCCCGGGTGTGGACATTAAGATTCTGTCTCAAACTCTACGATTTGCTATGTAAATGACCAGCCGGAGTGTCTATTAACCATTAACAATAGAGAGGGCATCTCACTTAGAATACTGTGTTTGCCAGACCACTAGATACATTAATGCAAATTTATGTAAAAGTATATTACTTTAACACACAATAAAAAAGTATATTCTGGGACTTCCCTGGCAGTCCAGTGGTTAGGACTTCACCTTCCAATGCAGGCGGGTTCGATCCCTGGACCCCTGGTCGGGGAGCTAGGATCTCACATGCCTCGTGGCCAAAGAGCCGAAACATAAAACAAAAGCAATATTGTAACAAATTGAGTAAAGACTTTAAAAAATGGTCCACATCAAAAAATTAAAAAAATCTAAAAAAAATTATATTCTAATTCTGTTCTACTATAAATGCCATAAACTATGATACTGTATTACAAAAATAAAAACACATATATCAGTACAAAAATAAATAAATAAAGAGGGCATCTAATTTTTATTTATTTATTTATTTGGTTTTGGCTGCGTTGGGTCTTCGTTGCTGCGCGCAGGCTTTCTCTAGTTGCAGTGAGCAGGGGCTACTCTTCCTTGCGGTGCGCAGGCTTCTCACTGCAGTGGCTCCTCCTGTTGTGGAGCACGGGGTCTAGGTGTGCGGGCTCAGTAGTTGTGGCACACGGGCTTAGTTGCTCCACGGCATGTGGGACCTTCCCGAACCAGGGCTTGTACCCGTGTCCCGTGCATTGGCAGGCGGACTCTTAACCACTGCGCCACCAGGGACGCCCAAGAGGGCATCTATTATAACCATGCTCTATTGCACACCTGTGCTATATTGAACTGACAGGAACCTAGGCCAGCCTTACATTTACAAACCACTTGGTAAACCTACTTCTAGCTCTCTTTGGTTTTATTTTCAAAGATAGAAGAAGGTATTTTCAGACTATAAATCCCAAGTTGCAATTTTACTTTCAGCACAGCAGGGCAGAGACAATCCTCCAGAACTCTGTAACTAAAGGCAGAAACATAATAAAATATGTCCACATTGAACACATGAACTCAAGGAGCCACCAAAATAAGAGCAGCTTCAGCTTCCACCTGGAGGCCTTCCATTTTCTCTCTCAGGAGTAGCCTGCCCCAAACGCTCAGCAGCACAGGTAACAATCAGCTCTCCTTCACATCTCACATCCAGTGACCTTAGCTAGGCATCCACTTGCCCAGACACACCCCCGGGGTAACAGCTCATCACGCATTCCCTGGACAGGAGTCAGGCACCACTGATTCTGCCAAAATCCCTTCTTGGGAAAAAGAAAAGTTAGAAACTCTGTCTGTAACCCTCTGTCTACTTATAGAAAGATGCAGTCCAGTGGTACAAAGCCATTTAGAGACAGAAAGGAATATCCATTTCATCTGATATTTTTTGAGTTCTGGTATAATGTTAAATCCACGTGATGTTTTCCATTTCTAGTGTGTCCAACAGTAAACTTATTTTCCTGCCTGCATTAATAATATAAAAGAAAAATTTAATGGTTATTTAAACACTCCAGAGAGCACAGGAGAAGGAATTTCCTGGAGCGTGCTATGGACTTAGAGTAGGTGTCCCCCCAGAATCCCTGTGCTGAAGCCCTAACCCCAAAGTGACAGGACTAGCAGGCGGGGCCTTTGGGAGGTCATTAGGGTGAGACGAGGTCAGGAGGGAGGAGCCTCCACACCGAGGCGGGAGGGGAAGAGGAGCTCATGCACTCCCCTCCCTCCAGGTGCACCGTCTAGGTACTGTGAATACAGGACCTCCTGAGTAAGACAGATGAGGTCCTTCTCCCCGTGAAACTTTTAAGGTAAAGGACGGAGGCGGCAGGACAGGAAAGACCACACAGGACACTTCCAAGGGACAGGAGTCCACAATGCGGGGGGACCCGACACGGAGGACAGTGGGCGGGGCGTGCCGACAGCCAACGCGGCCCGGGCAGCCTCTCCACCAGGGAGACAACGGACATGAGATCTGAATAATCAGGTCTGCGTCTACACGGATGTCCATCTAGTCTCTGGAGGTGAATCCCACTGCGTCACTGGCCAGAGATCTCCAGGCCTCTGTACCTGCTGCTCCTCGAGAGGCCTGTGGAGCACAGGCTTTTCTCTTCTTCTAGGACACTCCCCAGTTCAGGCCCAAGTCACACACACCAGCTCTGGGCGGCCCTCCCTGCACGACCCTACTGATAAAGTGAGCTGCATCTCAGTTACACCCCTGAGTCTCAGGGTGTTCTAATCACATATTTATTTTTCTGGCTGACCCTCTGGGCAACAACAGGCCACAGAAGAGTTACGAGGACAGACTCTGGAGTCAGGCTGCCTGGCTTCACAACCCAGCTTTGCCACGTCCTAGCTGTGTGACCTTGGAAAAACTGTACAGCCTCTCTATGCCTTACTGTCCCTATTTGAAAAACGGAGCTATTAATAGCACCTATTTCATAGGGCTGCTGTGAGGGTTCAGTGAGTTGACCTATGCACACCTCTTAAATGTTAGCTGCTGTTATTACTACTGCCCAGGGGACAGACCTTGACCCATTCATCTCTGTTTTCCAAGAGCCCGGCCAAGTGCTGGCCTCTAATAAGAGCTGGTTAAATGTCTTGTAATGCCATAAACCTGTGATGGTGGGGTGGGGGTGGAATATAACTAACACTTGTTGACCCCTTACCATGTTCCAGGTGAAGGGCAAATCCTCACAACAACTGTAGAAATGGGTATTACTGTCATCTTATTGGATTAAGGCACAAAGAAGTCAAAGTCACATAGTTGCTAAGTTCTAGTAACAGAATCTGTGGACCGTCTCCAATAACACCCTTTGACTGAATGTGGCCCCCCAAATTCACATGGTGAAGCCCTAACCTCCACTGTGACTATAATTGAAGACAGGGCCCGTGAGGAGGTAACAAAAGTTAAATGAGGCCACAGGGTGGGGCCTTAGTCTGATAAAACTGGCGTCCTTCTAAGAAGAGGAAGAGACACCAGGCTCGGTCTGCCGCGTGAGGACACAGTGAGAAGGCAGCTGTGTGCAAGCCAGGAAAGGGCCTTCACCAGAACCTGTCCATGCTGGCACCTTGATCTCAAACTTCCAGCCTCCACAACTATGAGAAAAGAAGTTTGTAACTGTAGCCACACTGTCTGTGGTATTCTCTTGTGGCAGCCTGAGCTAACACACCCCACGATGACTCCCAATGAAAGTATGAATGCACGCCGCATAATCGGACATAATTAATCTATGAAATCTCACCCCTAATCAGCTAGTCCTAATGTTATAACAAAAATAAATTCCCATTTTTCTCCACACTCCATTTCCTTATAGAAATCATTACACTTTGAAGGAGAACTTCAGAATCACAGCTAATTAGATGTCTAAGGGATCACAGCAGTTATGCTGGAAGAAAAATGCAGTAATTCCTACATTCCGCTAATTTAGGATGACCTCCTGGCAGATGAGCACAAAATAGTAAAGTGTGTGAAGTAAGAAATCGTTCAACTGAGAAGTACTTTTATTCCTTTCCCCGTGCACAGTAACTCACTCGTTAAGTACGTGCCCAGGAGAAGTCTCAAGCCGCTCGAGCTAATGAACGACAAGCACGTTACCGAGAGGGCAGCGGGGCTCGAGGCACGGTGATCGCTACCGTGCGACTGGGGACCGCGATGTGCTGATTAAAACTGGGGAGTAACTTACCGTCACTGAGGTCTTGGAGGAGATTCTCCTGGCAAGAGAAATCCAGCTTCACTTTGATGCTGACGGTGAAAGTGGCCACCTTTCCAGGTTGCAAGGGAAACTGGGCAAGGGTTTCTTCTAGTTTCCAGCTCAGGAAGTCACCATATAATTTTTCTACAATGACAGTAATAAAGGTGATAATGAGGATGCAACTGAGGCGGCAGGAGACTCAGCTTTCCCCCTAGAAAGTTCGGATGCACCTTCAAAAGCAAAGAAAGATGCAAACCATTTAAAAGGTGATGGATCTGGGCTTCCCTGGTGGCGCAGTGGTTGAGAGTCCGCCTGCCGACGCAGGGGACACGGGTTCGTGCCCCGGTCCGGGAGGATCCCACATGCCGCGGAGCGGCTGGGCCCGTGAGCCATGGCCGCTGAGCCTGTGCGTCCGGAGCCTGTGCTCCGCAAAGGGAGAGGCCACAACAGTGAGAGGCCCGCGTCCCGCAAAAAAAAAAAGTGATGGATCAAAGTACCAGAGAATTCCAGAATGACGGCTGTTCCAAGGCCTGTGTCTATGAGCACTGCCCCCGTGGAGCGGCTTTCTCTTCCCAACAAGAGCTGTGCACTCTTGTTCTCATGAACAGAGTCAGAGCTCAACCAGTACTTTCTATGTTCTATCGCCTTAAAGAGAAACAGATCCACATTTAGTGGGAGAGAGACACTCTTCAGGAAACAGGAACACAAAATCAGAAAGGGCCTTTTGCGGGGCGGGCGTCCTTAGCTCTGCGGAGTCAGACGGCCTTGGGTTTGATGCCTTTTTGACTCTGACCACCTAGAGCTGGATGGGGAGTGATGATTCGTCCATGTCAACATTTCTTCGTGTATGAAATGGGGGTGACAACTCCTACATCACAGGCCTGTTTTACAGATTAAACTAAGTGGTGTCTGTAAAGCACTGTATAGACTAAAGCTGAAATGTGCTGAGAGGAGGAGGAGCCCAGGAAGGAGATGGGGTTGGGGCGGGGGGACACACCGGTTGTGTCATCTGGAAGCAGCTGTGTCACCTGTGTGGCTCCCCCTCCTGCTAGACAATCCCTGCTTCGTTACAGACCGGGAGGAATAGGTGTTTAAGGCCTAGAATCAAGTCCAATATTAGCACTGCCTTGACATGTGGTGAAACCAGGAGGGCCTGGAACAACCTCACTGCAAGTTCTCCTCCTGACTCTGCTCCCGGGGATACAGTCCCCTGACAAACAACCCTCCTTATCCCGGGGACCAGACGAGGCTCCGGCTTAGCCCTGAGGGCGGGTTTCAGTTCCCTGCCAGCCAAGCACAGCCCTCTGTGGGAACCAGGGGACACCCCACCTCGTTGACACTACAAAAGCCTGCCTCCCCGCGGCCTCTGGTTTCCCTCTGTCCCCTGCATGGCGGGCTGTGATCCCATCCATCCAGCATCGGGCGCTACGTGTGTATCCGTCCTCCTGGCCCTGGGGCGGGAATCCCTCCTCACCAGCGAGGTGAACGGGAGGCCTTCCCGCTGTTCTTCTCAGTCCCCTAATCCGCCTCGCTAGTCCCCCCTCCTGCTGTCCCTCAGTCCCTGACAGGGGAGCAACCTGCTGCTGTTCCCGCCTCTGGGTTAACTTACCACCTCCCTTTCAACAAACCGACTCTCTGTGCTAAATCCCCTCCGTCAGAATAAGGCAACGGACACCTAGAGAGAGTAACTTGCCCATGGTCCAAAACTAGGGAAAAGTGCCAGAATTCTAGATCCAAATGATTCTAGAGCCATGACATTCACTTCCTGCATGAAGGCACATCAAGGTAGGGTTAAAAAATAAAGTCACCCTCTTGTGACCCAGAAATCAACACTGCAAGAGTCCAGTGGAGACAGAGAGCTTGATCGAGGTTCATATTGAAGAAGAAAGACCTGTGAGGTTTGCTAACTGCAAGAACACGAGGCCAGACTGTGCTATAAACACAGAATAAGTTCATGTCTTCCTGTCCGGGGTGTGCTCCCTCCAGAACCGGCTGAGCTCCAATTAGAACACGTCTAATAGAGCACATTTATCCTCAGGATATCCTTAAACAGGAACAGATCAGGGGAGGCGTCCTTGAAAGGTGTTTAGAAACCACATCACATTCATTTATTTACTTAGTTATTCATTGAACACCGAACCTCGAACGTGCCAGACACTTTCCACATGTGACTTATCTCACTTAATCCTCACAATAACCCAGTGGAGTCGTGGTCACTATTCCCCTTGGAAACCAAGGAAGTGCACGTCCTTGCTGGAGGTCATCCAGCTGGAAGTAGAGGACCTGGCATACAATAGGTGCTCAATTAAGTGTCCGGTGCACAGTGGCATCACCAATTCCACTAGTTTATAGGGTGTTCAGATTTTTTAATAGACTGATATTACTACATTATTTCAGAATGATCTAAAAACAGATGGGCAGTTGGAAAAAGGATGATGGGACTGTTGAGAGTGCTGGTTCCCGGGAGGTAAGATTTAAGGACAACGTGAACGATTAATCACTGTAGGCCGGGACACTTGGGCACCTGACAGTAACCACAGATCTAGGGAAAACCTCCGGGAGAGACTGCTAATCAGACCAGACCTGAAGATGCGGAGAGGCCGGGCAGGGTAAAGAGCAGTGGGACCCGTGGGGCTGACTCTGGACGTGGCGCGTATGTGCCTACACACCCTCCTGTGCATGCGACACATTTAACGGACATTACACTCAAAACTCCTCACATACACACTGGTCTTATCACCCTCCTCCTATAGAATGAATACTGTACGGAACACACAGATTCTAGATGTTTGCTGGCAATTGTTTTACTTTTGAGTATGAGGCAGGAGCCTCATCTGATTAAGTTTTACAAACTGACCTGACCTCTAGTCCTGCTGGATATATTACTCTCTGGGTATTTTGCCAGCATCCGACTCCACAACGGAAGTTACTGCCTTCCCTCCCAAAGCACTAATGGTACCAAGATCCTCTCGATGGCCCAGTGACTCACATTCTATAAGTATGTGTGAACCAGGTTAATACATTCTTTGTCTTTATTTTTCAATCCCACAGATTAATTTGGGATAGAAAGGTATATGACATACTAGGTGACATGAAGCCAGGGCAGAAAACCGTTCGGGCCCTGCTTGCTGGAAGCCCAGATCCCAAAGCCCCAGGACTATAGCAGTGAATGCTAACTTCTTTAAACAGCCTCTCGATCTGCCAGAGCAGCTCTGGCCAACCTTTCTATGAAATGGCAATACCGGCCAAGATACTGAGGCCCCGCAAAGGCCCCCCTCCCAAAGCTTCTATTGGGCCACTTCTGAAACCCAGGCACCAAGACCCGGGCTCTCATTCAGTTCTGTTCCCGTGGACGGGCAGAAACTAGGTGAGGGCTCTCAGCGCACCTCCTGCTGCACCAGCACACGTGGGTCCTGACAGGACTGAAATGCGTGGGAAGAACAGTCCGGGCTCACCCCTGCCTCTCCTCCTCCCCTTCCCCACGTTCACCCGCTGTGCCCCTACTACCACCCACACGTGCTGCCCCCTCTGCCGGGAGTGCCTGGCCCACTAACCCCGTGCGGCACTGCCACCTCCTCCCAGCTCTCCTCTGCTTGTCCTCACCCAAACGTGCAGGCGGGATGTGGCATGGACACTGCATGAGACATTGAAGAAACTGAGTCTTTTTTCCCCAAGACATTTGTACGCTTTGACCGTGCTAAGAAGGTAAAAAAATGCTTTTTTACGAGATTTATTTTTTCAGTTTTGCCCTGTATTGCCACAAAGTTTGTGTGTGTGTGTGTGTGTGTTTTTGTTTGTTTTTTGCGGTACGTGGGCCTCTCACCGCGGCGGCCCCTCCCGCTGCGGAGCACAGGCTCCGGACGCACAGGCCCAGCGGCTGCGGCTCACGGGCCCAGCCGCTCCGCGGCACGTGGGATCCTCCCGGACCGGGGCACGAACCCGCGCTCCCTGCATCGGCAGGCGGACTCTCAACCACTGCGCCACCAGGGAAGCCCTGTGTGTGTGTGTTTTTAAGAATTACATAAAAATGCCATAACAGAAGCGAGTCGAAAAAAGACCAGGCCGAGAAAGTCAGAAAACTCGGCAAGGAGGGTGTAACTCTTACCGTTAACTCCTTCTCAGGCCCTCAGCGGGCTCCTTAGCGAGCCCCCTGGGTCCTGAGAATCGATCGGCTAACAGGTTCCCCTGGGTGGCCAGGGACAGAGGAGCCAGCAAGCCCCCCACTGTCAGAGCTGCCCACGGCCTCCCAGGCGCTTCTCACCATCTCACCTCTTCTGCTTTTGTTCGCTGTGTGATGCGCAGGGTTTCATGCCAGAACACCCTTGCTCATCTGGGGGATCGTTAAATTTCACCATTCCAGGAAAAATTTGAGAGCAAAGAGAAAGCTAAGATGGCTTCTGAACAGCTCAAGGAGAGATCAACCCAGGAAACGTGGACCCAGGCACCTGCCTGCCTCAGGCGGGGCGTGAGTTTGTGTATTTCAAGTCGGCCCTGCCCACGCTGAGTGCTGGCTTCCCAGCCCCACAGACACTCCCCTGGTGCAGCTATGGCAAAGCAAAAGCAGCAGCTCATTTCCCCCACTTAAAGGGAAGGGAACTTAGCAGGTACCCATCACCCACCACGTGCCAGGCACTGTGCTGGGCACCCCAGAGGCACTACCACTCCTTCTGGAATCACCAGACGAGAGTAGGGCTGGGTCAGGGGTGCCCAGGCTGCAACGCTAACCTGCAAGCACTCGGTGGCCTGCTCAGGGCAGCCACGCAGGGTCACCAACAGCAAGGGGCTGGGAGCCAAACCCGTCTGACTCCAAAACCCATCTCTCACGTCACCGGCTGAAGAGGGGCCATGCTACCACCTGCCCTGACAGAGGGAACAGCAGAGCAACAGGAAAGGGTCAAGGGCAGCAAGCAAGCCGCCTGGCACCGCGCTGGCTGCTCCCGCTACGTGCTCAGGCAAAAGGCACAGCTCAAGAAGAGACCTGAAAGCTGCCACCCAACCCCCGCCCCCAGCCCCAGAAAAGGCCAGTAGCTACATAAGGTTCGAAGTCCTGTGTTCAGTACCCCACTGCCTCCAAGCTTAGGGTATACTCAGAAGGGGTGCTAGCTACACTGCTTATTTCTGTATTAAGTTCTGTGGCTTAAGAGTGACACATTCAGACAACAGGCAAGTCCACCCGCGAGGAACAGCGTATTCACCTTCTGTGGCCAAACAACTAAGTAACGACACAGAGGAGTTCACAGTGCTCGGACTCTCCTCCAGCTGCAGCAGGACAGAGAGCTGAATAGCTTCATTGTCGGATTTAATGTGTTTTTACGCCTCAAAAGTGGGCCTTTCTGGTTCTTTCCTTCATTGCTGTGCTACAAAATGGCAAGTCCAGAGGGGCTTTTCAAAATCCTATATAATGATAAGCTATCAGGAATAACAAGATAAACATAAACCAAGAGGGTAGCATATGTCACTAATTCTCCCCCCTGTGGAATTTCGTTTCAGAAATAATAGTCATTATTTTAATGCTAGAGTTTAGTTTCATGCAGTCAAGTCAAACTGGTTATGTGACACTGACACTACCAGAGGAGTCGTTACTGCTGGTGACCTTCAACATCTGAGGACCTTTCATTTATGTTTCTAATGGCAGAGACTTTGCCACAATGCTGATGAGAGCAGGAAGCAGCAGGGAATGGCACCTCAGTCAAAACACTTATGAGCTGTTCATTATACCCACATGGAGCCGTTGCTTTCTGTCAAAAAATTAAGCTGGAAGTATAAAGAAATTAAGGGGTGTGTATATGTACACAGGTATGTGTATACTTGTGTTTGTACACACACTCACGGGTGTCTCAGAAGATTTGCTGAAAAGCAAATACAATAAATTCATCTCAATTTGGGCTTAATTATAATAAAATTCGTGATGACTTAAGTAAAGGCAGAAGTTTGGCTCTTGGACAACCTACAAATAAAGACGTGTTCACACAGACTGTAATTAGAATCCCTCCATGACATGGGCGGATGATCCTTGTCCTGATGGGGTGGATTGTAAATGCTCAGCTCCAGCTCAGGAGCTTGTGATGGGGGAACACACATGCCCCATAAGTGCCCAGAGGGCAGTTCAGACCCCTGAGAGGCCCACAAAGGTCTGTGTGACTCTTAAGTGTCCCTGATCCCTACCATATACTGCAAATGCAAAAGGATTTTTTTTCTTTTTTTTTTAACATCTTTATTGGAGTATAACTGCTTTACAATGGTGTGTTAATTTCTGCTGTATAACAGTGAATCAGCTATACATATACATATATCCCCATATCTCCTCTCTCTTATGTCTCCCTCCCACCCTCCCTACCCCATCCCTCTAGGTGGACACAAAGCACTGAGCTGATCTCCCTGTGCTATGCGGCTGCTTCCCACTAGCTATCTATTTTACATTTGGTAGTGTATATATATCCATGCCACTCTCTCACTTCGTCCCAGCTTCCCCTTTCCCCTCCCCAGGTCCTCAAGTCCATTCTCTACATCTGCATCTTTATTCCTGTCCTGCCCCTAGGTTCTTCAGAACCTTTTTTATATTATTATTCCATATATATGTGTTAGCATACGGTATTTGTTTTTCTCTTTCTGACTTACTTCACTCCGTGAGTCTGTAAGAGCAGAGATTAGAACAAGACAGGAAAGCAAGGAAGATGGAGGAGAAAAACACAACAGGGAGACAGCCTCATCCACCAGAGGGCAGACAGCAGAAGCAAGAAGAACTACAATCCTGCAGCCTGTGGAACAAAAACCACATTCACAGAAAGACAGACAAGATGAAAAGGCAGAGAGCTATGTACCAGATGAAGGAACAAGATAAAACCCCAGAAAAACAACCAAACAAAGTAGAGATAGGCAACCTTCCAGAAAAAGAATTCAGAATAATGATAGTGAAGATGATCCAGGACCTCGGAAAAAGAATGGAGGCAAAGATCCAGAAGATGCAAGAAATGTTTAACAAAGACCTAGAAGAATTAAAGAACAAACAAACAGAGATGAACAATACAATAACTGAAATGAAAAATACACTAGAAGGAAATCAATAGCAGAATAACTGAGGCAAAAGAACGGATAAGTGACCTGGAAGACAGAATGGTGGAATTCACTGCTATGAATGAAAAGAAATGAAGACAGCTTAAGAGACCTCTGGGACAACATTAAAAGTAACAACATTCACATTATAGGGGCCCCAGAAGGAGAAGAGAGAGAGAAAGGACCCGAGAAAAATATTTGAAGAGATTATAATCGAAAACTTCCCTAACATGGGAAAGGAAATAGCCACCCAAGTCCAGGAAGCCCAACGAGTCCCATACAGGATAAACCCAAGGAGAAACACGCTGAGACACACAGTAATCAAATTGGCAAAATTTAAAGACAAAGAAAAATTATTGAAAGCAGCAAGGGAAAGACAACAAACAACATACAAGGGAACTCCCATAAGGTTAACAGCTGATTTCTCAGCAGAAACTCTACAAGCCAGAAGGGAGTGGCATGATATATTTAAAGTAATGAAACTGAAGAACCTACAACCAAGATTACTCTACCCGGCAAGGATCTCATTCAGATTCGATGCAGAAATCAAAAGCTTTACAGACAAGCAAAAGCTAAGAGAATTCAGCACCACCAAGCCAGCTCTATAACAAATGCTAAAGGAACTTCTCTAAGTGGGAAACACAAGAGAAGAAAAGGACCTACGAAAACAAACCCAAACGAAAATGATCATAGGAACATACATATCGGTAATTACCTAGGGACACATACAGACTGGAAGTGAGGGGATGGAAAAAGATATTCCATGCAAATGGAAATCAAAAGAAAGCTGGAGTAGCAATACTCATATCAGATAAAATAGACTTTAAAATAAAGAATGTTACAAGAGACAAGGAAGGACAGTACATAATGATCAAGGGATCAATCCAAGAAGAAGATATAACAATTATAAATATATATGCACCCAACACAGGAGCACCTCAATACATAAGGCAACTGCTAACAGCTATAAAAGAGGAAATCGACAGTAACACAATAATAGTGGGGGACTTTGACATCTCACTTACACCAATGGACAGATAATCCAAACAGAAAATTACTAAGGAAACATAAGCTTTAAATGACACAATAGACCAGATAGATTTAATTGATATTTACAGGACATTTCATCCAAAAACAGCAGATTACACTTTCTTCTCAAGTGTGCACAGAACATTCTCCAGGATAGATTACATCTTGGGTCACAAATCAAGCCTCAGTAAATTTAAGAAAATTGAAATCATATCAAGCATCTTTTCTGACCACAACGCTATGAGATTAGAAATGAATTACAGAGAAAAAAACGTAAAAAACACAAACACATGGTGGCTAAACAATACGTTACTAAATAACCAAAAGATCACTGAAGAAATCAAAGAGGAAATCAGAAAATACCTAGAGACAAATGACAATGAAAACACGACAATCCAAAACCTATGGGATGCAGCAAAAGCAGTTCTAAGAGGGAAGTTTATAGCAATACAAGCCTATCTCAAGAAACAAGAAAAGTCTCAAATAAACAATCTAACCTTACACCTAAAGGAACTAGAGAAAGAAGAACAAAGAAAACCCAAAGTTAGCAGAAGGAAAGAAATCATAAAGATCAGATCAGAAATAAATGAAATAGAAACAAAGAAAACAATAGCAAAGATCAATAAAACTAAAAGCTGGTTCTTTGAGAAGATAAACAAAATTGATAAACCATTAGCCAGACTCATCAAGAAAAAGAGGGAGAGGACTCAAATCAATAAAATTGGAAATGAAAAAGGAGAAGTTAAAACAGACACTGCAGAAATACAAAGCATCCTAAGAGACTACTACAAGCAACTCTATGCCAATAAAATGGACAACCTGGAAGAAATGGACAAATTCTTAGAAAGGTATAACCTTCCAAGACTGAACCAGGAAGAAACAGAAAATATGAACAGATGGATCACAAGTAATGAAATTGAAACTGTGATTAAAAATCTTCCAACAGGGGCTTCCCTGGTGGCACAGTGGTTAAGAGTCCACCTGCCGATGCAGGGGACACGGGTTCGTGTCCCGGTCCGGGAAGATCCCACATGCCACGGAGCGGCTGGGCCCGTGAGCCATGGCTGCTGAGCCTGCACGTCCAGAGCCTGTGTTCTGCAACGGGAGAGACCACAACAGTGAGAGGCCCGCGTACCACAAAAAAAAAAAAAAAAAAATCTTCCAACAAACAAAAGTCCAGGACCAGATGGCTTCACAGGTGAATTCTATCAAACATTTAGAGAAGCGCTAACCCCCATCTTTCTCAAACCCTTCCAAAAAATTGCAGAGGAAGGAACAGTCCCAAACTTATTGTATGAGGCCACCATCACCCTGATACAAAAACCAGACAAAGATGCTACAAAAAAAGAAAATTACAGACCAATATCACTGATGAATATAGACGCAAAAATCATCAACAAAATACTAGGAAACAGAATCCAACAACACATTAAAAGGATCATACACCATGATCAAGTGGGATTTATCCCAGGGATGCAAGGATTCTTCAATATACGCAAATCAATCAATGTGGTACACCATATTAACAAACTGAAGAATAAAAACCATATGATCATCTCAACAGATGCAGAAAAAGAGTTTGACAAAATTCAACACCAATTTATGATAAAAACTCTCCCGAAAGTGGGCATGGAGGGAACCTACCTCAACATAATAAAGGCCATATATGACAAACCCACAGCCAACATCATTAAAAAAAAAAAAAAAAAAACCAGGAAACTTTTCTTTATCTGAAGAAAAGGGGGTCAAGCAGAGGGGAGTGAGGGCGTGACCAGAGACCTGCGAGGGCCCCTGACGGGCGGCAAGAAGAGGAGGGGAAGAGACATGGGGCTCGCAGGCAGGCCTCCCACGCGGCCAAGGCCCCACGCACGCAGACCACCTGCAGGCAGAACACACCGAGAGCAGTCAGCACCCTCGGAGCAGGCAAGACATGGCACTTCGTGCTCAGGGTCGTCCTCAGCGCTCCTGCGTCCTGCATTAACACGCCAGCCGCGCAACAACCTGTGTGGTGGAAACTCGCGCTGGGTTCACTCAGTACCTCCTCTGTGACAAGCACTGTTCTTAGTTCCCGGGCCCCGGCACTGCAGCAGTGAGGTAAACAGACCACCCCTACCCTAGAAAGACCTCTAATGAGAAAAAACTATCTGAAATACCACTCAGCTGGCATGTGGTGAGTGCTAGAAAGTAAAAGTTATTATTACTGCTGAGACATAAAATAACCCTAACAGCGCTACAAAGAAAATAACACAGACCCCGGAGGAAGGAGCATTTAATTCCCTGTGGAAGAGCTTCACAAAGAGCTCACTCATATTCCCGGCTTAAGACATTTTCCCGTCTTCACATTTATATTACATCATTTATTGATACTGACAGCTTTTTGGTACTGTAGAATATAAGTGACAGGAATTATTCCCTTTGTATATTTTGGAAGCAGATGGTTTATTTTCATTAATTTAATTCCACATGTAAATGTATGGCAGCTTGGGATGAGAATTAAAAAAGAATGACAGCTTTAATTTTTCACTTGCACACGTGTTGTTTTGAGTGGCCGGCCCGTGCTATACATGATGGAACCAGCTGTGTGATCCCAGATACGTCATTTAACCTCTTCGGCCTTCACCTTCCCTATCCATAGAGTGAGGGTAATAATACTTGACCCCCTGCCCTCGAAGAGGCTAAATTGAGAGCTGGGCGAGAAGGTGACTGCTGACAGTGTTGGAAGGACCCAGCCCCGGAGGCTTCTCCAGGGATTCTGTCCAGTTCCCACGAGCGTTTCCAACCTCCCACATCACTGCCAGTAAACGATGACCGAGGGCTGACCAGGTAAATACTGAGAGTGGCCACCTCTCAGGTTGGGCAGGGATTGGCTGGAAAGGGCCATGAGAGGGTTTTCTGAGGTGATGAGAATGGTCTGTGATATATCTTGATAAAAGTTTGGGTGACACATGTACTTGTCAAAACTTATCAAATGGTAACTTAAGGTTTGTGTATTTCACCTCATATACTTTTTACCAAAGAAAAGTAAACAAACTTTGAAGTCTAATTAATGATATGCATGCTAAAGTATTAATGGGTAAAATGCACAGAAATCTGCAACTTATTTTGAACGACGCAAAAAAAACAAGATGGATCAAGATGGATAGGAGGCTGGATAGCCAAACATTATAGAACCTAGACGGTGGGTCTGCAGCGTTCGCTGTAAAATTCTCTCCACTCTTCTGTATGTTTGAATATTTTTATAATGAAAGGTTGGAGAGGGAGGGAATGGCTGATACAAAGAATAAGTTCCAGAAGAGTTCAAAAGCGTAAGAACACCAAAGGTAGGGGAACGTACTCGCTGCCTTTGAGAGACTCGCACCTGGTTGGAGGGAGACCAGAACACAAGCAATGACAACTCGGAATGAAAGGGGCTCCTCAGAAGTCACCCGGGCCTCTGAGACAACAAAGGGCGGCCCCAGTCACCCAGTCTAGGAAGGCTTCCCAGAGTGACCACGAAGCAGAAACCCCAGGATACGTTAACTGCAGAAGAGGAGGCAAAAGCAGGAACAGAAGTTAGCAAGTCGGCTCCTAGGGAGAGGAGATGGTTTATCCTCAAGTTTAGAGAGACAGCACGAACGTCCAGGAAACTGAAACTAGTTCCTAGTGGTCAACGCGACGAGAGTTTAAGGGGAGAGGTGGCTGAGGCTGAGGCTGAAGCTTGGGGCAGAGGCCAGGGATACGGGGCCTGGGGCGCAGGGACAGCAGGGGTTTCCAAAGGAGAACCCTGAGGATCTGTGCTTCGGAAAGAAGAAGCAAGTCTGTAATGAATAATGGACATGTGGTTACCATTTGGGTTTATTTGAGAAAAGGAAGAGATATTTTCCAGTTGCTAAGCTGTGAAGGCAAGGTAACTCACAGGAGATGTGAAAATTTTTACCATTATGTACTCTGCAATTTTCTGTCATTCAATGTTAGTTCGCTTGTTCAACCATCAACCAACCCCTTTAACCATTTAATTAACTTCAGAATACCAGATGAAGGTATTTCATGTCAGGGAGGCATTTTCTACCTAATCCATATGTGTTTGCTCCTGAAAATAGGAGAGAAAGGGAAGAAAGGATGCGATTAAGGTAGGATCATCAAAATTCCCCGAAGACTCAGAGACACAAAACGCAATGACCATAAAAGAAAAGAATATAGGTGAACCATACTAAAATGAACAACTTCTGTCTATCCAAGGACATGGCTGAGAGAATGTAAAGGCAGCTGGGTAGAGTAGGAGGGGATATTCACACCACACCGTTCCAGCAAAGAACTTACACTCAGGATCAAAGGCACCCTGAAAGTCAGGAGAGAGGGGCAGACAGAGACAGCAAAAGAGACAGACACACAGAGACGGAGAGAAACAGAGACAGAGAAAATGCAGAACACCCACTGGGAAAAAAAGGACAAAGTGCTGGTACGACAAAGGACCTGAGTATCCAAAACCACATGAAAGGTGTTCAACTTCGCTGGTCATCAGGGAAATAAAAATTAAACACTGGTGTTAGAGCATTATACCCCACCTCCCTACCGTGGATATAATGACCACGATGCCACAGGGCAGAGGGGACTTGGGGCAGCCGTCACTCTCACACGATGACTGTGTAACTGGACTTTGGAAAAGTAGTTCTGAAGCCGAATGCCTGTGGCCCCATGGCCCAGCATCCGATCCTGGAGACCCTCACGGAGATGGCAGCCTCGGCCCACCAGTGCCAGGAGCCCCGGGACAGCAGCGTCCTCAGCAGCGCCCAGGTGTGCCCAAGCTCCCACTGGATGCCTGGCTCACCTCGCTCCTACATCAAAAGCGTGTAAACACCCCGAAATCCCACCAGCTTGCTCTCCCTGTTTTGCCTTTGTCTTTGGTCTCCACAGACAGTATAATTTCTCTAACTTTATTAAATGACCTGACTTTATTGCCACTTACTACTCTCGATGCCCTCCCCCCACCACACACAATATACCCCCCCTTTGATCAGTACCACTCACTAACCACAAGCAGACCAGGTCCTCTGTCACACGCTGCCTCACTTAATTCTTAGAACAACTTTTGATGGTAAGGACCACCTCCCCTGCTTACCCAGGAGGAAGCTGAGGCATGTGAAGGACAAACAGCAAGTAAACGGTGAAGCCAAAGTTTAACATAGGTCTTATGACACCCAAGCTACATGTGCCTTAGAACTAGGAAACAGAATCTGTCTTTAAGAGGGAGTACACAGGCTCTAAGTGTTGAACCCACAGAAAACACTGGGCTGGATGGATGGATCCTAGATGGTAATGCTTCTGAACCTGCAAATGCTTCTCTTCATTCATTCATTCCAGGATACGCTTCTCGAGACCTGATCATTGTTAAAAGCACAGGGGATACGAAGGTGCATCCTGTGCTCCATTATCTTCCTTTGCGTGTTCTTCACGCATGATTAGGACAAAAATTTCACAGTGGTGTCAGATTAAAAGTGGAAGAAATTTTTAGGCTTTCTGAACACTGGTTATCTAATGTGTCTCTTCTGCAAATAGAAAAGATAAACATTTCTGGGGTCAAACCTACTTAAATTCCCTACCTTTGGTGGTGAGAATTTTTGAGGTGACTTCCAGTTTCTCCAGTGGTTCCATCCCAATATTTTCCAGTTTCACAACGAGGTGCTGAGTTTCTCCGTTGTAAAGCTGGACTGACACGTTAGTGGATATTTCGTCACCAGAGGAAGGTTGCAGTGAATGTGCAGACCTAAAGTAATAATTAGAATAAATTTTAGAAACAGAAAAAAAACAAAGAAAACCAAGGGCATTTTAGAATGATTCACATCACCACACTGAAACATTTCAGAAACAGGGACTAGGGAGCCTTGGCTTTAACATGGAGTCGGTATCCAGCATCCAGGAACTTAAGGGCAAATTGCCACGTGGTGAGCGCTGTCTACATGCAGATGCGTCCTGGGTCACTGACCTGTCATCCACGTGATCACTCTCACTGGGCCTTACTTTCTCAAGCGTGTGTGAAGCAAAAAAAATTCTTAATGATTGGATTATGGTGAGGACAAAAGTGAAACAATGAATTAATTCAAATGATCCGTGAGCATGCTGCTCTCTTTGAAAATTTTTTTAAATCTCATGCTCAGAAATGGCCTGGGGAAAATCCACTGATTTACGAAGAAAACTTAAATGAACCATTCAAATGATAACATGGGAAGTGGAGGAAAATGAAGAGAAATGAAAAGTACATACAACAGCCTCCACATCACAGGTAAAACCGACGAGCAATGCTGCCAACTCCTGACGGGACCCAGGGAAGCTGGCGGGTCCTCGGCACTGGTCAGCTGGGGCCCTGGACCCGAGGCCCTGAGCCTCACCTGACACTCCCTTGAGGCTCCAGCACTACAGCCCTGGTCTGAAGCTCCAGCCTGAGTCCTACTGACTGTCACTCGATCCACAATGCTCATTACCCTGGTGTTTCCTTCCCAACCCACAGGCAGCAAACCCACTTCCGGACAAGGAGGGACCGGTGACCACAGGGAAAAGGCTCTAGAGGCACAGTGGAGACGAAAGCCAGCCAACAACGAGGCAGGTGCGTGTGTGGGAGGTGGGGTTAAAAAGCGCATCCAAACCGCATTTTCCGAAAATAACAGCATAAAGAATCGACATGAATTCCTTTGCATTTTATACCTTTAAAGTTGTTCATGAGTCAAGAAATAAACTTTCTCTGTCAAGGAAGGAAAAGTGACTCCCGTCCTCACTATAAATGACTACTTTCCACATCTTAGCAGGTAGTCCTTCTCAAGTGAAAGCTGTTGGTAGTCAATTTGAATTTGCGGAGAAGGTGTTTAGGAAAACTAAAACACAGCCGACACAAATTACTCTGCCTCTCAAGCAACGAGGATGCCAGCCCCTCTGGTACAGTGGGAAAAGAAGGAGGGAGAAAGCAGAGAACCATGCAGCCTGGCTGCAGGCCTGGCGCGGACACAGGCGCTGACTGTCCCAGAGCACAGCGTCCCACCCATCAGAGCCCTGAGCTGGGATGAGACGAGGTTGGCACTGAGAAGGGGCCCATTAAATAAGTGACTGAGCTTTTGAAACATTTCAGAAAATACCAAGATACATTTTATAAAAACAGCCCAAAGGATAAACATTAAAGCATTATTCACATGAGCAAAAACTGAGACAATCTCAAATTCCAAAAGCAAGGAAATGAATGGTGATGAGATTCTGAGATACCTGTATGATGTAATTTTTTAAGCAATTAAAATAGAAAATTTTAGCTTATGTTATATGTTTATGCAAGAAGTAATCTATGATAGTATATAAGATGTAGTATGATCTCAACTATTCAAACATTTTTTTAATGGATAAACAGTGGAAGGAAACACCAGAAAGCATTAATAGTAATTCACTCTGAGATTTCCCTTTCTTCTTTATGCTTTCCTATAATGCTAAAGGAAAAAAAAAAAAAAAAAGACTTTTTTAGAAGATAAGACTTTTTCTTAAGTTCTCTAAAACCTCAACTGTTTCTCACCAAAATTACGATTCCAAAGCCTAATTTCACATTTTGTTCTGATCTTGGTAAGAAACACTTCAACTATATTCCAGTTTGCTGCATTTGCTATATTCCAGTTTGAACCCTTCGCCTCTATTCTGGTCATAACGATCACAGGTTAACTCAGACTCTTGAGGCCACTGGAGAAGGTGTACTGAACAGCACTCCTAGGTGCCCCTCTTGTCAGCAAGCAGACCCAGTGCTGCGTGTGCTCTACCTGGGCAGAGACGTGCTGATCTGCAGTCTGGGCAGAGCAGGGATGACTTCCACCGTGGAGCCGCTGGTCTTTATTCCTGGGAGATTGTCCAGCAAACAGTCGCTAAAGACACCAAAGACCGTGGTGTGGTAACCTGGGGAAAAAACGCAAAGCTTCACCACCTGAAAAGGCTTCAGGAGACACCCACACCTCAAGGCAGCCCCGGGGTGACAGGAACGCAGGGTCCCTTTCCAACCTGAGTTGAGATTTAGGCCCCGTCGCCTGCCAGGCTCGCCCACAGCTCCCACACTCAACCCCAAGACCCTCAGTTTCCTTGAGCAGAGGTGCGAGCAGCACCTGCGTGCCCACTTCACGAGGCTGGCTGCGTCCACGCGACGGGGTATAAACTGTAAATCTCACAGAACTTAATAATTAGTGTCTCATCCCTTTACCAATTTGCTTTTCAAATTTATCCATCTCTAAAATGAAAATGATAGTTTGTATTCCTTTCCAGGACATAATGTAACTTAATAAGTATTTGAAAAAAATGATTCAAAATCTTCTGTTGAGAGATGAAAGTTCAAGAGTCAATGATTGGTTTTACAGCTGTTATGTGATATGGCAAATCTGCTCAATGTGTACAAGTACTATAATATAAGATTAGCAAAATTGCCATGAAGAAAAAAAAACCTCCATGGGTTAGATAAGCACTTGAAATTGTCTAAGCAAAGCTTTAAAATGGCTTTTGAAATTTTGAGATAATTATTATAAACAACATTCACTGTGTAACAAAATCAAATAATACTCGATGGCTAAATGCCTAGGGTGACAATTTTTCTGCATTCATATTAAGTGGCTACATACTCAACAAGAAGCAAGCTGGCACCTGATACAGCCTCATCAACGCTCCCCTTTACCTTCCGCCAGTTCCAACTGGCCGCTCAACTTAAAATAACTCCAATTCACAGCACCCACATTTCCTTTTTTTTTAAGTATGTTCTTTCTAAGACTCCTTTAAATTAACTTGCGAACAATTTTCCTCCCCAGAAACCCACAGCTGGCACAATGCCCTGTCATACTGTTCTTTCTATGAAACCTGATAGGGTGTGGCTTTGTCTACGAAGAACCTTTGTTTGCAGTTTCTTAATTAAAATCAATCATTTTCCTTTTCTCGCCCATTGCTGAAGGTGACTGCAAATAAACTGAAAATCTGATGACAATCCTGTGTGTTATGTCCAGTGATACTTCACACATAAGGCTCCCCGAACAATGGACACCAACCAGTCTGTCCCAGCGACCTCCTGTCACCGAGGCTTCACTACTCATCCGTGGACGTATTGGTCCTCGGCCGTGTGTCACGCTGAATCAAGCCTTTCGGTCCTGGCTACTTCCTCTCTCATCTGTCTCCTCTGGTCTATCCCCAGCCGCAGCTGGGGTCCGATGTCTGACATCTTCTCCCTGGGCTACGGCTGGAGCTTCCTAGTTGGTCTCCTTTCTCCAGTCCTGCCCGCCTGCAGCCCGTGCTCCAACACAGCAGCCTGGAGCAGCTCTGAACCGCCCGTCAGACCGTATCTCTCCTCTCTTCAAACAACACAGCAGCCCACACTGCCCTCAGCAAGACTTATGAGGCCCTCCGGGTGGGCCCTCTGTCTGCCTTCCCAGCCTCATCACTACACACCCCTCTGCCTTAGACCAGTTAATTCTGAGGCCCCCTCCAGCTCCCTCTGCACCCTGTTCTCTCTTACCACCAGGTAGGTAAGAGCCTGGACCAGATGTTCTTCCTGCCTGCATCCCTCTTACTCCCCATCCCACTCATTCGGACAACCCCTAGTTCGCCTTCAAACCTCAGGGTCACTTGTCAGGAGAAGTCCTTCTCCGCCCACCTCCCGTTCTGGGTCACCCCTCCCCCACTGCCCACAAGCCGGGGCTCAGCCCAGCTCAGCACTGCCTGCAACACACCCTCACCTAGGATGCTCGAGAGAGAGCACCTTTCCCAGTGAATGCTTGTTCTTTCAGCCACCAAATAGCTAAGAGCTACTACGTGCCAGGTGTGAGGATCCAGCCGGGCAAGACAGACGAGGCTGGCAAGGAAAAGGCCCATAAGCCACCGCGATCAGTGACGTGAAGGAGGGGCCCGATCCAGCAGAGGGAAGCTGAGGACGATCTCCAGGGGGAAAGGAAGACTGGGCTAGGCACTGGAGAAGCACCAGGGCCACCAAGTCTGGAGGCACGCCAACAGAAGGAAAGCATGGCGTGTTTCCAAGACAGGAGCCGTACGAGCCGGCAGAGGTGAGCAGGGCCCAATCACACGGGGCTCCACAGCCCTGGTGAGGCGTGGAGCCCTGATGGAAAGCACACGGTGAAAGCGCTAAGACTTCCAGTCCAGAGATGACGTGACCAGACTTGCCCTGTGGAAAGGTCACGTGGCTGCAATATGGAGAGAGTGAGGGCAGACACACCAGTCCTGGTGCTTCTGTGACAAACTCTAGAAGAGGGTCCTGTTCTGCCAGACCAGAGCGGCTGTGGAGGTGGAGAGGGTGCGGATGACATGGTCAGTGCTGTAGGGGGTAGTGAGGAGGAGACAGGAGCAGGGAAGGATGACTCCCAGTGCCCAGGCAGGGCAACTGGCCAGACGGCAATGCCCTCACTGGGACGGGACCACAGCGGGACGGGGAGCTTGGGGGATGAGGTGATGGGCTCCGGTCTGGACATGCTGTATGTGACGTGCCCACGAGACAGCCAAGAAGATGGGTGGGAAGCGGCTGTATGTGCAGGTCCAGGAAAGGGGTCTGGACAGGAGACGTGGCCCTGGGAATCAGCAGCATGGAGGTGGGACCTGAAGCCACGAAAGCAGATGGCTCTGATGGGACTGCCGAGAGAGAGCAGGTGGAGAAAGGTGGGGAAGCAGGAGGGAGGGAGGGAGGGAGGGAGGGAGGGAGGGACAGAGTTGGGCGCAGATTGAAGGGTCGGGCTGAAGAAGAAGTGCCTGCAGGAGACACTGCCCCAGAATGGCAGGCAGGAGAGGCGGCAGAGACGCGACGGTGACCGGGCGAGCGCACCCAGGAAGGAGGCGGGCAGCGGTGCCAAAGGCTGCTGAGCAGTGGAGTTGGACAAAATCTGAAATGTAGGCACTGGATTTAGCCGGAAAAATACTGCCAGTGGCCTCAGTGATAGCAGTTTTGGTGAGGTGACGGCTGGATGCGCAGGATGCGGTGGCTTAGAGGACCAGCACGGAGGTGGGACGGTGGGCTCAGCGTGTCCAGACAGCACTCTGAAGAGGTCTGCTCGGAAGGAGAGACAGCAGATAGGCCCCAGCGAGAGGAAATCGTGGGCTCGGGGTGCGGGGGCGCAGGGGGGTTTAACCGCAGTGGGAGAACCGTGGAGCGTGTTTGCAGGCTCTGGGGAAGACAGACAGGAGCGCGGGGGGTGCCCCCACATCCCGCACGCTCTACATGGTTCGTGGCGTGTCCCAAAGCACCGCCATCCATGCGTTATCTGTTAACGGGCGAAGACCGGAATGCCGGGCGGCACAGGAGCCAGCAGCCCCCGAACCTGCTTACCATTCACAGCAATCGTCCCCGTCGTCTGCGGGACCCCAACAAGCGTCACTGGGTAAAGACCAGACTCAGCCGGGAGGGAGAGCGCCGCGGGGAGAGATTCAAACTCCACTCCACTCGTGAGCAGCCCCTGGAGAAGGTGACAGAGGACGGCAATGAGCACTGCCTTAAGCCAATCCCAAAGCCGCCGCTCGTGGTCAGTCCCCGATCGGCCCCCAAGCATTGTGCCTCGTCCACAGGAGAGCCCCAGGACTCTAAGGAAAAGGCTCATTAGCAGCTCTTATAAAAGTCCATGGGGGGGGCTTCCCTGGTGGCGCAGTGGTTGAGAGTCCGCCTGGGACACGGGTTCGTGCCCCGGTCCGGGAAGATCCCACATGCCGCGGAGCGGCTGGGCCCGTGAGCATGGCCCCTGGGCCTGCGCGTCCGGAGCCTGTGCTCTGCAATGGGAGAGGCCACAACAGTGAGAGGCCCGCGTACCGCAAAAAAAAAAAAAAAAAAGTCCATGGGGAATTGTAGAGATGTCCTCAAAGTGCAACGAACACAAAACAATCTCGAAGTGGACAGCACTGTGGGTGCTTGAACAACAATTCCATCTTTAATATTAGCCCCGCTTGATGTATTTTTAATATTTGTTCTGCTTTTTCGTTTTACCAAGTTGGAATGTAAATAAAAAGAAAAAGTAAAATATTTTAGTTACAAACAAAATGAAAAGCGTGAAGTGTGGAAACAGATCATCAGTTAATATCCTTCCACCAGTACATCTGTGAATTATCAGTTCATTTCACTAAGCACAAGGCCCTATGCTTGACAGCGAACGAGACAGGCTCCCTGGCCTCCAGGAGCTGCCCCATGATTGAAGGACCTCTCCGCACTCAGGACCTTCTCCTCAACACTGTAACAGAGGCCCCATCCAGCACAACAGCCAAGAGAAGAAAGAAACGGCATGAAAACAATTATTCACACACAAAAAAACTGTGGAAAACCCTGTGGAACCTACGAGGAAAACTGAACTAACAAGAGCACTTAGCCGAGTAACAAAGTCAGTATTAAAAAAGCAAAAGTATTTCTATAGGGCTTCCCTGGTGGCGCAGTGGTTGAGAGTCCGCCTGCCAATGCAGGTGATACGGGTTTGTGCCCCGGTTCAGGAAGATCCCACATGCCTCGGAGCGGCTGGGCCTGTGAGCCATGTCCGCTGAGCTTGTGCGTCCAGAGCCTGTGCTCTGCAATGGGAGAGGCCACAACAGTGAGAGGCCCGCGTACCACAAAAAAAAAAAAAAAAAAAAGTATTCCTATAATCTAGCAATAAATAAAACATATTAGAAAATAAAATATTACAAATACCATTAACAAGAGACCAAAAACACCCCCTATCATGGAATAAGTCTAATGAGTGGTCTGTGAGATTCCTGCACTGAAATCTACAGAACATGGCTGAGATACATTAAAGAAGACCTAAATGTAGGAGGGATCCTGGATTCTTCCCAGGGGGGTTGTTTTCTGCAGTGCTATGGTCAAAGCAATCCTGAAACTATTTTAGGTCTATCCCAGGAGCAAGCAGATGAGAAGCGTGCTAATGTTGCTGTGAGCCCGGGTTCTCACACTGGAGGGAAGGACACTGATGCAGAATGGAGGAAAGTGAGAAGAACCCTACGGAGACAGACTAGAATTGCAAGGATGGCTGTGAAGTCAGAACGTATGAAGTCTGTATTTGTATTGCGTATATGCATGTCTAAGGGCACATGTATATGTATGTACACACACGTGCAGATGTATGCATGTAGGTACGTGTGTAAGCACGTGTCTGTGTGTGCATGCATGCAGACCTTTCCTAACTCTGTCTACAGAAGCACCCAGAAGCGAAGTCTCTCCAAGAACAATGAGCACACCTGCGCCCAGAGTCTGAGCAAAAGCATGAAATGATCTAACCATGTGTGAAACAGATGTAGTGGCCAAGAATGGAAGCAGAGAAACCAATTAGATGGCTATTGTCTCCAGGCAAAATATATTGGCATTTGATTTCTTTTTAAAATAGCTAAAGCAAATACGGCCAACTGTGAGCATTTGCTAAATGTGAATGGTAGATATACAAGGGCTTATTATTCCCTGTAACATTGCATATGCTTAAAATATTCCATAATTTAATTTTTAAATTCTGAAGATGATTTGTGGGCTATCTCCTAGTGGTAACTTATTTTATACTTTGTTCTTCTTCATTTTTTACAAAAAGCACATATTACTTTTCAACCAGATATAAATTAAAGCTTCTTTTTAAGACTAAAAATATGTCTATGAAAGAACAGCAGGCATATGATAGTTTAACCACTTTGGGGGAAATTCTCTAAACAACTATTATTCCTGGTTTAGGCCAAGAGACAGAAAGTCACTAAAGGGCCTGACCAAGAGCTAAACCCTAAGGCTGGCACATTCTTGTGCAACAGGAGAAGGAGGGAACACTCATCCTTACAGGTCATTCTTGGAGTGACCTCAGGGTGGTAAGCTTAATATTCAGCTGAATTTCTAAGAGCTCCAACAGATTTGGGAAAACCACGTCTCACGCCGGAGGCCTAAACATCATCTTCGATAACTCCCAGTCTGCCTCTGAGCTCCCACTCACCCTGTGTCCTCAATGGGGCCTCCCCTAACTCTCCACGCGGCTCCTGCAGCCCCTCGTGCACCCCTCCACGGCTCTGACCAAGGTCACGGCAGGGGCCAGGCCTGATGCGTGGCGCGGGCCCTCAGCAGGACACCTGTACGGACAGCCCGCCTCCTACCCTGAACACGAGTCATAAAACCCCAAAGGAAGGCATCGCCCGGCTCAGCACCATCCTTCACACAATGCCGAAAATTTACAAAGCGGTTCTATACAATAATGAGCATAGAGAAGACTTGAGGACTGGAATCCACCCGATGGCGTAGGGCTCCGCTCTGGAAACACTAGGTCTAGCTTGGAGAGCCATATGCATCTCCTTCCCGCTCACTGCAGAATTAGGGGAGCAGTTCCAATGGACAGCACTGCAAACAGTGAGCCTCTAACGCCGTACACAAACACAGAAACAGAACATCAGATTTCAAACCCGAGGGAAACTTCGTGTCAGCAGCGTAGCCGTTTATTCTCTTACGAATAAAGAGCTCGCTCTTCCCTTAGGCCTTGATCATCTTATCATCTTGTAGCAGTGCAGTAACAGTGCTATTGAGTGGTGGGCACAATACAGGGTTTGTAACCTTGCTAATCTCATGTAAATTTCAATATAATTATTTCAAATCTTATATGCAATCAACGAAGCTCTGTGTGTGTTCAAATCCCAGATGTCTTTGTTCATTGACTCACACATCTCACTGAGTACCAAGCACTAAAGACACGGGAATGTCAAGATGTAGTCTTCACTCACAAAAAGATTATAATCTTTGGCAAAACAAATATTAAAAACAGACATAGATTGCAGGCAGTATGCCTGAAATATTAAGTAAAAAACTTATTTTAATGGTAAGTTGATGTTTAGCCCAAAAGGGTCAAATGATTCATGATACATACCATGTTTTCAACTCGGAGTTCAAATGGCATTGGGTTATATACCATCAGCTGAACTTCACACACATCTCCTTGAACCCACTGGAAATCTAGAAATACATACACACAGAAGAATCCACGTTTTAGCTGGTGTTTTTGCACGTTTCACATGGTTTCAGATTACTCCTCTGGCAATTTATTTTTCCAGTGAAGCAGTGGGCACTGTGGTCATCTTGAGATACACAGTTTAAAGCTATTTTACTGCTACCTTTCTCCAGTGCAAAGCACATCATCCCTGCCACTTGGATGCCCTGTGACTGATGCTTCCCTCCCTCAGTGCCAAACGCAGCTGCAGGAAACTGGAATCAATCCAGACAGCACTATTCTTGGTGTAGGGCCATACGTCACACAGACCTTTGCGGGCCCAGAGGCTGGTACTTAGGAAGGTGGCACTGTGGTCCATTTTAAGGGGCACATGGCATGGTTTCTCCTTCCCCTCCCTAAGCTTGTGAGAGAAGAAGGTGGCTTCTCCTCCCTGTCCACTCCCAGGTCAGCTGCAGTCCAACACCTACAGGAGACAGAATTCTGAGATGACCCCCAAGACTCCCGGCCCCTGGTGTACATGCTGTGTCATCCTCTCCCCCCGAGTGTGGAGATGACGATAGGCTATGTTATATAACAAAGGGGAAGGGGGCTTCCATATGTGATGAAGGCCCCCAAGCAGTAGGCTTTAACTTAATCAATGGGAGATTATCCTAGGAGAGCCTGGCCTACTCAGGTGAGCCCTTGGAAGGGAACATACCCATCCTGAGTGAAAAGATTCAAAGCATGAGAGGATGTACGGAGGAGGCCATGTGGCCAGGACCCAAGAACGGCTGCTATAAGCTGAAAGTGGTCCAGCTGACAGCCAGCAAGAGAACAGAGACGGCAGTCCTACAACCACAAGGAATGGATGAAGAACCTGAGGGAGCCTGGAAACAGATCCTTCCCAGTCGAGCCTCCAGATGAGAACACAGCCCCAACCTGACACCTGGATTTCAGCCTGCAAGACTCTGAGCAGAGGACCCAGCTAACACATGCTGGACTCATGACAGTAACAGTGAGAAGATAAACTTGTGTTCTTTAAGCCACTAAATTGGTGGTCATCTGTTACACACAAAAGAAAAGTAATACGGTCCCCATCCCCACTTCACTGCCCTCTCCTCCCCTTAAGATTCTCCATTAGGCAAACTGGAAGGGGCTTCAAGTAACACGTGTTGGGCAGGAGGTACTGTCCAGCCCTTGGAAGCCTGTTTCTTACTCTTCATAATGACCTGGTGAGGTAGATATTACAATCCCACTGTTACAAGGCAGGTACTCAAGGTCCAAAGAGGTTAATAAATGTGCTGGGAATCAGACAGCCAGTAAGTGGGGCAGCAGGGATTCAAGCCCAGGCCTTTGAACTCAGAGAAGCATCTAGACTGGACAGTGGTGGTTAAAGGGTTTTTTCTACAGTAGATACTAAGATTTACTGATTAGAATTCTTCAGCTTTCACAGGCTTTCATAAAGACACCATGTTTCCCAAACACTTCACACCAGGTCCCCTGCACAGAGACTAAGACAGGTTGCACCAAACCTATGGCTTCCTGAAATTGCATGCAATGAAGAAGGAGCCCACCAGGTGAGTTAGTTTTCAAAATGCTTGCACAAGCAGGTACCCATTTGAGCCTCTTGACAATACAGTGAAGCAGTCAGCAGAGCACATATCACCCTCATTCACCAACAAGGAACACTGAACCGTCCACCATCGATGGCCCTAATGAATGAGGCAGCCGAGTCCAACTCCCATGTGCCTGGCCCCAAAGCCTCTGCTGCTCCCAGGCTGTTGCTCTCCCCCCGTTGGCTGCAGAAACCCACCTCTCTTCACCCAGCCTCAGGCTGAGAACCTCTGCGGGAGGGAGGGGTCCCAGAAGTCCTTCTGCAGAGACACGGTGCTCCCACCCCCACCTTCAGCGGCATCACTGAGCCCATCACTGCCTCAGCGGCCAGCACCCCAGGCCTTCCTCACTGCCGATGAAAATGTCATTTGTTTTAACAGCTTGCTATGCCTGATAACGAAGGAACTGTTTGTCTTCTCTACCACAGTCAAATAACCATCATTTCAAAATTCATTTTCCTGGGGTCCTGAAAGGAATCGTTTATACTTGCACAGGCCTAGTCACTAAAGGTAAACCTAAGATAAATCCCTGATTACAGGAATAGTTATTTATGTCTGAGAGGAGATCATCTCCTTCCTAAGCCTTAGTGTGTCAAAGCACACAGTGGGGCCCCTTCCTCGATATTTTGTCCCAGAAGCCACAGGAAGGAACGGCATTGAAGGCTATTAAAAACCCTTCTGTATCAGGCCCTCCCCACATTGTATTGCACGGCCCCCATGTGTGTTCTTAGCCGTGGACAAACAGCATCTTTCGGTGGCTTTTGCTGACAAGCTCATCTCTTTCCCCCACACTGGCTGGACCCATCGGGCAAGTGACACTCCTGATTTCTCACTGCATCCCTAGCACCTTGGACAGTGCACACAGCACTGCTCAGAGCCTTATGAGAAAGGCTGCTGGATACTTTAGGAACACTATCTCACTTGACCCTCAGAAGAATCCTCCTAGTGAGCTTCTGGCGCCTGGTCTCTGTAGATGGCACAACTGCAGTCTAGGGAGGCCCGGCGGCAGCCCAAGGCCATCTGACAGCTCCAGCCTGGCCAGGCCACCAAGCCTCCTCCGGGGCAGCTGTCAACCCGGGCAAGAAGCCCGGTTCCACCACCAAGTCCTGCACAAATTATGCTCAGGACGTGTACAGCCATCACCTCGGCATGGAGTTTAACTAGGACGACAGAGATGCTGGCAACATACAGATGGAAAGACTGGTAAATTATTCCAAGTTCGCGTGGAAAATGGTCTCAGGAACTGCCCTCAAGGGTTTCTTCTTCTCTAATATTCTGTGCCCCTTGCTGTGATAACTCCCCCAATTATACGATTCATTTATAGAGACTGGGATTCTAGGTTAAAGACATGCGATTCTTCAAACCTCCAGGCAGGTCCTTGCTGATGAGTCTGTTGCTAAAAAGATACTAGAAGCCACAGAATATAAATTACATGTTCGTACCCATGGGTCTTCAACAAATAACATGCATTTTGGCCGAAGTTTCTGTTATATCCCCCCAAATCTTGCATCATCCACTGGATTTATCCTCAGCCCAGATGAACAGGTGCTTCTTTCTCACTGTTATGAGGAGCCATATTTAAAGGAAAAGGTCTCTGGGCTTTGAGCCACAAACCATGGACATAGCCTGAGCTCTGTCCTTACTGGCTACCTGACCTAGGGCAGGAATTTATAATCACTCAGTCTTAATTTTCTCGTCTATAAGTTGGGAAAACAACACTTGCAGCATCACATGGTCAGGAGAATCACTGGATAAGGTGGAAGTCCTCTGCAGCAAATGCAGGGCATTCTTTTCACAAAAGGAAGCCTCAGCAGTTTCTAAAGATCAGAGAGGAAGAAAATCAAGAGGAAAGGCCAGCTCCATGGGCAGTGACCCTGCAGTCACACTGTGCCAGGCTCGGGGGCCGCACTCTGCTTAACGTTGTATCTGTCTCCAATTTCCTCATAATTTTTGAACAAATCATGCAGCTGGTCCTGAGAAGGAGTCTCACTCTTCCAGTCCCCCAAATCGTCTCTGGAAGTTTCTCTAAACAAAATGGGTGAAAGTTTCCTAAAATGTCCTCTAGAGGAGAAAGCTTATCATCAACCCTAACGAGACCCAAAAAGACCAGCCAGAGACTCCTAGAAGGTCCAAGAGACGAGCCTCATTAACTCTGTAATGACAGGTCCAGGTCCACCCCGGGGAAAAGAGACCCAGAAAGTGACCTGCTCACCATGGAGAAACAGTGAGACTCGGACTGGAACAAGCCCCCCCGACCACCTCCAAAGAGATCAAAGGAGGCACCCGCGCTGGCAGACGCGCACTGCTCACCCGGCCGCCCTGCTCAACCACGATGTCCCCCCGGCTCCCCTGCTCCCAGACTCCCCAGCACGCTCTCCAGAGCAGAGAAGCAGCAGGGAGGCTGGGGCTGTCTTTCAAAATCGACAGACTGAAATGAGAATGTCCAAGCAGCTCAGTGCTTTGTGACCACCTAGAGGGGTGGGACAGGGAGGGTGGGAGGGAGGGAGACGCAAGAGGGAAGAGATATGGGAACATATGTATATGTATAACTGATTCACTTTGTTATACAGCAGAAACGAACACACCATTGTAAAGCAATTATACTCCAATAAAGATGTAAAAAAAAAAAAAAAAAAAAAGACTTGCCTTCACACCAGAGTGCTTGCGGGGGGCGGGCCTGCCCCCCTGACAACCAGGAAACAGCCGCAGCTGGTCACTCGTTCGTTTTCATGGACATTTACTGCTCGTCCTTTGCTGGACCGTGGAGAGGGAGCCGCAGCCCCTGCCGCTGCCACCACCGCAGCCCAGGCTGCCACAGCTGTGGTCACCCTGCACCAGCGCTGCCGCCACCACCCAGGAGACCCCCAGGAGCGGAATGGCCCCTGCCCTCCTGCACCTTCACCCCAACCGGGGAGACCCGAATGGCAGCCGGCTGGCAGGGAAGTCAGGGAAATGTTCGGCCCAAGCAGCACAGGGGGAATGGCGGGTAGGGGTCAGAGGACTGAGAGGCAGTACCTGACCTCCGATATGCACCTGTGTACACTGAGGTCTTTCACCCCTTACAACGCCTGATAAGTGATAGGGGCAGCCACGCCCACGTGACGGATGCGAGAACAAAAGAGCAAAATCACTTCCCAGGACGCAAATGGAAAACGTTCAAACACTATCAGAGAAAGTTCAAAGTCCTGTCGTTTTAAATATATTTAGTTACTACCTGTCACTTCCCTCTAACGTCTACGTACACCTCACGACAGCAGGGACCACGCCTGCACTTCTCACCGTTAGCACCCACAGGGCTGGGCTGCCACATGCCTGACACACAGGGAAACTCAGGGGGAGTTTACTGATGGATGAAAGAAGGAACCAATGAACCAATGAAGGACTGAACCAAGAGACACGCACGTGCACACGCGCGCATACATGCACGCGCGCATGCACGCACATGGAGGCTGTAGCATGCTATACACTTAGGGCTCCTGCTTTCAGAAATGTACCAGAATTTACAATCAGATGCTATTTTTAAAAGGCCTCACCCCACATTTCCTCCTTTATTTTCTTGTTTTAACTAGAGCCCTCCGAGCCACACCTTAGAAGCCCGCCTGCTCCTCAGAGCCAGCTCTGCTTCCTGAGCCTCCAGGAGGCCTTCCGAAGTCTCAGCTCGTCCCATGCCTATGATCTCCCCAAACTCAACAGGTGAGTCCCAGGTGCTGCTCCCGGCGGACCTAGTTTCAGAGCGCTAGGATATTCAACTTCCCGGGTATTACTGCCTTGCTGTCGAAGCTGACCTGGAGGATGGGGGAGGTGGGCAGCTGTGTGTTATCATTGACTTAGGCCCATGCCAGGCGGGCTGCACACATGAGGGAAAGCTGGAGGGCCCTGGTTGGAACAGCACACTCGATCTGAAAAACGGGGAGTTTCTCATTTCTCTGAGTTTGTTTCTTCATCTGGAAAAGGGAGGTCAAAATTACTTCCTCCAAAAATACTAGCAAAACTAACTGAGTTAAAACGTGACAGCATTTTACAAAGCACAACTTGAATCAAAGAAATGCTGCGCATCACCAGAGAGCACAGGGCCGTTTTAGCACTCCTACCCTCACTATGCCCTCTGTCTTAGGGAACAGCTTAGAAACACTCATTTTTCAAGGTGTGCAGGTGGTTTAATACTTGTGAATGAGGTTTTTTATGAGATCTTTATAGACTCCAAGAAACTCTCCTGCTGGTGTGAATGTAACGAATCTCCACCAAGGTTATGGGATGTGCGTCGTGCTTGGCCTTGAGCTCCACGGTACGGGGCAAAGGCTCTGCCGTGGAGTCAGTTACCCATCCTGAATCTCAGCTTCCTTGTCTGTAAAATGGGGTCACACCATCCACCCCACTCCTTCATTCACTCCACACTGTTCTAGCAGCAGGGAGACGGGGAGGACGGGAACATAAACAGAGGGACGCATCTAGGTGCTGTGAAGGGCAACCGGCAGTGACGGGAGAGTGGGGAGAAGCGGCCGTGAGGTGCGGGTCAGAGGCGGCCTCTCTGAGCGGGGCCCGCAGAGTGAGCGAGGTGGGCAGGGGGTGAGCTCTAGGCAGAGGCGCAGCGAGCAGAGCCCTGAGACTGGAACAAGACAGCACGTCCAAAGAACAGAAAGCGGCCGTGTGGCTGGAGCCGAGGGGCACGAGTGGAAAGGTGGGAGGTGAGCAGGGAAGGCAGAAAGAGCGTGGCTGGCGCTGTCGGGAGAGCCCGCCGCCCGGCTACGGGGTGTGACAGGACACGTGCATCCCGGGAAGAAGGGCCTCATGAAGTCAGGACGCCTTCGCCTACATCAGGGGTAAGAAGTCAAAGGAGGAAAAAAGCAGACAGAGGAGAAGCGAGCACTGACTGGCAAAAGCTTCGCACGACGTCTACTGAGACTCCAACCAGTGACGGGCCTCTCAGTCCTTTAGCTCTGTCACTGCGACTTGCAGGCACCACGATCTCAAAATGCGAGGGGCCCGAGGAGGGGAAATCTGGCCAGGAATGAGGCCTGCAGCACGGCCAGGCTTTGGGAAGGACACGGAAGGAGCCCTGGGGTCCGTGGTGAGGAAGGAAAGGAGTGGCCGTGGGCTGGGACATGGCCGGGGAGCCGAGCACACAGAAGAGCACACTGGAGATTCTCAGGAATGCGTGTTCCGCTCCCGGTCCACCCCGAGACCATCTCATCTCTCCCTGCTGAGTCACCAGGCATCTCGGAAGTGGTGATCGCTAGTGCACTACAAAACAAGCGCTGCCAGCGTTCAAAAGGGAAAATGCTATGATGTCCTTATGCCCCGGTCAGTCCTGAACATAAGTCACCTTTAATCTCCTTTGATGATTCAGAAGTTACTCCAGGCCTTGGGAAATCACCCAAATCTCCTAGTACCTCTCTTCTGTAGTCTACATAAGTCTCAGATAACAGAGGTCTTCTGGTTTCCAGAACTTCCACAAAAATTGCCTTTTATGAAATAGATATCAAAAAGTCAGGTCTATAGGCAATGGCCTGGCTAAGGTAGCAAACTGAATAGACCTGTATGAGGGTATATACACACATGCACGAATGAACTGCAATCAAGGCTCATGCTTTAAAACCTAGAAGAGCCACCAGGAGCTGGGCAGCAGAGCACAGCCAGAAAGCCAGCATGGGCGGCCTACCTATTTTCCTGCTCCGCTCTTCCCCACGGTTGTGTGCGATGATCGGTGAGTAGATGAAGGGGCTCTTGGTCGACATGCTCTGGCCCAGCAAGCTTTTCATTTTCTGTGGCCGGAGGCTGGCGGGAAGGTTCAACAGTTTCACACGCCTGTGGTTCCAAAGGGAACAAAAATACGTCAGCTGCCTGTTCGCTTGGGTTCAGCGTAAATACGACCAGATATCAGATGTTAGAACGACAGTAAATCAAGCAGCAGATAAACTGAGGGGAGGAAAAGTACTCAATTTCGCAGGACAAAGCAGAAGAAGGCTGCACACGACCCCTCCAGACCATCCCAGGGAGAGAAGACGTCCACGGCCGGGCAGCAGCCGTGCCCCTGGGCCACTGAGCTGGGGCCAGAGGGGCCACTGGAAGGTGGTGACAGCAGGAGACAATACACCCTTCAACCCCAGCACCTGAGACCTCCCTTGGGAGCAGCTGGGCAAGACAGGGGTCCGGGTCTGGAAAGCCCCAAGGCCTGAGGCTGAAGGGACGGGTGGGGGAAGGGCTGGAAGGTGGGCGGGACCCTTTCTGCTCCTCCCTCCCCATCTGCAGCCCCTTTGCAGAAGGTAAGGCCGGAGGGTGGCAAAGGGAAGCAGCGCACGTCCCTCGAGGAAGACAAACCACTTGAAGCGGTGCGCCGGCCTCCAGCTCTCTCCCTGCCTCTGTAAGGCCGCAGATGGATGCGGCCTGGGTCACTGAGTAACCTCAGGGAGGTCAGCCACCCTGGAGAACTCACTGCCCAAATGGTATCAGACTCCATGTGAGTGGGACTTAAATCTGGGTTGTAGTGAGGGCTAATTTTTCTGAGATTTTAGGGATAATTTCTCTGCCACAGCACAGGCTAACCTATACTGACTATATATATATACCCTATAGAGACCCCTCACGGAATCCACAAAATCACGCCTTTCTCAGCTGAAGGACTCTCAGCCATCTAGGGCAACCCTGCCCGGCACACAGGCAACCCCACCACACTCAACCGTCACTGACAGCTCCCCGAGCCTGGCCCCGGGAGAGTGAGGGTCATGCGTGTGACTCCCACCTATGCCCACAACGATGCAAGGAAGCAGACGGTGGTTGCACACCAAAGCCCTTCAAACCAAGGGTTGTATCTGCACACTTTCTCTGACTCTTACTTGTCCTTGCAAACCCCTTTGGCCTGCTTTTCTCGTATGGGATCAGATTCACTTTGTTTTCTATTTGTTGCAGTTCAGTTGTGGGCTTTCCGAAGACAGGGGTACCCAGGGCCTCATGTGCCTCTCCAGTACTGGTGCAATACTTCAATGCAGAGCTCTCGATAAATGTTGCATGAATAAACTCCCAAAAGCTGGATTTCAACCTCAGCTTCCAAATCTTCCAAAGCCGTATATTTAAGGCTAAGCAGTTTATCCCTAACAGTCGCAAGTCCCAGCCCTTTGTGCACATTGAAAAAACCAGCTGCGCTGCACCGGGACGAGGGTGGGCGAGCCCTCACACTGGCTGAGATGCCGCATCTGATGTGCATCTAACACCCACCACATCCAACCCAGGGGGATTCGCCTGCTCCTGAGAAGCAGCTTCAACAGACACAGACCTGACTGCAGTCTGAAGGACCTACCAGCTGGGCAACGGGCACAGATGGCTTCATCTCCCTGACCTCAACCCTCTCACTTACGAAATAGGAAAAATAATCGGCACCTGATAATGCTCTATAGAAGGAGGACCCCTCCCTTCCCCGGTTCCATGTTCCCATGAGGAGGGACACCCTTAGGGTGGTGGTCCTAACCTCGCTCTTGCCCACCCTCACTCCTCCCAAGGGAGGTGGTAAATTTGGAAGGAGAATCAGCGCGCGCACCGCTCAGGCCCTGCCCAGAGCACGTATTCAGTCCTGCTCTCTGCACGGACGGAACAGGGCCTGTCCCACGAAAAAGCATACTGTCATCCGGCTCTGCCAGAGGCTGGGGCACAGGTGGACAGCCCTGAGCCACTGCCATCCACCTGAGACAGACGTTTCTTTCTGCTGATTCCAAACTCAGGCAGAGAAGGGAAGTGGTCTGAAGCAGAGACCTTCGTACCTTCGCAAGGTACTTTGAGGACTTAGTTAATATGCATCAAGCACCTGTAATAGTGCCTGTCACCTAGCAGGTGCACAAAAGCCTTTCTCTTTCCTCCCTAAAACAACACTCGTTTACAGGCACAGAGAGCCACGTCCCTGTGCTAAGATCACAACACCGCACGGGGACAAAGGAGCAAAGCGTTGGTCCCAGTGATGCTGAGAGCAGCCTGGGAACCTTAGACCAGCACCGTCCACTCGAGCCTTTAAGTTTACTCATCTGTAAAATGATACCATTTTCTTGCAACACAAATAGCATTCTACTCTGTGCCACCGTCGCCACCTAAAAATGAGATGTCATCTGTGATTCTAGGAATCATGTACACAAGCACAGAAATTCCAACAAGCACAGAAATTCCAGATCACATAAAAGGTTATTAAAATATGCAGAGGAATTCTGAGGCCATGGTCAGCCAGAAAAGTAACCCGACAAGCAGTCATGGCATTCATTTATAACTCAAAATCTAGCATCAAATGTCTGTTTATAAAATGTACCCAGAAAAACAATCATTCAAGGCACCTGACCTAAAGGAAATATAATTCATTAGCATAAAGTTCTGTGGAACTAATAATATTATATCTGGTTTATGAGGCTGCCAACAGTAAAGAAGAATTCCAGGGATGAAGTGTCCAAACCGAGGATTATTTTTAGGGATTCCACTTGGAAACAGTTGACATTTTAAAATCTGACTTCTCAGTATACCGTGGCTAATTAGGACCATGCAAAGCAGTGGTGGAACACTGATTAGGAAAGTGACATAGAACACACTGGTGGGAAGAACGAGACAGGAAAAAACAACTCCACTTTTCTCTCTTGGTTTTAATTCCTCAACCTTACTCACAGGGGAGACATATCTAAGAACCTCCCAGGGCTTCCCTGGTGGCGCAGTGGTTGAGAGTCCGCCTGCCGATGCAGGGGACGCAGGTTCGTGCCCCGGTCTGGGAAGATCCCACATGCCGCGGAGCAGCTGGGCCCATGAGCCATGGCCGCTGAGCCTGAGCGTCCGGAGCCTGTGCTCCGCAACGGGAGAGGCCACAACAGTGAGAGGCCCGCGTACCGCAAAAAAAAAAAAAAAAAAAAAAAGAATCCACCTGCCAACGCAGGGGACACGGGTTCGAGTCCTGGTCCGGGAAGATCCCACATGCCACGGAGCAACTAAGCCTGTGCGCCACAAGTACTGAGCCTGCACTCTAGAGCCCGCGCGCCACAACTACTGAGCCCACGCGCCGTAACTACTGAAGCCCGCGCGCCTAGAGCCCATGCTCTGCAACAAGAGAAGCCACCGCAATGAGAAGCCCGCGCACCACAACAAAGAGTAGCCCCCACTCGCCACAACTAGAGAAAGCCCACGTGCAGCAACAAAGACCCAATGCAGCCAAAAATAAATAAAATAAAATAAAATAAATAAATTTATTTAAAAAAAAAAAGAACCTCCTGGATATCTCTGCACAGATGGGCAATGGCCAAAGCTGGCCACACCTTCCACATTTGGAACAACGTGAAGGTCACCCACCGTCCCAAGTCCAGGCATGACGGAGACAGCTGGAGAGGACCCACCACGCCAGCCAGGGCAGTAGTGCAAGGCTTCCCGCTCGGACTCCCCAACGACACCACACATTTCTCATTTTCTTCGAGAAGCTCAGGTTTGAGAAATTCATAAGGAGGTTGTGGGCCTGGCGATTACACCAAGTGTGACAGAAGATTCAGGACGTGGCTGTGAACCTGGTGAGATCACAGAGCCGCATCCTGATCAGCATCCGGGAGGCTGGCCTTGCCCTGCTTCACAAACCAAGAAAAACTGCCCTGATAGGGTGGCCTCTAAGCCCCTTTTTGAATAAACACCTGAAATCCTTCCTCAAATACAATTAACTTAAAAGCTAAAGTTTCAAAAGTACCCAGGCCACTCAAAACGACTCCAAGCTCATCCAGACTGGAGGGTTTCGATCCTTATCAATTAAAGCAGCCTCATCCACCCTGGCTCTCTGCCAGGCTGAAGCTCAAGGTCAGTTCAGCAAAGAAACAATCAGTTCATCCCCACCCCACCCCCGCCTCACCCCAAATTAAAGACTCACTGGTTTCCTGTAAATGACATCTAAACTCTACCCCAATTTCTTCTTTAATAATTTACAACTTGTAGTGTGTGAACAATCAAATGATTATTAGTGGCTTTTGTGTACATTATTGTTTTTGTGAATTCTGTAAGGAGTAACATGAACTTCCCTCTGTTTTAACTCTGGACAGTAGTAATGGATATGGGTTTGGCAGCCTCCTGGCACATGGGATCTTGGCATGTTGACCATCACTGAGTCCCTGGCCCTTAGCATTGAGCCAAGCACATCTTAGGCACTCTATAAATATCTGATTAATTGAATTTTAGAACAGAATTAAAACAGGGATCTATATTGGCCCTTTTTTAAATTGCATAGTGATTACTTGACACAATTTTGGGGTGAACCCAGTTCATGCTCCCATGCTACACAAAACAAGTAAATATTTTCCTATAAATTGATGAAATGCCTTTATTGTCAAAAACAAGGAAAGTCTTCACCAGAAAAAAAGGCTCCACTCATCTCTTCCAAAACCAGAAGTATAAATATGAGGCACCACTAACATTAAATTAGCTCATGTCTAACAAGTCTATTCAGCAAGTCTGATCATTTACTCACGAATGTGGACTTTTTTCAGGAGCTTCGGTCTTCAAAGCCCTTCTTATAGCTACAAGGGGGTGTCTTGCAATGCCTGACTTGAATTTTTTTTTGGAATTAAACTGACTTAAACATTAAGTCCATGTTTTCCAGGCACAGGTCCTGAAACATTTGGTTAGAACATTAAAATAGTCCCAGACTAGTTTTCTACGAAAAAACACTGGCCGGGTCCATGGGTACTGTGTCAGCCCTCTCCAGAGAGAGATGAGGAACACTGATTGTGTGAGAGAGCAACAATCCCACATGCAGTGTGAACACAACCATTCCACACAAAGTCATACCACACCTACCCTGCTCCAGGTCCTGACTGAACACCAGTAATATGGGTCTGCCACCCTCCGTCAGCATCACAGAGCACCTATCATCGCCCTTTTTTTATCTCCTGAGAATATAACTTTGAATTCTCTGCTGCCTGACTCTTGCCAAAAGCTGACTTACGAGAAATCACCTTTATGAAGGAGTGCTTGATGTATAAACAGTCCATCCATTATGCTACGTATGGCTGGGACAGTCCAGACTGCTGTATTAGAGTGCTCATCTTAGCTCAGGCTGCTCTAACAGAATACCATAGTCCAGGCATCTTAAACAACAATACTCATTTCTCACAGTCTGGAGGCTGAAGTCTGAGATCAGTGTGTCGGCATGATTGGGTTCTGCTGAGGGCCCTCTCCCTGGCTCACAGACATGGTCACTGTATCCTCATGTGGAGAAGAGAAAGAGCTCTGGTCCCTTCATCTCCTTATAAGGGCACTAATCCCATCATGGGGGCCCCATCCTCGTGACCCCATCTAAACCTAATCAGCCCCCAAAGGCCTCACCTCCAAATATCACCCCACTGGGGTTAGGTCATTGGCAGATGAATTTGGGGGGGACACATACACACAGTCCACAGCAGAGCTGCATGTTTGGACCACACTGCTCTGTCCTCTGGGAGAGCTGGGTGTACCCAACCCCCTCTGGCATCAAGCCTGTAGTTTGCACTGAGGAATGCCATGAACAAAACAACCATGAGAACCTGCTTCAGATTTTTGTAGGGATATTTTTGAGGACATTATTCAACATGTTCCCTTTAAGAGAACCCACAAGAGGGGTTTCCACAAGCCTCCTTACTGTGAAGAGGTGTATTTCTGCAGTGTGACTGGTTTGTGTCTGCTTATGAGACAGAGAGTCTTGTAACCAATCACATTTCCTCCTATACCCATTGTTAGTTAATTATTGACATATGATTAACAGAATCATGCTTTTCCCCATCTCCAGCCACTATGTAGGACCCTTACTTACCTTTCACTGTGGTGACTTTATTTTTAACATAACATTTCTATGAGCTGCCTCAAATGTTTTATGAAAACACGGCAAAATGTGTACCTGCATCACAATTACTTGGAAACCATTCTAGGGTGAGCCCAGTTCATGCTAGACTAAGATCTGAAGGGCAAGCTTATTTATTGATGAGAATAGATGGGAAAGAAGCTTCCTTCCCCTTTCCCTCCCATCCCAGCAATTCAGCCCTGAGTCCATTACGGAGGGCAGAGCCAGGTACGCATCTGAGCCAACAACAGGGCAGAGGGCACGCTGGCTGGAGTGGGGCAAGAGGGGCCTGGGGGGCTGGAGCAGCAGCACAGCATGGCCATCAGAGCTCCCCATGGGGAGGGAGGTCAACCTGATAACCACTGGTAACCAGCAGGGGAACTGACCGAATGAGTAACCATACTGAGGCCAATGGGAGACAGGTTTCCCCCAGTCTGAGAAGGGAGTTACAGATAGAAGAAAACTAGAAGGACCCCCTAAGATGTTGGGTGGAACTGGAGGTATCAGTATGAACTCACAGTTTCCAATACACAGAAACAGATGCACAAATAACCATGGACATGAACATGCAGTGAGTAATGTATGTATACACATAGATATTGCCTAGTTCTATCCACTGCAAGCAGCAACACCCCAATAGTGAGGAGCACACACAGCGCCCAGATCTTAACTTAAATTCCATCCTCCATTGAAAGAACCAGGGCTCTTGGAAGAAATGGCTAACGCAGGGCTGGGAGCAGGGACTCAGATCTGAGTCCATAATCCCAGCAGAGGCAGTGGAGAGCAAAGGGCACCTGTGGAGGCTCCTGAAAGAAAGAAGCTTCGTCCTTCTCCCACAGGTGGTGCCTCTCTCTTCTCCCGGACGCTGCAGGATGAGGAGCTGCTGCTGCCCCCCTGATGCCACCGGGGGCCTGAGACTAAAGCCTCACTGCAGAGGGCACAACTGAGAGAGGAGAGAAGATAGGTTCTGATGAGGTGGCCTGAAGCCTGGCTCCAGCCCTGCCTGAATCCCTCTCCTGGACTTTGTAGGTGTGTATGTGCCATAAATTCCCTTTTGCCTAAGATAGTCTGGGTCAGGTATCCTGCCAACTGCTGTGCAAAGAATTCTGATGGATAGACCTGTTCATTCACTCAACACACACGAGCACCCAAGGGCTACAAAGACAAAGCCCTCTTCAGGTAGCCCTCAGTCAAAAAGAACAAAGATGTATCGTATAATCAAGTTCTGTAAATGAAACAGAAGAAAGACATAAGAGATACTGCTGGCTGGCTAACCCAGCACCATTTCTGACCCCCTTCTCCCTATCCCACCTACAGTACAGAGACTGGGAGAACTAAACATGTATTTCCTCAGCCTCTCTTACAACTAGCGCTCCCCCAGGCCTGTGCGCAGGGGTGAACAGTCTAGGAAAGTGGGCCCTACCGGATGCGGGTAAGTGTGAGCGCCACAAGGCCTGGTTGGTCTCCACTGCACAGAGGGCCACGTCTCAGCCGTGGAACCGGGCAGACACGGGTTTGCGGGGCTCTGCCGGCAGACAAGCACGTGACCATGGCAGTTCTCCGATGGCCCTGGCCTGATTCTCTGGTCTATAAAACACACTTCACAGGCAATGGCTGCAACTTAACGAGATGACGGACCAGATACACAGCCAACCCAAACCAGGAACTCTTCTAAAGATCTGCATCCCTGATCAGACCAAAGACAGACGCTGGGAGCAAAGCTCACCTTCCGCACCCCAGCCAGCCTGTCCTACCTGACAATGGGAAGTTTGGTGAAGGGCACCGGGGGCAGTGTGAGGCCATCGGGGAGGGTGATGAGCTCCATGGTTCCGGGACACTTGGAGGTATAGTTCTCCAGGCTTTGCGTCACGTCCTTTTTTTCTGATGAGAAAATAAAAACAAAATAAAGGTTAATTAACCCAAAGAAAAGGTGGGGGTGGGGGGGTTGTTTTGCTCTATTTTACTTTTTTGAGCAAAAATAAAATTCTTAACCCAAGTCCTTAACAGTCCAGTGAGTCCAGTCTTCTGAGAGAAATAAAGGGGCGGTGACCAAAAGGGACAAAAAGAAAATAGCAGCTTCATTCAATTTATTTAAATAATCACTAGCAGCTGCTCCATTTAAGGGCCTGTGGATAAAAAGGAAATTAAGTTACCATCTCCTAGGAGATTTCATTTTCCAAGATAATAAATCCTTATCAAATTCCAAGAAGGTCAATGGGCAGGCAGGGCTGGAGAATATTTTATTACTTAATAAATATTTTTCCAGCAATTACTAGGTACCCAGCAAAATGCCAGGCCCTGTCCCCAAGGAGTGTACAGTCCATCTGTATAACAGATATTTAAGCAAATAATTACAAACCAGTATTTTTATGCAAAAGTAGAGCTTTGTGAGATAAGGCTGGTTTTCTCCATCCCATCCCTGTCCCCCCTTCACTAGGAGGGAGGAGAAGAGGATGCAGGTAATAGTGAATAATGTTTGCTTATCACCCATGACGCACCCTAGACGCGTGCTCACGGGCTTTGTAACACTCCGGAGCTCAAGGGCGCTTCCTGCTGGAAAACTCGAAGTAACTCAGGAAGGCAGGCATCACTGTGCCCATCTTGTAAACGAGAAAACCGAGCCCAACTGAAGTTAAAGGTCGTGTCAAAAATCCCGTGTTTGGCCCTCAGCCTGTGATCTCCACACTCCCACACTGTTTGGAAGAATTAAGGAGTCAGGAATCGGGGGTTCGCTCCTGGCCTGTTTCCTGTCACTGCTGGCAGGGAGGCTGGAGGACCTGGAGAGAAGAGGGACAGAGCAGGGCAGCCATGGGGGCGGGACTTCGGGCCGTGAAGTTAGACCAGGTTCCAGTACATGGCGTGGTCCTTCCCCATCTGTGGTGTGACCACCTGAGGGGCAACCTTAACCTCCCACCTAAAGAATTTCTTTTTTTTTTTTTTAATTTTATTTATTTTTGGCTGCGTTGGGTCTTCGTTGCTGCACATGGACTTTTCTCTAGTTGCTGTTGTCTTTGTTGTGGTGCTCGGGCTTCTCATTGCGGTGGCTTCTCTTGTAGTGGAGCACGGGCTCTAGGCATGTGGGCTTCAGTAGTTGTGGCCCACGGGCTTAGTTGCTCCGCAGCATGTGGGATCCTCCTGGACCAGGGCTCGAACCCATGTCGCCTGCATCGGCAGGCGGACTCTTAACCACTGCGCCACCAGGGAAGCCCCCACCTAAAGAATTTCTAAGGGTCAATTAAAAACAGTGGCTGGTGGACATGAGACTGAGCTCAGAGGAACGATGACACTGTCACCACCGTCATACCGCTGCCTGCAGGGAATGCGAGGACGTCACAGAGAGTGTTACAGGGCTGCTCGGTGAGGCCGCAGGATCCACTGACCCGTGACCACACAGAACAAGGTCCAGGCCGAGAATGCCGAGATCTCGGGCACATACAGTCACGGGCTAACTGTGCCACGGGGCTTTTCTGTGTCTAAGCATCATTCCTTAGAGAGCAGGAGGGCAGAAAAGCAACCAGAATTAATCTGGATATGACACAGTAATGTTAATTTGCAGCGTGAACAAAATTCTTTAAATAATCAAATCATCTTCAATTTACAGGTGACAAATCTCCCAAGGGGCTCCCGCTGATAACATATAAGTGACCTAATTTGCCTAATGTTGGGTAGAGCGCTCGTGGTTTAGGTACCTTATCATAAAGCTGAATTACGCTCTCCCAGTAAACCCTGCTGAAATGAAGAAAGCAATGAACCTATTAATGATGCCCGATGCCACCTGCAAAGTTACCCAAGAAGGAACAGTACCCGGGGTGTCCTGCTCAGCTGGCTGCAGAGAACAGGATGGACACGCGGGGACACAGACAGCCATGGGCCTCACTGCAGGATCTTCTTCTGGGAATCTCCCGTGTCTGTGCTTTAGCCTCTTCTTTTGGGCACTGTTCCCTGGAAGACTTTCCCATGTGGCGTATAAGACTGGCTGTGGAAGCCAGGTGAAGCGGTCAACGCCCCATATGCATTTATTCCCCTCGGTTTCAACAGGGCCCTGCTCTCCAGCTGTGCCTGACTCCAGCACATATGCTTTCTTTTTACTCCATGAGGCGAAATACTAATCTTCTGTGGAGACGGCAGAGGGACAGCCACCTGCTTCCATAGCAGAGAAGGAGATGTGGGGATACAATCACTCATGAGATGCTTTACAGCTAATTCTCCCATCATCATGGCCCTCATCACATCACCCCCAGAGCACCGCTGCCTTCTGGGGCCTCTTCCCTGCTCTCCCACTATCTGACAACTTCACTGTCACTTTAGTGGGGTTTCCAGGGTTAAATGCTTATGTTCAATTGTCAGTGTGGTCCATCCGTTAGAAAGTTCTCATCAACCTTTCTCCTGACGGATTTGAGCACCTGCTGTACGTTGTTGCCCAGATCTATTTTTATCAAGGATTACAAAGTGGTCATTTTTTAATTCTCTAATTAAAAAGGATTTTCCCTCATCAACCGTTTGGTGATCCTGAAACAGACGACACAGAAGGGAGGGCTGACAAATGAGTCTTTCCCTTCATTTACTGGAGAGAGAACTGGTGTCCCTACCACCTCCAATGATGACCAGTAAGTCGTATATGACTCAGTATCACTATGCACTGGTGGATTTTTATATATTTGGTATTTCAGTTGGCTTCCATCACATTCTTTTTTGATGTTCAAACTGTCCCATCTTCGGCCAGTGGGAGCCCTTGCAGGTTGGTTCCTATGTCTTTAGAGAAGACCCAAGATTGTCAACAGCTTGCTATCTTTCTGGCTCATTTCCAGCCTCAGGCCTAGAATCCATTTTCCAAGGAGCGCAGGATCCTTTCAGTGTTTAGAGATCGGAATCTGGAGGCTGGGTACTCAACGCCACCCGATTCTCCTTGTCTCTCTAGGTCTTGACAAAACACAGGTCCACTTACCAAATTTTTTAAATGGTGAGACTGTGATTTTTTCTTTAAATTTTGTTTAAGTTCTGACAGCTAAAAATCAAGGTCATTGGACTACAAGTTCCTTAAAGGGAGAGCATCTTGTCACCTTTTTTGGTTTTCCCCTAATTTGTCAAGAGTATTTAGATGACAAAAGGTGTTCAAGAGCTATGTGCTAGTTGGCTGGCCTCATTTATCCAAAGAGGTAGGACAGAATCAATCTGTGGGCAAGAGTAAAATAAAATAATAAAATGAACACAGATGCTCCGTCCACACAGTGCAGAGAAACAGCCACTGATTCACCAACAGAAGCCAGGCTGTGCAGGCTGACCACCTCCTCACCTTTTCTTTGTGCACCTTACTGCAGTGGGAACCACAAAGGAGCTCTGGGTGCTACGTGTCGATACTAAGGACCATGGCCCCCACGAGGTGATTCTTCTCAGGTATTTTCTACTTCAACAAGCAGCTGAAATAATCATGGGATGCATTCCACCACTCAGGACTACTCGTATCACTTTTTCTTCACTCATCAAGTTACTGTTTTTCTTCCTCTTTGTTTAACCTTACCTGACTTTCCTCATTGAAGCCCTCATCCACTCAGCTTTCATCAGACACCTACTATGCGCCCACAGCATTGAGCACCAGGCACACAGAAGCACGATAGGCTCTACTTTTGGGGTGTCCCAAGTTGAAAGAGCACACAATGTCAGAAGGGGACATTATGGCTCCTTAACAGTGACTTTACAGAGGCAGGATCAAAGTCTGGGAGAAAAGCACATGGGACATGTAATTTTGCCAAAGAAGGTTTTATAGAAGAGGCAACATTTGGTCTTTGCCAAGGGTCCTGGGACTCAGAGCAAAAACAATGAGTGCGTTATTTGGATGTTTTGCTATGTTATAAGGAAAATATGACCAAAATACGGACAGAGGATGAATAATGACATGTCATTATAAGCTGTACATACACAACAGAACTTGACAGAGTAGCTGTCTGAGGCAGGTGCGAGAGGGAATCGGCTAAGGCTGGTAACGTCTGTGGACGTCAAGGGCTGAATGGTGCGGCAGCACAGGGACCTGCATGGGAACGGCGACAGGGCTGCTGCGGGTGAGGACGGTACTGGCTTTGCGGTAGGTACACTGACTGTCAAATCTTGGTATTTTACACAGGGCTTCAGTGCGGGACCTTCTCTGGAACATAGGACTTCTCAGAGACTTGTGACAGTTGCTGTAGAAATTTCACTACTGACAACAGATGATGAATACACGGTTGCTGGGCAGAAAAGGAGGCTTCATGTCCAAGGGAAGAAATGTAGAAACACTCAGAGACAAAAAATGACAGACTAAGCTCAGATCTGCTGCAGGCAGTTTTCACTTCTACAATACGTCCACAGGGACCAGTACTGTTCTTAGCACAAAGAGCTGCAGAAATACTTGCAGTCCTTACCCACAATTACACATCCTGAGCACGTGCTCTGCACCGAATCTTGTACTAGGCTCTCCAGAGTATAAAATCTTCAAGGCAGGGCTTCCCTGCTGGCGCAGTGGTTGAGAGTCCGCCTGCCAACGCAGGGGACACAGGTTCGTGCCCTGGTCCGGGAGGATCCCACATGCCGCGGAGCGGCTGGGCCCGTGAGCCATGGCCGCTGAGCCTGCGTGTCTGGAGCCTGTGCTCCGCAACAGAGAGGCCACAACAGTGGGAGGCCCACGTACCGAAAAAAAAAAAAAAAATCTTCAAGGCAAGGGATCCTGCGACACAGCAGAACTTCAAAATTTTTTCATGCAAAATAGGTATAACCTCCAACAAAATTCCTGTCCTGGAGGGAGAGCTTGGGCATTATTATCTCCCTTTTAAAGGTGATAAAAATGAACTCAGGGACAACCTGGGAAATTTGATTGTGGAATAGTGCTAAATGCTACCAAAAATAATTATTAACGTTTGGGTATAACATTAACATTGTGGTTATATTAGGAAATGTCCATTTTTTTTTTAGCAATGCATACTAAAGAGTGAAGGTGTAAAATGAAATGATGCCTCTGGGATTTTCTTTAAAATAATTCAACAAATAGAAAAAGTAAGAGATGAAGTAAATATATAAAGATCTTGATAACCATCGAATCTGGGTGACTGTTACATGTGGATTCATTTTACTGTTCCTTACACCTCTGTCTGAAATTATTTCATAGTAAAAATATTTAACGAGCTTGAGGAAGTGAAATGATTTGCTCGAGGTCACACAGAGAGGAACAGATTTGAGACTTAGATCCCAGCTGACCAAGTCTTCCCATCCCCACAGATTAGGCCTGACCACAGAGAGCCGGAGCTACCAAAACAGATAAAAGAGCTCAAGGCCATGGTGGCTGCTAACCTTTGTTCCATGTGCCAAACTGGAATGAAGCCTGTGATCAATCTGAACGTTCTCCTAAGCACGTGATTTGGTCAGTGGGAAGTGATGACTCCTTAATTAATTTCACTAAAGATCAACTGTCTCAGTCGACTCTGGCTGCCATAACGAAAGACCATGGATGGTAGTTTGAACAATAAACATTTACTTCTCACAGTTCTGGAGGCTGGGAAGTCCAACATCAAGGTGCCAGTGGATTCAATTCCTGGTTTTCAGACACCCACTTCTCACTGTGTCCTCACCTGGCCTTTCCTCGGGTGCATGGGCTCAGAGTGAGAAAGAGCTCTGTGTCTCCTCCTCTTCTTGTAGGCCACTAATCCCAAGGTGAGAGTCCCATCCTCTTGACCTAATCTAAACCCAGTCACCTCCAAATACAATCACACTGGGAGTCAGGACTTCAATATATGAATTTGCAGGGGACACAAACATTTATCAATAGGTCTTATTCAATTCCAATCACAACATCCAAAAATTATTTCAGCCCAACTAGAGCACCTAATGCACTTGAGAGTTTTTTCCAACCCAGAAATTGAAGAAATCATGAAAACAGAACATTTTTAATAAACGCCTAGTTGACACCAAACTAGATTATTCCTTATAGAAGCAGAAAATATGATCACCAAAACTTTTGATCACAGGCCATTTGCCATTTCAAGACTTGACCCTGACATGAAAACCAGCACATCATGATTTTACAGTTTGTCTATTCTTATCTCTTCTAAGTAATAATCTGAGACAACCATGTGCACATTAAGTCAGTTATGATATTAAAAACAGGTAGAGAATAGAAATAAGAGAAAAAGTACATTTTTTCTTCCAAATCTGAAATAAGAAAACTATAGGAAGAGGAGGGGGAAAAAAAAAAAGAATACAGGGAAGAATAGGAAAAAAAAGAATACAGAGGAAAAAGTACAGGTATGGCCTGATACAGTCTGAAATGATACTTTGAGGATCGATTCTGACACCTTCACTTATAGAAATAAAAAAACACAGTTAGTCTTTGAGTTGCTTTCATAAGAATATTATTGATCTTTCCATATCATAATGCTGAGATCTCTCAGAGGGTTCCAGTAAGCAGGACCCCTCTTGTCCAGCTCGTTTCTAAAACTAAGTTGACAACAAAACAAAGAGAAAAGATAGAGGCTAAAATATCACCATTACTACCACATACAGACCATGCTAAAGGCCACAACACGGTTTCTTAGAAAGTGCAACTCCTCGCTGACACCAAGAATTGGGCAGCTAGACCTTCCTGCCTAGACACAGGCTGTGCTGAACTGGGCACGCCCCCACCGCCCACCCAGGGGAGGCCAGGCCTGACCTCCAGCACTGAGCACAGAGAAGCACTTCCCGAGAGGAAGGAGAGCAGAGCGAGGTAAGCCAACGGATCCCACTGGTTGTCGGGGCCAATCCTGCCCTCCCTCGGGTAAATCATTCTACCTCTCCAGGGATGGAGTGGGGAGGCCTGCACTCACTCTGAGTTCCCTTCAAGGGAAAGGTGCACTAGGGATTGTGAAGACTATGATCCTCCACTCACAAATCAGTGTATGTTATGCCATTTTACTAAGACACAAGTGAGCTTCAGGAAGAGGAAGTGATTAGCTCAAAGCCACAAAACTAGTAGTCTGGGGAGGTGGGGATCACCCACAATCCGGGATCTCTGTAACACTACACCTGTTCATCCAGCAGCACCTCACTGCCCGTGAAAAGGTTAATCTCCATTACAAATACCACTGGGACAACTTCCACTTCTGGAGTAGCTCAGAGCAAACAACACTGCCACCAAGAACTAAAAGAGCTAACAAAAGTATTACAGAAGAGGAGGGGGCACTGGAGAGCTGTCAAGGCAACAAAGATTTGAGAGTCCAGAGGGAAGGGACACTCATGAAGATGAACCGCCTTCCGGCATCCACTTCACCCCCGGGAGTGTGTGTGGATTCTAGGCATGGAGAGAACCACCTCCAAGAGGCTGAGCAGCCAGGAGAGCCCGCAGCATCCTCGTGGGGCAGAGAGAACTGCATGTCACCGAGCCAGCGGGCCCGGAGCCAGGTGCCCGGGAGGAGCCGGGTCCCCGGACTCGCTGCACGGGTTCCCCTGGGGCTTCTTCCAATCAGCTCTGTAGGACGGAAGGCTGCCAAATCCATCTGAAAGTGACTCAGAAGGGAGGGTAGGTCAAATGGAAAGACTGACACCAGATGGCCTTGCCACACGATGGGAACAGCTGCGTGAGTTATAAAAGGGACCTTTTAAAAACCCATCGGAAGGGGAACGTAAACGAACTAAATTCTGGAAAGTGGCTAGCCTTTCCCAGGAGAGAAGACCCACAGCTGCTTTGGTCCCTGGCAGAGCAGTAGGAGGAAATGGGGGGTCAGACAAAGAGGAAGGGAAGGAGAAAAGAGCTGAACTTTTCACAAACTACTCCCAACTGCCCATGGTGGGGACAATAGATTCCAACTCACAGGAGCCCAGCCAGCAAGCAAGTCTACACACTCATCCTTCCCCTGGGCCTTTGCAGAGAGTGTGGCACCTGCAGGCTGGGGGCTGAGAGGAAGACCCCCTCCTGAGGTGCTCAGAACCTTCCCCAGATGTAAGGCAGCTGCCCGCAGAAATCTGGGCAAGCCAGGAGAGCTGAGAGGTGCACTGAGGTGCGATGTATTTTCTCCAAGTAAAAGCAGAGAGGCCTGCTGAGCCCGGGGCAGGAGAATGAGAGGGACCCCTTCCTCCAAGGCCAAGGCCATCAAAGGCTGGAGCAGGACAGAGGAGCTGAAAGAAATCCCTCCAAGGCACCAGGGACATTCACTGCGTGCAAGAAAGTGGCCTACAGGGCTTCCCTGGTGGCGCAGTGGTTGAGAGTCCGCCTGCCGATGCAGGGGACACGGGTTCGTGCCCCGGTCCGGGAAGAACCCACGTGCCGCGGAGCGGCTGGGCCCGTGAGCCAGGGCCGCTGAGCCTGCGCATCCGGAGCCTGTGCTCCGCAACGGGAGAGGCCACAACAGTGAGAGGCCCGCATACAGCAAAAAAAAAAAAAAAAAAAAAAAGAAAGTGGCCTACAGAAAGCTGGGGCAGGGTGGAGAGGAAGCACACAGAATGCAGAAAGCCAGAGGTGGGACTGGAGACCAAAGAGAGCCCCCCTAAACCCACCAACCGCGCCACCTGGCTTAGAGCAGAGAACAATGGCCTGTGGTGGGAAAGCTGGAGGCTGGCGGTAAGCACAGGGGGACCCCCACAGTCTCCCCTGCACCCACAGCCCACGCCCCGTAAAAGGTCTAATCCTGACCCCACCCTCCAAACGCCACGAGCTATCAGTGAGCCACAGCAAAGCCTACCCCCAGCTCAGCCACACATTAGACTGGCAAGGATTCGACAGTGAAGCCGACAGAAGAGGCAGCGCCGTTTTCTACGGGTCAGTATTAGTCACCTCACTCTCCACTGTTCTTTAATACACCAAGTACAAAGAGGGACGTAGGGTAACATTATTCGAAGGTAGACTGTGGTCAGAGATGCACACGGTAATCTCTAGAGCAAGTGAGAAAAAAATAGAGATGTGGCTCTAAAGTCAATAGAGAAGACAAAAGAGAACACAGAAAATATTTTCTTCTCCTAAATAAAGGCAGGGAGAAAACAAAGACAAACAGAAAACAAGTATCAAGATGGTAGACTTAAACTCATCCATATAACTTAGATTAAAAAAAACAAGACCTAACCACATGGACTTTGCACTCTTATGAAACATTCTTTAAATGTGAAGATACAGGGAAAATAAAAGAATGGGGAAAAAAGACATACCACACACAAACACAAGAAATAAACATAATGAATCTACTGCAGCAACATGAATATCAGACAAAGGGGATTTCAATGTAAGCAAAGGGATAAACAGGTACGTTTCACGGTGGAAAAGAGAGTCAATTCATCAAGAAGGTATAATAATACTAAATGCTCAGCCATAAAAAAGAATGAGATAATGCCACTTGCAGCAACGTGGATGGACCTAAAGATTATCATACTAAGTGAAGTCAGAGAAAGGCAAATATCATACGACATCACTTAAATGTGGAATCTAAAATATGATACAAATGAACATATTTATGAAACAAACAGACTCACAGACATAGAAAACAAACATGGTTACCAAAGGGGAAGGGGGGGGCATAAATTAGGAGTTTCGGATTAGCAGATACAAACTACTATATATAAAATAAACAACAAGGTTGTTTAGCACAGGGAACTATATTCAATATCTTGTAATAAACCATAATGGAAAAGACTATGAAAAATAATATATATTTGTATAACTGAATCACTTTGCTGTACACCAGAAACTAACACAACATTGTAAATCAACTATACTTCAATTTAAAAAAATACTAAAAATATATGTACTCCATAATAGAACTTCAAAATACATGAAGCAAGACCTGATGGAACTAAAGGAATAGAAAGATGCCCAATTTTTCTGCAGTTAGAGGCTTTAACACCCCTCCAATAAAATAATTAAAAGTAGCAGACAATCAATAAAGATGTAGATGATTTGAGCAAATCATCAAACAACTTCTCCTAATTGGCATTTATAGAACACTATACCCATCAACTACAGAATACAAATTCTTTTCAAGGGCTCACAGACAGTTCATCAGGATAGTCCATATGCTGGGCCATAAAGCAATTCTCAATAAATCTAAATACACTGAAATCATACACAGTATGTACTTTAACCACACATCATTAAAACAGAAATCAGTGACAACAGAACATCTACCAAAGTTCCAAATACTTGAAAATTAAGCAACATACACGTAGGACCAAAAGAACACAAGGGAAATGCTTTCAAATGTTTCTAACTAAATGGTAATAAAAATACAACTTATCAAAATGTGTAAGATATGCCTGAAGCAGTGCTTAGAGGGAAATTAATAGCTTTAAATGCTGATATTAGAAAAGAAGAAAGGCCCAAAATAAGTTAAGTCTCCAATGTAAAAGCTACGAAAAAAGAAAAAAAAACGAACCACAAAATTAAACCCCAAGTCAGTAGAAAGGAGATAATCAGTGAAATAGAAAACAATTTTCAAAAATCATCCAAAAAGTTGGTTCTTCTTTTTTTTTTTTTTTTTTTTTTTGCGGTACGCGGGCCTCTCACTGTTGTGGCCTCTCCCGTTGTGGAGCACAGGCTCCGGACGCGCAGGCTCAGTGGCCATGGCTCACGGGCCCAGCTGCTCCGCGGCATGTGGGATCTTCCCGGACCGGGGCATGAACCTGTGTCCCCTGCATCAGCAGGCGGACTCTCAACCACTGCGCCACCAGGGAAGCCCAAAAAAAGTTGGTTCTTTGAAAAGATTAATTTATATACCCCTAGCAAGGCTGATCAAGAAAAATAGAGAAAAACATAAATCACCATTTTGGAGAATAAAAAGGGGGCATATCCTACATTCATTAAGAGGATAATAAAAGAATGTCATAAATGACCATATGCCAACAAATTTGACACCTGAGATGAAAAAGACAAGTTCCTTAGGGGAAAAATAACCAAAAAGGACACAATAAAAAATTGACTATCTTAATAACACCATATTTATTAAAGAAATTGAATCTGTAATCAAGAACTATACCACAGGGCTTCCCTGGTGGCGCAGTGGTTGAGAGTCCGCCTGCCGATGCAGTGGACACAGGTTTGTGCCCCGGTCCAGGAAGATCCCACATGCCGCGGAGCGGCTGGACCCGTGAGCCACGGCCACTGAGCCTGTGCATCCGGAGCCTGTGCTCTGCAGTGGGAGAGGCCACAGCGGTGAGAGGCCCACGTACCGCAAAAAAAAAAAAAAAAAAGAACTATCCCACAAAAACTTCTATCCCAGATGGCTTCACTCATTAATTCTATCAAACATTTAGGAAAGAAATAAAGAAGTCTTTCAAACACTTTCAGGAAACAGAGAACAGAATACTTTCCAACCTATGTTATATAGCAAGCATAGCCCCAATGCCAAAATCTGACAAACAATTAAAAGAAAATCAAATTATATAAAAGAAGCAGCATGAAATTTTCAGCAATCTCATGGAACTAAAGAGACAAATGTGAGAGTTAGGGACCCACCAAGGAGAAGGGACCCCAGGAAACTTCCCAGTTTCTCAGTTACCACCCACAATGGGCTGCACAATAAGAGTGGGGGAGTAAGCCCAGACCTTATAAAAACTGCTGCAAGGAGCCTCAAGCCAGTTTGGTGCCTGATTAGACTAAAGTCATCCACCCTCCTGCTACCTGCCAGAAGAGAAGAGAAATCCTCTTTGAAAGAAGATGACATCATAAAGAACCCTGCAGTTTTCCACAAAATATCCAACATTTAACTTAAAAATGACTAGGTAGGGCTTCCCTGGTGGCGCAGTGGTTGAGAGTCCGCCTGCCAATGCAGGGGACACGGGTTCGAGCCCTGGTCCAGGAAGATCCCACATGCCGTGGAGCAGCTAAGTCCGTGCGGCACAGCTACTGAGCCTGCGCTCTAGAGCCCATAAGCCACAACTACTGAGCCCACGTGCCACAACTACTGAAGCCCGCATGCCTAGAGCCCATGCTCTGCAACAAGAGAAGCCACTGCAATGAGAAGCACACACACCACAACGAAGAGTAGCCCCCGCTCACCACATTTAGAGAAAGCCCACGTGCAGCAACAAAGACTCAACGCGGACAAAAATTAATAACTGAAATAAAAATTTTTTTAAAATTGGGTCTCATAGATAGAATTTATGTGCTATTTTAAAGATCCAAGTCATTTTTACATATTAATTGACATTACCAAGATTAAGGTCTGTAATTTTCACATTTTTACACTGCAAGTAATAGAAATGTAACTGAAATTGGCTTAAACAATAAGGGGATTTCTTTGTTCAGTGAACTCTAAGTCCAGCACAAGGTCAGGCTTCAGGGTCAGCCTGATTCAGAAGCTCAGGGATATCATCAAGGACCCAGTTTCTTTCCCCTTCACCGTCCTACTTGCAGTGGTGTCAGCTCTTCCTTATGGACGCAGATGGCTGCCGACAACTCCCAGGAAGGACATGCTTGCTCATGCATGTCCAAGGCGTGTGTAAGAGAGAAGCCAGGGGAGCTTTGGGAAGCTTTTTCAAAAAGGCAAGAAAGCGTCTTTCTCAAAAGCACCAAGCAAGCCTGTCCTCCTGTTTCACCAGCCAAACTGTAGCATGCGCAAATGATACTCCCCTGATTAGGTTAGGCCTGGATCCAGATTCCTCTACAGTACGATGGCCACTAATAGGGAGGCACTGATTCACAAATAGAAAACAGAAATCAGGGTAGTTTCTAATAGGTGGGGATTAATGTAGGAAGGTCCTGATGATCACTGCAGTCATTACTTCCCAGTGCCTCCACTTGGTGCTCAGCTCTGTCATATTTGGTTTGCTGGTTCAGAGGCAAGGCACATAACATACAGGTGGCCTGTATGCCTCCTAAGCAGCAATGATCACGAAGCACCTCAACCACTATGATCAGGTGATCGCTTTGCCTGTCCCCCAACCCCATGCTCTGACACCCATGGCAAACGGTTCCCAACATGCTAACGTCTCAACAACTTGTCTCCATTCAGTCAGAAAACATCCTTAATGATGACTTTGTGCATTACTTACTTTCCCTTTTGGTCATAAAAAGAAACATGATGGAGTGATGCAGAAGACAACTGTAGGACCCTCGTGCACTACTGTAAAATGGAGCAGTCATTGCAGAAAACAGTATGGCAGCTGCTCAAAAAGTTAAGCACTGAGTTACCATGGGATCCAGCAATTCCACTTCTGGGGATCTACCCAAAAGAATTGAAAGCAGGGATTCAAACAGATACTTGTACGCCATGTCCATAGCAGCATTATTCAAAATTGCCAAGAGGTAGAAGCAGCCCAAGTGTCCATCAATGGATGAATAAACAAAATTTGGTATATCCATAAAATGGAATATTACTCAGCCTTACAAAGGAGGAACATTCTGATCTGCGTGCCAACATAGATGAACCTTAAGGACATTATGCGAAGGGAAATAAGCTAGTCACAAAAAGAAAAAATACTATATAGATTCTACTTATACAAGGTACCTAGAACAGTCAGATCCATACAGACAGAAAGTAGACGTTACTAGGGGCTGGTAGCAGGGATGAGAGTTACTGTTTAGTGGGTACAGAGCTACTGTCTGAGATGATTAAAAAGTTCCAGACATGGATAGTGGTGATGACTGCACAACATTATGAATACACCTGATGCCAGTGAACCATACACTTAAAAATAGAATGGTAAATTTTATGTCTTTCTTACCACAATTTTTTTTTTTTTTGCGGTACACGGGCCTCTCACTGCTGTGGCCCCTCCCGTTGTGGAGCACAGGCTCCGGACGCGCAGGCTCAGCAGCCATGGCTCACGGGCCCAGCCGCTCCGCGGCATGTGGGATCTTCCCAGGCCAGGGCACGAACCCGTGTCTCCTGCATCGACAGGCAGACTCTCAACCACTGCGCCACCAGGGAAGCCCTACCACAATTTTTTTAAATATCAATGAAAAAATAATAATAGTATGTGCCAGGCATGGTAAAAGGTCCTGTACAGAGATATTTAGACACGATCAAGGATGCCACAATCTAATTAACTCTACGTATTATTTATGACATAGAGTAAAAAGGATATGATGTCCGAATGGACACAGGAGCTGCAGAGGATGTGGGAGACAAGCCTGTCACCAAGAGGAAGGGCTCTGGAGTGACAGGTGGGGGACAGGGTCATTGACCAAGATGCAAACCCAGGATACGAGAAAAGTCAGGGGTCATCTGATCTGAAGACAGTGGTTTAGATATGTCGAATGTGAAGCATGCAGGTACTACCCAGAAGGATGAAAAGACCCAAAAAGCTGTTGGACAATGATTAGGAAAGTAGCCTGAGAACAAGATGGAATCCCAAGCACCACAAAAATCATCAAAGATAACATTTCCTAGGTGAGGTGTAGAGGTGACGGAAGAAAAACAGAGGGTCTAAGGACAACGTTCTGGGGAACACAGAGGTTAAGGGTAGTGAGAAAAGAAGAACTAGTAAATGGGTTTGAAAAGAAGCAATCCTAGAAGCTCAGGATGAGACTCAAGAAGCCAAAAGATGAGTTTTTCTGGAAAGAGAAATGGAGGTGAAAGGGATAGAAAGGTCAATTAGGATGAGACTAAAAACCCATCGCCACATGTGGGAGTTACATGCTCATCTGCTATCTTCAAAAGAAACTAGTGGGTGCAGGAACCCAACAGCAAGAATCAGGTGGGAAGTGAGTAGGCGATGGCTGGTCCCCTGGGCAGCGAGTTAAAGCACCTACAGGCAGCAGCATAAAAGCCAGGCGTCCAAGAGGGGCTTCCCCTGCACTGTCTCACTCAACAGTACCACTTACCCAGTAAGCAACACGCCACCCTTAGCCCTACTGTAGGGATGAGAACACATAGGGGCCAAGATCCCAGACCTCGCTTTTTTTTTTTAATGTTTTAATGAGTTATTAAAGAATTATCATTTCTTTCTGAGATAGTGGTGTTGGTTTTTTGGGGCTTTGCTATTCATTTATTTATTTAGCTGTGTTGGGTCTTAGTTGCTGTGTGTGGGATCTAGTTCCCTGACCAGGGATCGAACCCAGGCCCCCTGCATTGGGAGCACAGAGTCTTAACTACTGGACCACCAGGCAAGTCCCCCAGATCTCTTTTCTGAGGTCACATTGACAGTGAGCAGGCTGAGATTTCAAGTCCGGCGTCCTCACACCTAGTGCTCTTCCCACCATTCAGAGTGACTTCCGTGGGCATCACTGTGCCCATTTTACAGATAGGGAATTTGAGGCTTGGAATGGTCACGTGAACTCTCCTGGGGTCATGCCAGTAATAAGTGGCTAAATTATATTCATACTCAGAGCTATGAGCTCAAACTTTTTGCTTTTTCCATTTCATTGCACTGCCCACCCAGATTGCCTCAATATGTGAAAATACAGAAGAAAACACAGATATCTTGAAATGTGATATCCAGCAAGTTAAGCACCTGACAAGCAAGAAAAATCAACGTGGCTTTTCTTCACTCTGCAAATACATCCAGGCAGCATAATGGTCCAACTACAAAGGTTGAAAGAGTCACGTGCTACCACCACAAAGATGAATGATCTTGCCAAACCAGCAGGTACAGAATAAGCCCTGTCATGTACCAAGAAAACAGGCCTCTCCTAACAGGAGACTCTGATTGAATCAGATAAACCTGCACTGAGCCACATCAACTGCTTCCCATCAACGGTGCTTTATACTTGTTTTCCACTTAATTTACATAGTGACAGGTCGGAGGCCCGGAGAAGCAATCATTCAAGTAGACAAGGAGACTAAATATTTTCCCTTGTTCTTTTCAAGTGTATAAACATGCTCTACCAAAACAAAAGGCAATGATGTTAAGCCATCAGCTTTTACTTAACCATCTATTTAAAATGCCACCTAGAAAAATTTTAAATATCTCTAGAGATCTCAATATAACTCCCAGAAGGGAAAATGATCTTAAGAATAGACACTTAATAAATAATTAGAAAGAATCTGCACATCCAATTATGAAGTAATGGTTGGATAAGCCATGGTGCAGAAACATAATGCAAATTTATGCAATCATTAAAAACGGCATTTATAAAGAGTCTGCAGTAGTATGAAAAATGTCTTACAATACATGGAAAATAGAATTCAAGATAATATTTTTGAAATAAATGAAATTTCAAAAATCAATCCAATTTGTTTTAAATAGAAAATGAAACAAAAGAAATACACTAAAACGTTAACAGTGTGTGTGTTTGCCCATGTAGGATTATACACAATTTTTTCCTTTCTGTTTATACAGTTCAAGACTTCTAAAAGGAACATACATTATTTGTATAATAACAATTATTCCAAAACTACTCAAAATTGAGTTTTCACAAAGTTTCCTAAAGAAAAATCAGGGCTTATTTATCAACATTACATAGGAGTGAAGAAAGTAGCACCCTACAACATCAATGGAGTAAGGAGCTTTTGAGGTTCCCCACTCTGACAGAGGTGTTCACTGTAAGGACATGTACAGCCCTTCCCAGCCCCACAGCTGTCCTTGGCAATGCTTAGAAACCACAGCAGCAGCAGCGACTGACGTTTAATGAGGACTTACTACACGTCAGGCACTGTGCAAAGCACTCTCCACGTCTTATCTCACTAAATCATCTGGAAACCTAAAGGAAGAGGTGCCCCTGCTCTCCCTGTTTTACAGGTTAGCAAACTGAAGCTTAGAAAGGTTTTATTCTAGCTCAGTGTGCCTTCCACTTCCCCACCAGGCTCTCATTTGTAATCAGTTGCCAGGCTCAGCCAGCTCCCTTTCTTCTAAAACTATTTCGTATTTCACTCAACATTCCTTTAACAAATATCGAGTATCTGCCCTATAAAAGTTTTCCAACAAGATCTCCTAACTCCTCAGCCTCCTTCTACAACTGGTGGGGTCTCAACAAATACATAATAAGAAATAATTTAGGAAAGGTAGTGTTAAGTTAATTTAGTTCCGCATTTATTGACTATCTTCTTGGTAAAAGCATTGACCAAAATGACCAAAGATGAAAGGTGTATAAGTAAGACATAGTCTGATCCCCAAGGAGCCTGTAATCTAGTGAGGGAACCAGATGGCGAAACTGATCTCAGGACATAATGAAATGGTGCTTAACTGAGAACTAAGCAAGGTAATGAGGAGGTGAAGAGGAAGGAATTAATACCCTCTTAATAACATAAGAAACAGGAAAAGTACAAGGAGAGAGCAAGCTACCATAGAACAGCATGAAAAACGTATGATCTTAAAAGTCCCAATATATATGAAATACAGATTATGCAGAGAAAGTATGAAATTAGGCTAAAAAGATGGTTTGAATCAAATCCTGAGCATCCTTGAGATGGAGTTGAGAATTTACTAGACGGAGGACAGGTAGTCACCGCAAGTTCCTTAAGGAGCAGAAGGATGTGAGTTAGTTTGTGCTTCAGGGAGATCATTCTGGTTCCAGTGTGAAGAATGGAGCAAAGGAGCAAAGGAAGGAACGGGCCATGATGTTAGGAGTCTACTGCACCAATCCAAGAAATAGGTGTTGAAAATCTAGTGTTTATATATAGAATGGATAAATAAAAAGGCCTTACTGTAGAGCACAGAGAACTACATTCAATATCCTATGATAAACTATAATAGGAAAGAATATTTAAAAAACAATGCATATATATGTATAACTGAATCACTTTGCTGCACAGCAGAAATTAACACAACACTGTATATCAACTATACTTCAACTTTAAAAAATATTGATTAAAAAACACAGTACAGGAATTTCCTGTCCTTACTTCAACTGCCCAGATTGTCTTCAAGCTTGTCGGATCTTGGTTCCCAGGCCAGAGGTCGGGCCCAAGCTCCTGTGGTGGGAGCTCCAAGTCCAAACCGCAGGACTAACAGGGAAACTCAGACCCCAGGGAATGTCAACTGGAGTGAGGCCTCCCAGAGGACCTCATCTCAGCACCAAGACCCAGCTCTATCCAAATGCCTGCAAACTCTAGTACTGGACGTCTCAGGCCAAAAAAACCAGTACAACAGGAATACAGCACCACCCATCCAAAAAAATGAAATGACAAAAAAATATATTACAGACAAAGGAGCAAAGTAAAAACCTAAAAGACCAAATAAATGAAAATGAAATAGGCAACCTACCTGAAAAAGAATTCACAGTAATGATAGTGAAGATGATCCAAAATCTCAGAAAAAGAACGGAGAAAATACAAGAAACATTTAACAAGGATCTAGAAGAACTAAAGAGCAAACAAACAATGATGAACAACACAATTACTGAAATCAAAAATACTCTAGAAGGAATCACTAACAGAATAAATGAGGCAGAAGAACGGACAAGTGAGCTGGAAGATAAAATGGTGGAAATAACTGCCAGAGAGCAGAATAAAGAAAAAAGGATGGAAAGAATTGAGGACAGTCTCGGAGACCTCTGGGATGACATTAAACGCACCAACGTTCGAATTATAGGAGTCCCAGAAGAAGAAGAGAAAAAGAAAGGGTCTGAAAAAATATTTGAAGAGATTATAGTCGAAAACTTCCCTAGCATGGGAAAAGAAATAGTCAGTCAAGTCCAGGAATCACAGAGAGTACCATACAGGATAAACACAATGAGAAACACGCCGAAACACATATTAATCAAATTATCAAAAATTAAACAAAAAAATTAATTAAAAGCAGCAAGGGAAAAGCAACAAATAAAATACAACGGAATCCACATAAGGTTAACAGCTGATTTTTCAGCAGAAACTCTGCAAGCCAGAAAGGAGTGGAAGGACATATTTAAAGTGATGAAAGGGAAAAATCTACAACCAAGGTTACTCTACCCAGCAAGGATCTCATTCAGATTCAACAGAGAAATTAAAACTTTTACAGACAAGCAAAAGCTAAGAGGGCTCAGCACCACCAAACCAGCTTTACAACAAATGCTAAAGGAACTTCTGTAGGCAGGAAACACAAGGGAACGAAAAGGCCTACAATAACAAACCCAAAACAATTAAGAAAATGGTAATGGGAACATACATATCAATAACTACCTTAAAGGTAAATGGATTAAATGCTCCAACCAAAAGACATACACTGGCTGAGTGGATACAAAAACAAGACCCATATACATGCTGTCTACAAAAGACCCATTTCAGACCTAGGGACACATACACACTGAAAGTGAGGGAATGGAAAAAGATATTCCATGCAAGTGGAAATCAAAAGGAAGCTGGAGCAGCAATTCTCATCAGACAAAATAGACTTTAAAATAAAGACTATTACAAGAGACAAAGAAGGACACTACATAATGATCAAGGGATCAATCCAAGAAGAAGATATAACACTTGTAAATATTTATGAACCCAACATAGAAGCATCTCAATACATAAGGCAAATGCTAACAGCCATAAAAGGGGAAAGCAACAATAACACAATCATAGTAGGAGACTTTAACACCCCACTTTCACCAAAGGACAGATCATCCAAACTGAAAATATATAAGGAAACACAAGCTTTAAATGACACATTAAACAAGATGGACTTAATTGATATTTATAGGACATTCCATCCCAAAACAGCAGATTACACTTTCTCCTCAAGAGCTCATGGAACATTCTCCAGGATAGACCATATCTTGGGTCATAAATCAAGCCTTGGTAAATTTAAGAAAACTGAAATCGTATCAAGTATCTTTTCCGACCACAAGGCTATGAGATTAGATATCAATTACAGGAAAAAAACTGTAAAACAAATACAAACACATGGAGGCTAAACAATACATTACTAAATAACCAAGAGATCACTGAAGAAATCAAAGAGGAAATCAAAAAATACCTAGAAACAAATGACAATGAAAAGATGATGACCCAAAACCTATGGGATGCAGCAAAAACAGTTCTAAGAGGGAAGTTTATAGCCATATAATCCTACCTCAAGAAACAAGAAACATCTCAAATAAACAACCTAACCTTATACCTAAAGCAATTAGAGAAAGAAGAACAAAAAGAACCCAAAGTTAGCAGAAGAAAAGAAATCATAAAGATCAGATCAGAAATAAATGAAAAAGAAATGAAGGAAACAATAGCAAAGATCAATAAAACTAAAAGCTCGTTCTTAGAGTAGATAAACAAAATTGATAAACCATTAGCCAGACTCATCAAGGAAAAAAGGGAGAAGACTCAAATCAACAGAATTAGAAATGAAAAAGGAGAAGTAACAACTGACACTGCAGAAATACAAAGGATCATACAAGCAACTATATGCCAATAAAATGGACAACCTGGAAGAAATGGACACATTCTTAGAAAAGCACAACCTTCTGAGACTGAACCAGGAAGAAACAGAAAATATAAACAGACCAATCACGAACACTGAAATTGAAACTGTGATTAAAAATCTTCCAAAAAACAAAAGCCCAGGACCAGACGGCTTCACAGGCGAATTCTATCAAACATTTAGAGAAGAGCTAATACCCAGCCTTCTAAAACCATTCCAAAATATAGCAGAGAGAGGAACATGCCCAAACTCATTCTATGAAGCCACCACCACCCTGATGCCAAAACCAGACAAAGATGTCACAAAAAAAGAAAACTACAGGCCAATATCTCTGATGAACATAGATTCAAAACTCCTCAACAAAATACTAGCAAACAGAATCCAATAGCACATTAAAAGGATCATACACCATGATCAAGTGGGGTTTATCCCAAGAATGCAAGGATTCTTCAATATACACAAATCAATCAATGTGATACACCATGTTAACAACTGAAGGATAAAAACTATATGATCATCTTAATAGATGCAGATAAAGCTTCTGACAAAATTCAACACCTATTTATGATAAAAACTCTCCAGAAAGTAGGCATAGAGAGAACATACCTCAACTTAATAGAGGCCATATATGACAAACCCACAGCCAACACTGTTCTCAATGGTGAAAAACTGAAACCATTTTCTCTGAGAGCAGGAACAAGACAAGGCTGCCCACTCTCACCACTATTATTCAACATAGTTTTGGAAGTTTTAGCCACAGCAATCAAGGAAGAAAAAGAAATAAAAGGAATCCAAATCAGAAAAGAAGAAGTAAAGCTGTCACTGTTTGCAGATGACATGATACTATACCTAGGGAATCCTAAAGATGCTACCAGAAAACTGCTACAGCTAATCAATGAATTTGGTAGAGTACCAGGATACAAAATTAATGCACAGAAATCGCTTGCATTTCTATACACTAATGATGAATAATCTGAAAGAGAAATTAAGGAAACACTCCCATTTACTATTGCAACAAAAAGAATAAAATACCTAGGAATAAACCTACCTAAGGAGACAAAATACCTGTATGCAGAAAACTATAAGACACTGATGAAAGAAATTAAAGATGACACAAACAGATGGAGAGATATACCATGTTCTTGGATTGGAAGAATCAACATTGTGAAAATGACTATACATCCCAAAGCAATCTACAGATTCACTGCAATCCCTATCTGGCACAAAAACAAAAATATAGATCAATGGAACAGGATAGAAAGCCCAGAGGTAAGCCCACGCACGTATGGTCACCTTATCTTCGATAAAGGAGGCAAAAATATACAATGGAGAAAAGATAGCTTCTTCAGTAAGTGGTGCTGGGAAAACTAGAAAGCTACATGTAAAAGAATGAAATTAGAACACTTCCTAACACCATACACAAAAATAAACTCAAAATGGATTAAAGACCTAAATGGGGGGCCAGACACTAGGAAACTCTTAGAGGAAAACATAGACAGAACACTCTATGACATAAATCACAGCAAGATCCTTTTTGACCCACCTCCTAGAGAAATGGAGATAAAAACAAAAGTAAACAAATGGGACCCAATGAAACTTAATAGCTTTTGCACAGCAAAGGAAACCATAAAGAAGATGAAAAGACAATCCTCAGAATGGGAGAAAATATTTGCAAAAGAACCAACTGACAAAGGATTAATCTCCAAAATATACAAGCAGCTCATGCAGATCAATATCAAAAAAACAAACAACCTAATCCAAAAATGGGCAGAAGACCTAAATAGACATTTCTCCAGAGAAGATATACAGATTGCCAACAAACACATGAAAGGATGCTCAACATCACTAATCATTAGAGAAATGAAAATCAAAACTACAATGAGGTATCACCTCACACCAGTCAGAATGGCCATCATCAAAAAATCTACAAACAATAAATGCTGGAGAGGGTGTGGAGAAAAGGGAACCCTCTTGCACTGTTGGTGGGAATGTAAATTGATACAGACACTATGGAGAACAGTATGGAGGTTCCTTAAAAAACTAAAGATAGAACTACCATATGACCCAGCAATCCCACTACTGGGCATATACCCTGAGAAAACCATAATTCAAAAAGAGTCATGTACCAGTATGTTCACTGCAGCTCTATTTACCATTGCCAGGACGTGGAAGCAACCTAAATGTCCATCGACAGATAAATGGATAAAGAAGATGTGGCACATATATACAATGGAATATTACTCAGCCATAAAAAGAAATGAAATTGAGTTATTTGTAGTGAGGTGGATGGACCTAGAGTGTGTCATACAGAGTGAGGTAAGTCAGAAAGAGAAAAACAAATACCGTATGCTAACGCATATATATGGAATCTAACAAAAAAAAAGGTTCTGATGAACCTAAGGGCAGAACAGGAATAAAGACGCAGTCGTAGAGAATGGACTTGAAGACACGGGGAGGGGGAAGGGTAAGCTGGGACGAAATGAGACAGTGTCATTGACATATACACACTACCAAACGTAAGGTAGATAGCTGGTGGGAAGTAGCCGCATAGCACAGGGAGATCAGCTCGGTGCTTTATGACCACCTAGAGGGGTGGGATAAGGAGGGTGGGAGGGAGACGCAACAGGGAGGGGATATGGGGATATATGTATGCATACAGCTGATTCACTTTGTTATACGGCAGAAACTAACACAACACTGTAAAGCAATTATACTCCAATAAAGGTGTTAAAGAAAAAAAAAAGCAGACTTGGGTAAATAGATACTATTTTAGAAAAGGACCCATTCAGAATGAGTCTGAATCAACTCAGTTTATCCCAGTATATCTTGCAAATCTTAGACCATTGAGGGAATTACTGAAATCAGCTTGGAAACGTGAGCTGTTTTCAAGGAGATAAAGGTTGTAAAATTTCTATTAATTAAATTTTTATTTAAGATACTTCTGTAGCCTTTGGCATGAATCGAATGATTTTCTCCTTAAAATCTAACCTACTCAACCACCTAGAGGGGTGGGAGAGGGAGGGAGAGAGGGAGACCCAAGAGGGAGGGGATATGGGGATATATGTATACGTATAGCTGATTCACTTTGTGATACAGCAGAAACTAACACACCATTGTCAAGCAATTATACTTTAATAAAGATGTTAAAAAAAAAATCAAACCTACTCACTAGGCAGCATTTTTGCGTCTATGGCCATTATTCTGTCTGAGGCTTATTTTATTTTTATGTAAAAACTTTTCTGCAATTAAAACTATCTTTCTAAAAAAAACACAAAAAACAGTACAGGCCAAACAATAAGAGATGTAAAAGAAATAAACAAATGAACATTAGAAATTAAAAAGAAGGAAGGGAGGGGAGGGAGGGGAGGGAGGGAGGGGAGGGAGGGGAGGGAGGGAGGAGGGAGAAAGGAGGGAGGAGGGAGGGGAGGGAGGGGGAGGGAGGGAGGAGGGAGGGGAGGGAGGGGGAGGGAGGGAGGAGGGAAGTCTGAACCAGGACAGTGATGGCGGAAGGGGGAGGAGGAATCCCATGGGAGAAAAGCTCATGCATTAGAATACACCCAAGCAATTCACAGGATATAGGAGAAGGAGGACAATTGGAGGATGATTCCAAAAGCTTCAAGCCTCCAAGAGTAAGAAAACAGTAACACCCTCAAGGGAAAGAATTAATTCAACTGAGGGTCCTAGGCCATTCAAAGGACACATCCAGCCTTCATTTGGAAAGTGAAGCTCAGAAGTCAGGACTGGATGTATAACTGTGTGAAATCAAGAGCAAATTTTTATTTTGAATACAAGTACATATTGAATACAACAAGAGCTTAACTCTTAAATCCCCACCACAAATCTTCACAGAATTTTTTAAATGTACACCCTCATTGATCCACTTTGTAATTTCTAGTTTTTAATAACCTTGTTTTTCACAACTCAAATAATTACCTTGGGGGTAACATTAATTTCATAATTTTTTAAGTCAAAGTTTCTTTTCCAGCTGCTCCGGTTTCTTCCCCAAGGAGAAGTATGTGCGTGAAATAAATGCACTTCCGTATCACAGCATTTAAAGTAAAAAAAAAAAAAAAAAAACTTTTTGATTTTATGACATACCGATCACAAGTTACAACGTAACAAAAGACTTCCTTTTACAGACACTCCTAAGGTTGGCAGATGCAGCTGCAGTGCAGTGAGGCTCCTGGCCCCAGGCTCCCCTGGCTACCCACCTTCTGCTCTGCAGCACATGAGAGCTGCTGTGGAACTGCAGGCAGAGAATGGGAACGCGAGAACAAGAAGCACTGGCTGTGTTTGGAAAATGCATCACTTCTCGGATTTCCTGCCCTCCCTCGGCTCCAGGACACAGTGAAGCGAGAGTCTGAGGGTCCATCCCATCAGGATGAAACGCCCAGGAGAGCACCTTTCCCAGGCCAAGGCTCAATCGACTCTGACACTGACAATGGCAAATTTCTAATGCATTTTCTTTGGGCTGAGCAGCAAAGTAATGAGCTGGCGATAAAATGAAGGAGAAACTGAATAAATTAAATCTAACATTTTCTATCTCATCCAATCTTTGTCTTTCAAATAAATGACAACTGTATCTAAGTTGGTAGATAACCCTGGTACAGAGACAAACCAGAAGTGTGATGTCTGATGTCCCGATGCCACCTTTGGCGGGTCTGGCTCCTTGTCACAGTGCAGGGCAACAAGATCAACCGTCAGCGCGTGCACTCAGGCAACAGAAGGTAATCGAGGCCAGCGGTGGACAAGAGCATGGACTCCAGAGCCAGATGGCCAGGGTCCAAGTCCCCGTTCCCCCAAATACCACACAGCAGACCTTAGGCATTCTAGCGAATTTCCTTATGCATCAATTGTCTCACTGTAAAATAAGCCTAAGAACAGTAGCTACCTGTTTGGGACAACTGTGAGGATTAGGGCAATTCACCCCTGTAAGGGCACAGAGTACAGAAAGTGCACACCAACGACTATCACACACTCTCAGGACCCAGAAACCCTTGTTAAGGCAAAGCCCGGTCACGTGTCTGCACCTTGAAGGTGCTGAAACTGAGGAAAGATATAAGAGGCAGACATTCTAAAAAAACAAATACTGGCTGGGCAAGTGAGAAAATGAATTAATCTAGCTTTGGAAGTCCGGGATTGTGACATATGAGCGCCAGCTCAAATGCGAAGATGAGGACTCTTCCATCTGGAAAGCAGAACTGAGAGCTCAGACTGAGGATCAGGCCACCAGAGATGTGGGAACACATAAGAGAGGAGGGCGCGTGGATTGGAGCCTCACACGCCTGCATCTGAACCTCCGTCGGCCCCACCTCCCGCTGGACAGGTTTGTGCCCGTGACACCCGCCTTCCCCCCCACCCGCCCCGCCCCTGGGCCTGCTTCCTCAGCAGCACGGGGGCTGCTTGGGTCCCAGGAGGGGCTGTGAGCACGAGGCACATGGTCATCAGCCAACATGCAGGGCGCTGCTGGTGATGCTGTTAACTTGTCTCGCTAGAGTCTAAAACATCAGAACAAAGGGGGCCTGAGATAAGCCATGAGGAAGGAGTCAACACTAACTGCCTCCCGTAATGCCAGCTGCTCTGCTGGGTATGGAGTGCGGCTCATTCCACCACTGAATCACCCCCACTTTAGAGATGAACAAACTCAATCTCAGAGCAGGTGGGGAGCTGTTTCTGCTCATGCCGCCCCCTCTGCTGCCACGCCGGCCCCATCCCGTCTTCTCTCCACGAGTGGAAAAGCCCAGCCACAAGTGAGCATCCCTCCCCCACGCAGCTTTCGGCATCTTAAGTTTCCCGACCAGGGACTGAACCCGGGCCACGGCAGTGAAAGCGCCAAGTCCTGACCACTGGACCGCCGGGGAATTCCCTCTATGTAGTTGTTTTATTTCCTCTAAATCCCTCTACAGCCACATCAGACACCAGCCTTCTCCCCATACCCACAGACCTGTCCCTTCTCCCACTGCTGGGGTTATTCATGCAGACAGCAGAGCCTTGAAATCAGGAGAAACAGGCCCCTGGACCTCTGTACCTCCCTAGTGCCACTAAAATTACCCCCCTACGTGCATAAAACATGACCGATACGTCAAGAGAGCCGTGGAATGGACACAGGGACAGTTAGAGAGGAACACAGACTCGCCGATGTGCAGGGGCCACAGTCGGCCAGGGTCGGCCATCAGCCACGTGAGTCCAGGTGGGCACCACCCAACAGCCCAGCCTCGGCACAGCTTCAAATCGCCTATGTAACACAGACCCCTGGGGATGCTCACAAGTAGAAAAAGCCAAGAAGGGGGCTGGCACTCTGTTCCCTGGCGTCGGTATTCTGTGGGCTGCATCCAGGGTCTCCTCCCTGAAAGCTGGGGGCTATTTGAGGTCATCACCCAGAGAAAAGCTAAACCCTGAACGTCCTACCAAGGGTCTCTGCATTCATTTTGCTAAGGAATATGCCATTTCTTCCACTAAAATAGTTCTCTGCCACTGAGAGGCTGCTTAATAAATATTAACGTGAATTTATCTCAATCTCTTTTCAAAAATGAGATCCAGAAAAGCCTGAACTGGTGCCTTCTTTTTCTGTCTCAGATCAATGAAGCAGGATACCAGCAGGATGTGATGACTGCAGGGGCCGAACAGCTTGATTCCGTCCACACGCAACACACGTAAATGAAGCTAACAGATGCGGAGCACAGGTCACAAGGGACACTGGGGAAGTCTGCAAGTGACTCATTTCAAACGAGCCCATTCCATGTAAATCCCATTGCCGATTCTAAAAGAGAAGTAAGGGTGTAACAGACTGTAAGCTATTTGACCTCTTTGTGGGTCATAAAAATCAGTTTAGTGGGTAATGAGCAGCATCCCACAGGATGGGATGGGACGGGACAGGATGGGATGGATCATAGTCCATGTTATGGGCTATACTGTGTCTCCCCACCCCCCAATTCATATTGTTGAGGTCCTAATACCCAGTACCTCAGAATACGACTACATCTGGAGAGACAGCCTCTAAAGCAGTAGCTAAGGTAAAATGAGCTCATATGCGTGGACCCTAATCCAATATGACCGGTGTCCTTATAAGAAAAGGAGATTAAGACACAGCAACACACACACAGAGGGACGACCGCATGAAGACACAGGGGGAAGGTGGTCGTCTGCCAGCCAAGGATAGGCCTCAGCAAGAACCAGCCCTGCTGACACCTTGATCTTGGACTTCCAGCCTCCAGGACTGGGAGAAAATAAATGTCTGTTGTTGAGGCCCCCAGCCTGTGGTACTTTTGTCCCCACTAGGGGACACCACACACAGTGAGAATGGGTGTTGCTTCATGAAACGTGTGGTATTTCACACGCAGTGTACTTCCTACTATGGGCCATGATCAAGAAGTTTGAGGGCCACTGTTGTAAGGGCTCCAGGTCAGGTGTCCTCTCCGGTGCTCAGCAAGTTACTGGAGTACATCTTCAACTCCTCGCTTGAAATGACAGAAAGTATTAATAGATTCAAAATTCTCAATCAATTCTGAGATGCAATATCTAATACAGAGCTAATATGATAAATGAATATACACGTATGAGTGGTCATTCAGTCGCACTGCTTCATTTTTTACCAAAAAGGAAAGTGAAGGCCAGGGATCAGAGAAGTGATTGGCCCAAGGTCACACCTGGGAAATCCGACCACCCTCCCTACTCCTCGTGCTGATTCCGGTCCGGAAATCTACGCCAAACCCACAGTTCTGGTCCAGGTAGCCTGCACGCCCTTTCCCAGTTGCTTCAAATTTCAGACTCAATACTTCCATATGAAAATCATACTGCTCCATTTTGGCTTGAATTTAATACTCAGAAATTCCTCTTCTCTTACTCTGACATATTCCAGATACAGAGAAACCTACATTTTAATCATTCTAGTCATCCTTGGCAATAAATAAGTACCTGCCAAGATAACCATTTTTTAGAGAAAATTGGTCAAAGATTAGAGTCAGACACAGCCAAAAGGTTCCCCCTAATCGGCTATACGCCAATATAAAATAAAAAGTAAAAAAAAAAAAAAAAAAAAAAAAAAAAAAAAAAAAAAAGGTTCCCCCTATTTGTTCCCATCTAACTATGAAAATCCTGCAGAGAAACTCTCTTTCTATAACTTTAACAGGTTACTCTGCTGCTAAAACTTCTGATAACATCCACCAAAAGCTCTTTAAGCTGGAAAGAACTGTATAGAATTACGGGGAGAAACACCGACTTTTCAGGTAGGTGAAGTAAGGGAAGAGGCTAATGTTTATCAGGCTTCTACTACTGCAGGCAGGATGCCAAGTGGCTGCTACACATTATTTCTGATAATCCTCCAGACACTATCAGACACTATCTTCTTAATCTTACAGTTGAAAGCCGGCTTAGTAAAGTAAGTAAATTGTCAAAGGCTACATTTAATCAGTAGAAGACACAGGAGGCAAACCCAGGTCTGCCTCAACCCAAGGATCATAACCCATACATTTCTCTGCACTGTTCTCCTTGCTGAAACAACGTTGTACTGTCTCCATTCTACACACAGAACAGCCCAGGCCAGAGACACCGGCATCTTGTCCAAGGCCATTCAACTACCCCATGAATGATACACACATACCATCAAAATAGAAAACTGTACGGTTCTCCAGTTTAAGACCTGCATATGTTGAAACGCTTCAGAAGTCAGAAACAAATCAATATAAACAATAAGAATTACGGCGTGTTGAGCATATATTATGCTTCCGGCTCTTTACATACAGCGTCTCAACTCCCCACACCAGCACAGCAAGGTAGACATAATCCTCACTTTCCTGATGAGGAAATAACACAGAGAAAACAAGCAATTCGATCTAACAAGCACATATTGAGCCCCTATGAGCCAGACTTTATGCTAGGCTGGGGTTTGGGGGGTAAAAAAAAAAAAAAAAAGTCTCAATTCCAGCTGTCCGGCCTTCACACATAGATTGCTATGGATAAATATCTGCTTTGGGAAGATCACTTTATAGTCTGTGTGGAAGAGATGAGAAAGGACGACCTGAGAGACAAGGTGCGTCCTTAGAATGTGTCGCCATATCCTGGACCAGAAATGGCAGCCTGCCCGAGAGGGTGGCAGGCTGGCACTTCGTGCAGCAGATGGTGGGCAAGTGAGCAGCAAAGCAGGCCCCACTCCACTGCTGAACAGCATACACCATCTAGACCACGGTGTCCCACAGACTAAATTCTTCGAGACGGTGCAGAGTGCCCTTCTTGATACCACCCCAGGATGCTCTACTTTGGTTCACCTACAACTTGGCAAATTAGTATTTTCCCATAAGTAGTAAATGCAGTTAATATATTTGGGATTTTGATATACTGACAGTTTTTCTTCACCTCATTATTTTACATGTGTGGTTGCTCTACTGAGATTGCATTTCATTAGCAGGTACTTATTATGTTGCCCTACACAGCATTTATCTCTTCAACACACAACTTGAAGTCAAAAGCTTCCCTTCATTTCTGCTGGGTTTTTGTTCAACCTCTTCTGTCTATTTCTGAACAAACAAAAGGGACTGAATAAATTGCGACAGAAACAAATTACAGCTCTTTACTGAAGAGCTCCCACCAGGACTCTGCAAGGTAACAATTCATGTGCTCAGCCCTCCTTCTCCTCCACGCAGGTGAAAAATGGAACATATTAACTCAAAACTCCAGAAGAAACCACATATATACCACCTGGGGAAAAAATGCAAGGGGGAAAGAGCATGTCAGGAATGGAAGGAAAGAAACAGGATAATACACATTTGCCTCCACAATGTAAAAACTACGGCCTTCATCTATGGGCAGCGTTCATGCTGCAGCTCTTTATGCTTTGCTATGAAGCCAAAGGACAAAAATTCAAATCTAGGCCTGTATGTTCTCCATAGCGGGAACAAGACACAACACACAGGGCTTTAAACCCAAACCCTGCATATTTTCAAGTTGGTCCATATTATAGGAGACTTTCAATTATTATAGCCATGTTATTTTACCCATAATGTCTGATACCAAAATTGAGTAAAATAATGCATTCTTATTTTCACTGCCATCTTACAATTTACTGAAATTCAAAAAAATGTGAAGAACAGATAGTTTAAAACCCAGGATTATAAAAGATGGCCAGAAAAGTCATTTTAATTCACAATAGTCTAGAACTACGGTAAGTGAAAGTGCAGGGCGGTGGGGGACGCGGAGGAGGTGTGTCCATCTGTCCAGTCCGTCCTGAGCCCGACGCTGCGCCGCCCTGTGTCACCACCTCAACGCCCTCACAGGTGGTTGTCGGGCTGATACACAGGGCATCAGCATCCTCAGATTCCATGTCAGCCTCAGGGTCCTTCTTTCCAATAAAAACGTGACACCACATCTCTAACTAAATGTGACATAACTTATATCACTTTTCGTGAGTTTTCATATGAATAACTGTACAATCCATAAGAAATCTCATTGGCCCACAAGTCACGAATCTGCTACCCGCGAGCAGGGGCACTAAAGAAGGCAGAAACTCCTCTGAGGGCAGCCAGGGCAGCAACGGTGACTCTGCATTTTACTCCGGACCCAATGAATGGTGGCTACCGGCGGGGGAAGAAGGGAGGCTGACTTCCAGAAAGAGGCAAAGACCCTGAAGTGGCCCCAGTGAAAAACTCCCCACCAACAACTTGTTCTTATCAAAGCCCGTTTCTCGGGCTTCCCTGGTGGCGCAGTGGTTGAGAGTCCGCCTGCCGATGCAGGGGACACGGGTTCGTGCCCCCGTCCGGGAAGATCCCATATGCCATGGAGTGGCTGGGCCCGTGAGCCATGGCCGCTGAGCCTGTGCGTCCGGAGCCTGTGCTCTGCAGCAGGAGAGGCCACAACAGTGAGAGGCCCGCGTACCGCAAAAAAAAAAAAAAAAAAAGCCCGTTTCTCAGCCCACGGAGCACACCTCCTGCACTGGCCTCCCCGGGTCCTTGTGAAATGCAAGCTCCTGGGTCCAGGGTGGGGCTCTGGAACTGGGCCTGTAAATTCTGAGTTAACTGTTGGCTGAGCGTTACTTTCTTTCAAAATATATTTCCCCCAGGGCTAAGCCTTATTTGAACCAAAGAACCAAATCCACACCCAGCTGAGTGATGGGGGCAGGGGGTGGTTTCAGACTGCCCCTCTAAGGGCAGAGGTGGGGAGAAGGGGCCGGATGGGGATGTTTGGGAGGTAAAACCCGGAGGACTGCCTGAGGAGGACTTAGATATGGGGTCTGAGGCGGGGAAAGGGGATCAAGACTGACTTCACCGTTTGTGGTCTGAGCAACTGGACGGAGAGTGGTGCCACGTGCTGAGATGGGGCAGGGAAGGATGGGGAGGCAGTCAGGCGTTCCGGTCTGGAGCTCCGTATAAGAAATAGGTACAACAGCCATGTGTGCAGAGAGTTCTTGGAGCCTTGGGCCTGTGAGTTCACCAGGAGGAAACATAGACGGAGAAGATAAGGACGGTGTTGACTGGACCCTCAATGTGGATGACGAAGCCACCAGGACACAGACAGTGGCGGCGCTGCAGGACAGGGTGAGCCAGGAGCAGGGAGAAGTGACCAGAGCGCGTCAGTGACTGCAGCCAAAGGAGAAGCACGCCTGCTGTGAGGAGCTGGGGTTTCCCAGGAGGACTGCCTAGAAGTAGCAACAGGGAAGGACTTCTCTGCCATCTCTAGGCCCCGAGGCACTTGGGGTGCAGGAGGAAAAACAGCAGCATCTTGAGGGGTGGCCGGGGAAGCAGTGCCTACAGGAATGAGCTGGTTCCCCTCCCCACTGTGGCTCCATGGAATCACCACCCGCATTCTGAGCAGGACAGTGCTTTCTGTGCTTTATTTACCTGCATTAGGCCTGCATTGAGCGGCCTTGTTCCTTCCTGCGAAACACAAATGACATCTCTTGGCCAAGGTTCTACCAGAAACACTCCCACACATTTGCAAACTCTGTGGTATAGAGTCACTACCTTAGTACAAGGTTCATAGAACATTCAGGGGAAAAAAGAGGCTGAGATGACACAGGGGCCTTTGCTATGACAGATCATGAGTTCCTGAGGTCACAGCGGAAGGTCATGAGAGCAGGAAGGGATGGGAAACGAGCCCTGACTGGGAGTACAGAGGCTACCAGAGAGGAGAGTCTGAAGGCGACAGACGACCTGCGGGCCTGGACCTCGGATAAGGTCGGGATGCAGAGGCTGAGGGATGAAGGGTGCTCTGGGAGACGAAGTGGGCAGCAGCTGAAGTCCAGGGGCACTGGGCACACCTGGCGGAGGGGCAGACGCAAAGGGACGGCCCAAAGGGACTTGAAGGGGCTGGGAGTGCAAAGGAAACAAAAGCAGGAAGTGATAATCCTGGCATTTGAACCCCAGGTCTCCCCCCCTCCAAAAATGATGCTCAGAGATACAAGGTAGATGATAATGAACATAAATTTACCATTCTACTTAAGGAACCCCCAAAACCTAAAACTCCCTGCAGGTTGTTTTAGGGGAGGGTTAGGGATTGGGGTGGAAGGTAACAAGCTTTGGCTTCTTCCATTTTAGCTGGTTTCTGAGTCCAAACTACCCGACCCAGTTTCTCCAGTTCCTCCCGAAACCCCTCCGTCCTCTGTCCCTCCTTCTTTCCTTCCCCTAGATGAAGAAGGAGGTGACGTGTGACAGCTGTGCAGATAAGCCTCCCTTTACCCCGCCCACAGGACTGGCACCAAGGGCCTCCTCACCACACCCAGTCTCTCTTGTTGGCTGCATCTCCCGCCATCCCTGAGCCCCACGCTTTGCGGCATCCTGTTACACTAAACACTGCTCGGCCAGAAGACACGGGGAGCACTCGTAACTCCTCGCGCCTCGCTCCCGCCCGCACGGCTGCCGCAATGCCCCGCCCCGCAGCCTTGCCACCGCTGTCCCTCAGCCTCCAGCTCAGGCCAAAAGTCACCTGTGGTACTGCATGGACCCAGCATCGTGTCCAGCTCACGGAGATGATCAATAAACACTTCCAGCAAGGAGATAAAGAGGGCCCCCAATGTCATCGTTTACCTCTCCCTTGTCCCGCATCGTCTGCACAGTATTCCTAGAACCCTTAAAATACACCTTCAGGAGCCTTAAGGGTCTACTGCAATTGCACTCACAACTCAAAAACCTATCTACTTTACATGTAAAAACCAAAATTTTTAAAGGAATTGGCAATCCTATTTTTTCTTATTCTCTTCACAGTACAAGTCACTCTCGTTCAAAAAGCATCACGTAATCTCAGATCAACAGTTTTCAAAGAGAGAAGGAAGAATCGGGGGAGGAAACAGGGAGGAATGATTCCTGTCTAGCCCATCTAAATGTATAACTACGGGCTCATCAAAGAGAAATCAAAACAAAAAGTTGTTCCCGGTACTAAAACAAGAAGTAAAATGTCAACTATGATAGCAAGAAAAGCAAAAATAAAATAGGAATGCTTCTTCTCAGTGGGGACTCATCTCCTGCTTCCTGAAAGGGGACGTGCACCTCAAACCACAAAGTCAAATCTTCACCAGTGTGTGCATTTAGCTAAGCTGAAGCCACACTTCCCAGAAGCCCCTTCCCTGCATACTCTGAGCCAGCGTGCATGGGGACCTGGAAGGCACAGGCACACCCACCGACACTGCTGGGGCGGGGGGTGGAGGCAGCATCCCTCCCCCAGCTCCTCTAGCCCCCCCAGGCCCTCTGCTTCAGCTTCTCCAGCTCCTGGGCCAGGTGGCCGCTCCTCCAGAGGCTCCCATCATCAAAGCTGGGGGCTGGGAGGTGCTGAGAAACCAGCACGGCTCCTGTCCATCCCCGCGGGGTGGGGTCCAGCTCAGCCTCGCAAGTTCCCGCTTGTCTGTGCTTCCTTCCCACCCACCTCCCCTTCCCAACCGCCTCTCCGAGTGCCTGCCTGAGGGCTTCAGGACCCGGCAGCATACACAGAAGCAGCTGCTCCACATACTGCGCAGCCAGCTCCCACACTGCGTACAGTCAAACCCCGGTCATAAAAGCACGCGTACACGTATGTACCTGTATGCGTAATGCCAGAGAACCTCTCCTTGATGCAGGCTGCTCAGTGCCCTACTTCTGACTAGGCCCTGTCCTCGGCCCGCCTAGTCCAGCTGTAGCAAGGATCCCACTTAATTAGGTCAGCGAGAGTCCCCCCACCCTTGATATCCGATCACCCTCAATATCTGATCAAGTTCCTCACACCACCGCCCCCCCTTGACGTCTAAGTCCTTGGCTTGCCTTCAGCGAGAATCCTGTTAGGCCAACTGTGCCAGAACCCCGCAGCCCGATGTCCCCTCTGAGTACTTTTCTGTCCACTCCCCACTCCCTTTGCTGTGGGCTCTGCATCCCCACTGGTCCTTGTGTCCGGAGGGAGCTCAGTCTCTCTCCTACTGCAACAGAGCTGACCCTACTGCAACTGTCCGGAACAGTCTTCCTTGCCATTTTAACAAGTGTCGGGACAATTTCTCTTTAATGGTATGTGTGTACTACGTATGCATGCGGGCATTTAGAACCCTAACTGAACTGCAGTTTTCACAGCTTTGCCGTTGTTTTCAAAGCGGTACTTCTTCCTTTTCCATAAACAAGGTCCTCTGTGCACCAAGGCTGCCTTGGAACTGTTTCCAAGCTCAGTGTTTTTCCCTCTGATGAAATACACACATATCACCATCCCACTGCCAGGGGGCAGTACCACTGTGCTGAAACGGACTTGCCCTCAGCAACTGGAACGGCCACGTGGAAGCAGGCAGTCATTTGGCAGTTAAAGGAAAACGTCTCTGTCAAGAGTGGTCAGGGCCAGTGGCTCCCCTTCCCCCGTATTAGGAGCTGAGAGGCTAGGAGTCCAGGCTTGTTCTGCCACTGGCTGTGGGGCCGGGACAGGCCGCTTCACCGGGCAGGACCGCCGTGTTCACTCCTGCAACGGGCCTCACTCAGCTGTGGCCTTCTGCAGCCGGGCAGCCCGGGAACACAGGGGTGCCGGGGAGGAACGCCAGGACGCCGACCTCCGGGTGTCCATTCCCGCTTTACGGATGAGATGCGTTACCTGGCAGGCACTGCCACGCCCGAAGCAGCAGAAGACCCAGGTCTGGGTCTGGACTGAGCCTCATCCCTCAGCCCAAGCACAGCGGCACCTTCTCTTTCATTCATGCAAGCCCTTCCCTAAAAACACCTTCCCTCCACCTCCCCCTCACCTGTGTCCCACACACCTGCTGAGCACCTGCTCACTCTCCAGGGCCCATCTCAAGCACCTGCTACCTCCTGATGAGCGCTTCTTCAGCCCTCCCTGGGAGACTCCACCTCTTCCCTCTTCTGGGTTTTCCTTAACCCTAAATCCATGCAAGTAAATCACCTGGCCAGAGGCTCCAACAAGGAGTGACGGGTGGGTGAGCAGGAGGGATCAATCACCTCACAATTCCTATCAGCCATTCCACATCACTTTTAAACGATGAACAAACGCCATGGTAAAATGTTACTTAAACGCACCTTCAGAACAAGTGTCCTAGCATTGCACTCCAACGTCCCCTCCACAACCCCCCTCCCGGAGCACTTCCTGAGTGGTCACTGATCACTGCCACCGTCACTCACTCATCCCACAAATATTCCCGGCACGCCTACGACTATTTTAGATGCTACAAAGGTACAGTGAAGGGCTTCCCTGGTGGCGCAGTGGTTGAGAGTCCGCCTGCCGATGCAGGGGAGGTGCAGGAGGATCCCACATGCTGCGGAGCGGCTGGGCCCGTGAGCCATGGCCGCTGAGCCTGCGCGTCCGGAGCCTGTGCTCCACAACGGAAGAGGCCACAACAGTGAGAGGCCCGTGTACCGCAAAAAAAAAAAAAAAAAAAAAAAAAAGGTACAGTGAGCCACGCAGAGTCACTGCTTTCTTAGAAAGCACGTTCTAGTTAGGGAGGCCCTAGGGTGCTAGGAATTGGATTATGGTGCACCTGCTGGGATGGAGAAGACCACACAGGGAAGGGTCCGCTCCACTCCTAGACTCTTCTCCACACGACCCAGGGTGGTCACCAGCAGTTCCTGGGGCTTCACGCTTCTCCCAGCAGAAAAGAGGAAACCCCTCTCTTCCCAGGCAGCTTGGCCCCTCGTCCCATAACTTAGCCTTGCTGTCCCTGAGGGGCCCGACTCTCCTAGAGGGGGATTTATCAAGAGAGGAAGTGGAGGGTCAGCCATAAAAACTGCCCGCCCTTAATAAAAGTCGGGACATGACCAGAAGACGCTGTGAGGGCAGGGATGGGGAGGCCACCTGCACAGACCCACCCCAGAGCTGAAGGCGGGAAGGCTGGCAAGAGTGTAGCCGATGTCCTGAGACAAGAAAACACCAAAAAGCAAAAATGCTGACATATTCAAGAAACCAAAGGATGACCAATGTGGGTCAAATGTAGAGAGCTTCATACTCTCTGTTAAATTCACACATGTTGGTCTGAGCTAATCCTCTGTAATGTTAAATGTATTTCTCAGAGTTCCAGCAACAGTTTCAAGTTTCGTATTATGCTAAAGAGATCTGTCATAAAATGTTTAAAACAGATTTTCCTGCAACTTTCAGCTTTAGTTCAAAAACAAGTGAAGCGCTGTCAGGAGGTGTTTTAACTCTTTCAAACCCGCTGTGCACCATCCAGGTACGTTAAGGCACAAGATACATTTCATACCATGAGTATCTCTCATAGTAACTGACAGTCTTTGGGCAAAGGACTTCATTAGCATCTCAAAGCATGACAGACCTCAGCACAGTGGCCTGATGCTATCTGCCTCCCAAGAAATGAGAAACAAATGAGGCAAGCTACAGGGAAACAATCAGAAGACTGTAAAAGAGTTTCACATAAAAGAGATACAATTAGTAAACAGGCACACAGAACAAATATCCAAACTTGCAACTTACCCAGAAAATACAAATTAAAACAATAAGGCAACATTTTCTACATACCGAATTAGCAGCAGTGCTGCCAGAGGTATAATTAGAACAATCCTTTCAGAAGGCAATTTCCAATATGTTTCAACAGCAATAAAAGTGTTCAAAATGGCTGACCCAGTAATCCCTCTCCTGACAAAATCTCTCTCCTGCTCAAAAGGCCAAAGCGCTGAAGAGGCTTACCATAGCATTCCCAGTAACAAGTGAAAATAAACCAAAAAAAGAAAGAACGCAAACGAGAGTATTTAGTATTAATGCATTCAACAGGATGTGAGTACTGAAGTGTGCCACTAACCAGCCGCAGTGGCTTTAACTAGCCACTAATAGGGTTTCTTTTCAAAGTGATGAATGTTTTACATTGACTGTGGTTAACAGGTGCACATATCTGTGAATACACTAAAAAACTGAAGGGCACGTTTTTAAGTGTGGTCTGCCAACTAAATCTCAGTAAAGTTACTTTTAAAAAAGGAAAAGCATTTATTATTAATGCATTCAGCCATATGTGGATGCCAGTACAAGCCACTAGGTGACAGGGACAGGAAAAAAGGCAAGTCAGACAGATACCTTCAGAGAGCTTGCAGCCTGAGTGGGGAGCCTGTCAATTAATTGAGCACTCGATGGCTAAGCACATACGACAGTGGGAATGTTCCAAAGGAACACAAGGTAGTCAGTCTTGAGGGACCAAGAAAGGCTTTGTAGAAAACAACAGAAGTGGTTATCTACACTGAGATGTGAAGGATGAACAAATGTTAGCCAAAAGCAGGAAGGAAAGTGGAAAGGAAGAAGGGATGAGGGAGAGGAAGAGAATGAGAAATCCAGGTGGACACACCACACTTTCTTTATCCATCCATCAGTGAATGGACATTGATGGATGCCGCTCTTACTTTTGGGCTATTATGCGTGATGCCAGTAGGAACACTCATGTACAAGCTTTTATGTGGGTGTATGTCTTCAAACCTCTTGAGTATATACCTAGGAGTGGAACTGCAGCATCGTATTGCACTACTGTTGATCATCCACTTTCCTTCCCAAACTCCCAGACAACAGAATCACACAAACCACTGTATCGAACATTCCCCAAATAAACCAAACCCTCTTAATTCCACCAGAACTGGAGAAAGTCCTCCTTCCTGGAACTATTCCTTCTGCCCAGTCTGGTCTGGCAAACACCCGTTTGTTCTTCAAGGTCAAGGTCGCCTCCTTCATGGAACGTTACCCAAACCTCTGAAAAGAACTGTCAGTTCCCCCATGATGCTGCCATACGGGAGCATTTACTATGGCTCCTCTGTAGGCTTCACCGTGGCACCCTCCCCACACCCTATTCTTGTCATGTAAACAGTTGGTCCCAGCAGCCCCACGAGGACATGCCTCAGGATGGCCTGTACTCTGGATCCACTGCCAAAGAAGATCTTTAAAGGCGTTTTACTAGCTGAACTTGTGGGCATTTTGGGAGCATATTTTCTGTTTAAAAAGATGAACGCAAGCCAAGACTTCAGGCAAACAATGAGCAAGAAATTCCCCTTCATCTTGAAAGTTTATTACAAATCCACTGAACACTCTGGGATGTACGGAATCAGAGAGCAAGATCAAGAAAAGTGGCTGAACGGCAAACATTAGGAATCTGACCATCGATCAAGGTTTGCCCTCTTCCATAGTATCAGGCAAGATTAAAATTCCAAAGTTGACATGGATGGATTTTAGAATATTTAAGGTTAAATGTAAATTCTAATTAACTCAGAGGTTTTATTCTTTGGACTAACTGTGAAGAAATTGAAGGAAGGTTTATTGATTATGTTATAAATGCAGTTTTGTTTACTACTCAAAATAAAGTGGTTCTCCTTTAAAAAAAAATCTCCCCTATAATTCTGAATAGATAAATCTTTCAAAATAGATAAAATAATAAAACACCTATTTTTAATATACATTTCTTTTCCATTATAGTTTATTACAAGATATTGAGTATATAGTGCCCTGCGCTATACAGTGGGACATTGTTGTCTATCTAATTTATTCCCCTCTCCTTTCCCCCTTTTGGTAACTGCAGGTTAGTTTTCTATTGTCTATGAGTCTGTTTCTGTTTTGTAAATAAGTTCATTAATATTTATTACATTTTTAACTCACACATTTAAAATCCCATTATCTAAAAATATATTAACTAGAAATACTGCTTTTATCCATTGTCACTTTACCTGAAACAATATTCAAACTCTACATCAATGTCTCTGGTACTACTAGAGCCACTTTGGAATAAAAGTCGTCATAAAAAAAAACAAAAAACAATTGGCCCCAGAACCCATCTTGTGAGTTCCTCGCACAGTGGCACACACCAGGGTGGGGGGTGGGGGGGACCGAGGAGGAGGGGCAGGCAAGAACCCCCAGACTGTGCCGCCTCCATCTGCAAACACCCAGACAGGTTCCCGTACAAGGAGAAGGCTACTCCTCTCTTCCGTATTTCATTTCAGTGCAGTGATATTTAGAAATGTTAATTATCAACTCTGTGAATGGTACCATGAGCTCTCCAGGAGAAAGGTCACCCAATCAATTAAAATACTATCATTAAAATAATAACAAACTACCACACAATCTGTTAATATCCTAGTTGTACAAATGAGAAAATGAAGGCCCAGGAAGAATTTAATTACTAATCTGAGGTTATGGTAATTAGAGGTTGGGGTGAGTGGAGGGAACCCTTGGTCCTCCTGACTTCAGTCCTCTTCTCAGAAGACTCCAATTAACCAAATACCATTACACACAGGCCCTTATGAGACAGCGGTTTGTTCAACAGGGTCAAATATCCCAAGTTTCTCTCCTTCTAGACCCAGCGTCTTCGGATCACTAATTAATATGACCTTAAATAACCACCAAGTTCCTTCTCTCCTGGGGCTTCTGCAGGGAAGACAGGCCGACTAAACAGGCACCGGCTCTGTCGGTGCAACGTGAGAAGTGCATGAGGGGAGGGGAGAGACCGAACAGCAGGAGGACGACGGGTCCCCTGGGACTTGTGAAAGGCAGCCTAGAGGAAGTGCAGACCCAAGGGAGATGGCTGACAAGGTGCAGGCAAGGGGTATGAGCAAAGGCCCGCTGCGGGAAGAAGATGTGTATTTGCAAGAAAGAAGTCCAGGACGAGGCAGGTGAGGCAGGGGGAGGTGGAAGCAGCTCAGGGAAGGGATGTGCTCCCCTCCCTGGGAGCAGCTGCATCAGCCCCTGGGTGGGTGATTACAGAGACCCAGCTCCCCACCACACAGCGCGGCCATCCCAGTGCCAGAGGCCGCGCTGAGGCCTCACCCCCGAGGCTCTGGGCGGCGTCCTCTCCAGACAGTGCCCTCCACAGGAGATAGGGACCTCGCCCCGAGAACCTGTACGACCTCTCGGTGATGGGGAAGAAGGCCGGCCTGCAGGATGATGCAGGACGGCTCCAGGGTCACCCAGCCCGGAGCTCCCGGGGGCCGCCCAGGCCCCTGCAGATTCTGCACCGAGGCCCAGCTTCCCTCTGCCCAACCAGACCTGCCTCCTTCTCTTCCCCTCAGTGGGTGTCGATCCCAAGAGCACTTCTAATAAACGCGCCGCACATGCATCACATCCAAGAGTGCTTCCCAGGGGACCCACAGCACATGCTAACCCAGCGGGAGGGACAGGCAGACAGGGCGCTGGGACAGAGGCAGAGGAGGGCTGATTTCCAAGGGCCTGTGTGGCACCCAGGCAGCAGGAGAACACCTGGGGCTTGGGGTGGGGCCTGGGCTGGAGATAAACGGATTGTGACTGAAACCCAAAAATCACGTGACACCCAGGAGCTGTGTGAGAAGAGAAGGTGACGGAGGCGAGGACCTAGAAGAAAGCTGCCTTGACGTGTGGGCAAAGATATGCACGATCCTTCAGAAAGGCAAGACAGACACTGCCCGCGAGGGGAGCAGTGACCAAAAGGGGCACAAAGGTGTTTGGGGTTCTGGTCTTGTGTCCGATCTGAGTGCCGGGTACTATGTGATCACTTCGTGAAAACTCACTGAGCAGTGTTCTTGTGAAACGTGCACTTCTGCATATAAATGTTACACTTTGACACTTACATTTTATAAAACGTAGGGAAAGGCAAGGGGAGCCCATGCCGGAGGCTGAGAGCAGTGAGAAGACCCAGTAGTGTGTGTTGAGAGGGGCCCAGGGAGGTGAAGGCATGGAGGACATCACCCCCCACCGATCCTGGGCCGGTGTTGACGGGGGCCAGCACCAAGAGTGCACTCATTCATCTTTCCTGGGAGAAAACTAGAGTTTGAATCCACTCACCTTGATCTGACAAGAAATCCAGCATGGTCTGTAGCAGGAAGGACAAGTGCCTGACAGAGAGAGCAGGGTTCCCCATCCTCCGGGATGCGTAGACCAACTCGTGAAGCAGACGCATCTGGACGGCAGCCCAGCCTCGGTGCGTGCCTGCGACAGAAGACACAGAGCATCAGAGCAGGGCTTCAGGGGCGCACTGGCAGCAGGGCCAACACATGAGCCCTCTGGAGCCATGTCTAACGCGTGAAACTCGTGATTTCAAGATAATGCCTCAACCACCATGCTCAAAGGGCAACCAAAGCACTTCCCCTGTGTTTATCCTGGAGAAGAACAATCACATGATACGCTTATTCACATATTTTTTTTTGGGGGGGGGTTATGTTTTTAAAAAATGCTTTATATTATATGGGGTTGGTCAAAAAGTTCATTCGGGTTTTTCCACAAGATGTTAGAGAAAACCCAGACGAACTTTTTGGCCAACCCAATATTTTCTCTCTTCTGCAAAGACACAATTTTTAAAATAACCCACTTGAAATACTTATAATAAGGTTAGGACAAAAGATCATGTTTTCAATGGCATGTATTTGAATTACAGCATACTTTTATTTTCAAGAAAATACTGATATTTGATGAGCCTTCATTATCAACAACAAAGGCCATAAAATTAAAAAGCACAGCATTTCTCTGAAGTATAAGAACAGAAAAGCAGAAAGCGAAATTAGAAAAAAGGTTACCAACAAAACTGGGGCTGCTTCCTCCAAAATAACTTAGCGTGTTTGAAATTAGAGGTGGAAGAAATCGGTTGCACAGCCATCGAAAAGTATTTTTTTAAGATCACAGGATTTTAGAGTTGTTTATTCCAAGTCCCTTTTGGCAACAGTTACTGCTTTTAAATATTTTCCACCTTCAAATTCTTCATGAAGATGTGGAAACAGGGCTCAAAAACAGTTACCATCCAGTGCTGTGTGCCCAGGGGCCCTGGGGGGTTGGTAGAAAGGTTGGGGGAAAGGATTTAAGACTCTGACTGAAGGATTCCTCCTCTCATAGGCCTACGGACCGTCTCTCCCACTGCCTACCCTACAAGCCTGGCAAGTCCCTTCTGTGAATTTCCACTGAATCCTGCACAAATCTTGTCCCATAGGCGTCATCTGGCACATACAGTGAGGCACCTGTAAGCCAGTGTCTTTGTTTCTTCCATCAGCCCTTAATTTCCTTGGGAGCCAGGATGGTGTCTTATTCACCCAAATATCTTTACTGCCTAGTAAGATGCCTAATACACAGCTGGTCCTTTACAGGCTCGTGGGTCAAGTTGCAAGCCTGATGAAAGAAAAAGCCCCTATTTTTCAGACATGCCTACTTAAGCATACAGGGTAAAATGACATGATTTCTGGGATTTGCTGTAAAATATTTCAACAAAGAACAAATAAAAGAAAAAGAAAGGTCTGAATAAAGCCAGATATGGCAAAATCTTATTAATTACTTAATCTGGGTGATGGGCTATTGTACTATTCTCTCTGATTTGTGTATATTTAAATTATCTCATAGTAATTTTTTTTTTTTTTTTTTTTTTTTTGCGGTACTCAGGCCTCTCACTGTTGTGGCCTCTCCCGTTGCGGAGCACAGGCTCTGGACGCGCAGGCTCAGCGGCCATGGCTCACGGGCCCAGCCGCTCTGCGCCGTGTGGGATCTTCCCGGACCGGGGCACGAACCCGTGTCCCCTGCATCAGCAGGCGGACTCTCAACCACTGCGCCACCAGGGAAGCCCTCTCATAGTAATTTTTAAACTGTTAACTGAATAACAATTACTAATAATTATGAACTGAAATTCTTAGAGCTGACCAAACCTACCCACACACAAAAACCTTGATAGCCTACCAGTTTTATCTTACAGAAATCTTTTCATACAATGACAGGAGAGGAGGGAAGGACACGTCCCTGCAGTATTTCCACGTTGTCAAAAGACCAAAGGCCAAAACAAATAAGAGATTCTGAAAAGGATGATAAGGCTGAAATCAACGTCATGACTAACCTAGCCCAGAATTCTAAATGACCTGACCTAACTAATCTCCACCCCACCATACCAAGAATGGGGCACATATCACTCTGCAGATTTTTTTTTAATAGATAAGGATCCAGTTCCTACCACAGGCAATTACAGTAAGGCTGCGTATAAATTTTCTTAACACCAAATAGTGTACAAATCATAATTTCTATGCGATTCAAACTGCTCCTCCTATAAAATCTGAATCTTTTTATTCTTAAGACAGATTTGCAGTATATGAGCCAGTGATAAAATTTTCAACACTCTTGTATTCAAAAAATTCAGCAATGTAAGAGTTTATTACCTCAACTACTGCCTTTTAGCAAACTTATGTGCCTTACCACTCTCTTTCATAAGAGTTCCTGGGGAAAATTTAATCTCTCATTCAGGAAAAGGCTAAGCAAAAGGTATGATCAAAAAACCTTCATATATAGGAACACAAGTAAGATTAAAGTGATAATCAGCAGCCCGTTAAGCTGGCAAATACACACACAGTATATACTTCTGTGTTCCTACCTCGACTTTCCATAACCAGCTAGGGAAAATGTTCATTTCCAGAAACAGACAGAAATACATTTCAAGTCCTGAGAATACAGACAATTTCCCTTTTATTCACAGGTACAGGGATTTAGTAGAATTCCATTTAATTCTCTGAGAAATGTTTATAAAGTAGTCCAGAGCAACAGTGGAGATGGGGTTTAAAGTAACTTTTATTTCTTATTAAAATTACAGCCAGCTGACACTTATCACTTTTACCTTATTTGATCTCTTACCTTACCTCCCCACCTCTCACAAAATGATGGTGAATGTCCCCTCCCGAAACAGAAGGCTAAGTAAAAAGTATCAAATCACATGGAGGTGTGCTTATTTGTTTCATTTTTCAAAAGAAACATGTTTCATCCATGTGATTTTAAAAATTAAGATCAAGAAACAAACTCTACTCAATAAATGGCAATGAGCACATGTCATGCAGCTGCTCATCAGGTTTGGGCACATGTTACACGTATTTACAGGCATGCCTGCTGGTGCCAGCAAGGGGACACAGGGAGAGGCAGGGTCTCTGCTCTCATGGGGCACACAGCCTGGTTGGGGGGGGGATGCTAAATCATTGCCCAGTTTTTTTAATGTACTTACACATTATGGGAAATGCTGTTTAGAAAGAACAGGAGTACGTGAAAGAGAGAAATAAAAGGACTGCATTTAGGTGGAGAGACGACGGGGGACCTCTTGAAGAGCTGACACTCAGCGGAGACCTGAAGGATGCCTGGGGTGCAGCGGCAAATGGCAGGGAAGAGCATTCCTGAGGAAGCAAGAGCCGGGAGGAGAGCCGGCAGTGGACACCTGGATGGCGTGCACAACTGGCCCAGCACGGAGAGAAAAGGCTAAGGCCAGCCCAGTGTAACTGCATAAAGCCCAGGAGGCTTGCATGTACTCTGGAGCCAGCCTGCAGTCATGTTTGAGAGATACAAAAGGGGTCACTGGAAAGCACCTGCGATCTCTACAGAAGTCTCTCAGAAGCACGCTCACAGGGAACCCGGTCCCACGCACATGGAAACTCAATCCCCCTTCCCAGCTCTCCACAGAGCAACAATGTGACCGCTCGAAAAACCCCTTCCCAGACACTAACTCGCCCCACGAAATTTGTCCCGAAGACGGCCTAACGGACCCTGTACACTCAACTGTCCCCTCCACAGGCCTGGAGGTCTCATCTCGTCTCTCACACCAGCAACTCTCAGCCTTTCAGATGTAAACCCCGAAAGCTTCTAGGGCTTGTCCAGTTATTTTGCCCTTAACTTCAACCACTGGTACCAGGGCCAAGGCAGGGGGCCGCCCCACCAGCACGCACTCCTTCCCAATGGGGCCGGGCCTGAAGCACTGGCCCTCAGGGCACTTTATTCCAGCCTCCACGTGGCCTCAGAGGGATGGATGGAATTAGACCTCACCTGACAGTATCTGCTGAGCGCTGTCCTAGCACATGCTAGGGACTGACTCACTCAGTGCTTATAACAACATTCCTGCGACACTGTAAAAGTACCTCCCTGTACAGATGAGGCACAGAGGACTGGACGGGGGCCGTGCAGCCCGGCGGGAATGGTGTCACCCTGTCACGAGCTGTTCGACCTGAGGAACAGCACTTAACCTCCTCCAGCCTCTACTCCCTCACATGCGGTACAGGGCCCAACTGCACCCACTCACCAAGCCGTGAGGAATGATGGCACACACATGAAACCGTTCTCCCTGGGCCACAAGCAGCATAAGGCAAGTGCAAGCGCAAGGCGTGCTGGAAGAAAGACCATGTGAAGCAGACGGGGCGCTCCATCACCTGACCCTCCAGCCCTGGGCCAGGGACACAGCTGGGCCTGAGCAGCAGGCTCTGGTTCCAGGACTCGCCCACGCCCACGGCAGCACCCTTGTGCAGGCGACACTCTCGGGCACTGACCCTACCGGGCAAGGAAGTTGCTCTATAATTGTCACTTAAAATACTGGGAAATATAAGGACAACTTTTTAAAGAAATAAAGACATCCCTGACTTCAAAATGTACTGTAAAGCTACAAAAATCAAGACAGTGTGGTAATGGAAAAACAAACAACACAGAATGGACACCACCAAGAATAAATCCGAACATAAACTATGGATTCTGGGTGACGATGTGTCAGTGCAGATTCATGCATGGTAACAAATGCACCACCGTGGCGGGGATGTTGATGAGGAGGAGGCTGGGGGTGGACAGGGGACGGGGTATGTGGGAAATATCTAAGCTCAATTTTGCTGTGAACCTAAAACTGCTCTAATGAAGTCTACTTAAAAAATAATAATAGGGCTTCCCTGGTGGCACAGTGGTTGAGAGTCCGCCTGCTGATGCAGGGGACACAGGTTCGTGCCCCGGTCCGGGAAGATCCCACATGCCGCGGAGCGGCTGGGCCCGTGAGCCATGGCCGCTGAGCCTGCACGTCCGGAGCCTGTGCTCCGCAATGGGAGAGGCCACAACAGTGAGAGGCCCGCGTACCACGAAAAAAAAAAAATAATAATAATAAGATCACACAGGGGAAAGTGTGGTGGTAGGAGGGACGTGATAAAATCCATTATCACAAGATTTACATTTAGAAGAAGAATAAGCCCCGTCCAAGCTCCTAGGTAAATGGGTGTACTGGTGAAGCCACTTCCCGTGACTCGCGCGTGGACACACGTAGACACCCTGCCGCGTCAGTGCCACCGCGCGACACCTGTTGTTCATCTTCCACCATTAAGCGCTGAGTGGAGACGAGAAGGGAAGCCGCCAGCTGTGTCAGAAGAGCCTTTCAGCTCCCGGCACCTCCCCGCTTAGAGCAAACCCCAGGCATGCAGCACACCTCGGAGAGTGCTGTCCGGTTCGCACTCTCCGCCCTCTCCTCCGAGAAGCGGAAGGCTGCTTACAACTAGACCGCGGAGCAGCTACAGAGCCCGGGAATTCAGAAAGGGCCTCCCCGGAACACGGCCGCTTAAACCGTGGAGACGAGCGAAGCAAACCAGTGAGGATCCGGGAGCCGAGCTCCCCTGCAAGCCCCGTGGTCTCTTCACTGCTTTCCTCACTTGGCTGTGTCCTGGGAGAGCTCCCGTGCAACACCAGATGCAAGGGCGACAGCAAACGTGACCTGCATCCCGAACCCCTCAGCCTGGCTCGGCCTGACCTTGGCGCCCCGGATCCAGCACCTCCCGAATCACGCATCACACCTGTCCTCTCTTTCCCTAACTGTCCTCTGCCCTCCAGGGTCACCTGGCCCTACAGCCTCCCTCTCAGGATCCCCTTCCTGACTCCATTAGCAATGAGAGCTCCCAGCAGAAACAACACCAAGTGGAGCCCACCCTCCCCTCTGGATCCCAATTTCCTGTCTGTAAAGAGAGGGAAGGAGCTAGATCAGTCTTCTCAGAATCATGTGAGACTTTTCCAAACACATATGCTTGGGCCTCACTGCACACACCCTCCCCCCACCCCCCGCAAGAGGTACAGGCTGGCAGCCCAGGGCAGAGAGCTCACACAGAAGGCCAGCCAAGGGATCCCATCTGCAGGGACGGGTCCCACCAGAAGGTTCTCATTGCTGGCTGTGAGTCCCTTTAGTCCTCAGGCTCCAAGGTGACTTTCAGTTAAACACCACAGGGTCTCGTTGTTTCAGGACACTAAGGACAGTCCTGTGACCACAGCTGGGGCAAGGCTGTCCAGAGAGAGTAGAAGCAGCCCTTAGAGGCCAGTTAGAGGCCCACAAGAGATGCCAGGAAGAAATTTAAATGGTCTCTGGGAAGCACCTGACTGCCACTGCCCTGAGGTTCTTGTCTGCAGAAGAGAGACACTGGGGCTGAAATCACAGGACCACCAGTATTAATTTATCCAGAACTCACAGTCCACCCAAAAGCGCCAGTTGTGAAACAAGTGCTCAGCAAACCTTACATTCCATCCCATCTCTTGGGGGAACACAGAGGAAAAAGGAAGTAGAGAAAGGAAGAGCAGATGACATGGCAGATGAAAAAAATTTGTCGTGATTTCTGTTTGGGTGAGATGGTGAAAGATCTGGAAGAAAGTGCCACTGAATGAATTCGGACGTGGCTGAGTGTCCATGCATTTACCCTCAACATGTGGCACGGTGTCCAGCACAAAGCAAGAACCAAGAAACGTTTGCTGATAGCAAGACCTCCTCGAGAGGGTCCCCAGTACTACCCTTGACCCCTTGCACTTAAAACCATCACCAACGGCTGGGACAGAGGCAGGGACAGAGTTCAGGTTCAAAATCACTCCATCAACAGTACGAGCCCCATCACCGAGGCCATCCAGCAGAGACAAACGTCAAGCCCCTTGTCTAACTTTTTAAAGAGATCAACAGCAAGGGAGACCAGGCAAGGTCATGTGAGCAGGCTCTATTATGTGAGATGGCTTTAGAAAGGGAATGCTGCATAAACAGGAAAAGTATGCAGACTGCCCCAATCAGCACTAGGCCCGCCAATCTTCCCCCTGTGGCTGCAGAGAGGCAGGACATCTAAAGCCCAAAATCCAGGCTGCCCCGTTCCTATCAACACCTCCTGAGCACGTGTGCTCACATGCCAAGCCCCCAGCAGCAGGTCTCTGGCCTCCACAGGAGGCGGGGGCTAATGAAGGACTGTGTCCTGTCTCAGCTTCCCTCCACTCCTCAAAGGCCACCTGCCATGCTGCTCACTCAGTCTCCCTCTGCTCTGCCAAACCCCAGGTCCCGCCTTTTAAATGATTTTGGAAAACATTTTTTAAGTAATTTGGGCCCCCCGAAGTGATTTCATTCAGATATCGCTGTGCTCTGAGCCAGGGCTCTGGCAAACTACAGTCCACACACCGAATCCGGCCCCACCCGTGCCATAAGTAAAGATCTGTCGGCGGACATTTCATCCCTGGCTGGTCTCACACCTCAGCAGCAGAGCCAAGGAGCTGCAGCAGAGGCCGGAGGGCTCCCAGAGCCTGAAAAGTTTACTCCCTGGCCCCTGGACAGAAAAAGTTTGCCAACTCCTTGCTCTATGCTAATCAGAATTCATCCTGAGCATACGATTCTATCAAATGTTAAGTGACGCTTTGGGGAGGAGGTCAGAATGGGAGCAAGTCCACACAGAGTAATTCATCAAGAACCACCTAGGCAACGGAGACAGAGGAGAGGAAGGCTCTGGAAGGACCCGAGAGCTCTCTGCAAATACCTGGAAGGTCGACACACGCGAGAACTGCTTGTTTGTACGTTGGAGGGCAGGAGCCGTCCTCTTCCCACTGCTTCACTCGCTCACCTCACACCTCCCATGGCACCAGGCAAGAGCGCGACAAATCATTACTGAGGAGGTGGACACAAAGGGAAAGCGGACACACCGTCCCCGGGAGGTAAAGCAAGCAGGAAGGGGATTCGTAGTTCTTTCAGGGAGAACTATCCCAGAGCAGAAGAGACTTATCATTCGGATCATGGGCCCCTCAGGCCGGCACACGTGACCACATAAAACACGTGCCAGAGGACTGGCTTTGCCCTGGTGGGACAGGAACGTAGACGGCCCCTCAGTTCTCTCCCTGGACGTGAGCTGGAGGAACGTGCTCTGCATGTCCTGCCTAGAACGGCCATCAACCATTTTCTTTCGCCTGCGAATCACCCTTTGCCTGACACTGGGCATCACACTGGTGTGCACTTGTTATTAGACTCGGAGCTTATGTTTAACACGTACTACCCTGCATTAACATTGCAGGGTAAGGATTTATCACCAAATGCATACGTGTACTTGTACACATATACCCCAGGATTTATTCTAGATTGGTTGATTTTTGCTAATTGGCTAAATCACATGAGGTAAGTAGGATTCATTAGGTATTAAGATGTTTCAAGGATGACACACGTCAGTGAGCTCAGGGGAGATTTCCAACGGCACACAGATTTAAGAATGCCAGCCCCCATGCAGAGCACCGCTACGTTCTGTCGTAATCTATCAAAAGTACCCAAGTGCAGGAGAGCTTGGTCACCTTTGCACGCCAGCACCAGTCATCGTGTCCGACAGGCAGAGCAGGACCCGTTAATTGGACGCACCATTAATTGGACTGAAGCAACTTTCAGCTCTAGTACCTCTGTTGAAGTCTTGCGGATCCAGCGACAGACTGTAGCCGGGAAGCGTCTCGAGGAGGAGTTTGTAGCAGGCCCTCCAGCCGGGCTCTGAGATGCTCGGGGCCACGCACTGCATGGCGGCCACGCGCTTGAAGAAGGCGGACTTGCGGTGGAAGCCGATCAACTCGTAGAGCTCAGAGAGGATGCTGTAGCGCTGGATCTTCTCCTCCTCGGAGAGCTGAAGCACACAGAGGAAAGGAAAACGCATGGGAAGGAATCTTACAAGTGAAAAAGGGAACATAAAAAAGCTTTTGCATAAGACAGAGGCCCAATGAAACGTGAAGGAAAGGGAAGCTGAGTTAGTGCACCGGTAGGGCAGGATCCAGAGAAGCACCGACATGGAAGCTCCAAGGCCTTCTCCGAGCCCCACCTCTCCAAGCTCACCCTGTCCTTTTGCTAAGAAGGCCCATATTCTCTGGAACAAAGGTATTTGCTGGGGCTTCCCTGGTGGCGCAGTGGTTAAGAATCTGCCTGCCAATGCAGGGGACACGGGTTCGTGTCCCGGTCCGGGAAGATCCCACATGCCGCGGAGCGGCTGGGCCCGTGAGCCGTGGCCACTGAGCCTGCGCGTCCAGAGCCTGTGCTCCGCAACGGGAGAGGCCACAACAGGGAGAGGCCCCCGTACCGCAAAAAAAAAAAATGGGGATTTAATACTTAAATGAAACAAGGGGCAGGTGAAGTCACAAAAATGCATGCCATGAGGTAGGGGTAATTAACAGAGGCCGACTATAGATTCAGCTCTAAGATCCCTGGCAGCTGAAGCAAAAAGTAAAAGATGATGAGCTACAGGAGCCATAACGCCTGTGGGATAAACATCTGCGTCAGCTGCTGGCGCGTCCCATGCGGAAAATCCAAAACATCCTTCTCACCATCGAGCGTCATTCTCAGACCCCCCATGTTAAGTGCAACAAGCACATGCCCGCAGCCCGTGCCCCGGCCTCTGCCTTGCCTTTCCCGCCAGCCCTCTCCCTCTCTCATCACTGTACTGGGCTGCAAACCCAGGCCTGAAGCTCCAGATTAAGGGTGGAGGCAGCCCCACACCTTGGCTTGGCGGGCAGCTCACCCAGCTGGGGCCCCCTGGATCTGCCCGTTTCTCTGCTGCATTGGCTTCCCACCAAGAGATTCCTTCCTACGCTGGTCCCCACAAAACTCCTCTCTCCTAAATGCAAGGACGTCAAGCCACATTCCAGACTCCTGTTCAACCAGCAAGTTTTCAGTTCCCTCTCTCTTTTTCCTTCTCCAATAAAGAATCTGACTTTCCTCCCTCCCCATCCAACCGTTTCTTTCTTTGTGAGAGCTCTGCATTCTCCACACACCATCCTGAAAGCCAGGCACCCTGCCGGCTAGGACCGAGAGGTTTCCGTCTAACCTGGGCTGCATCCTTATACGTTCCCCCTTCTATCTCAGAAAGCCTTTCCTGAATCTCCCATCCCTCTGAGTTTAAATCGACAAAGTTCTGAGGTTACCATTATTATGTGCATATCTACCGGGCTTTTGCTAGGTTTCCTTAGCAACAAGCTTCATTAAGGAACTGCATCAGGAAGTTTAAAGAGGCTATTCTTACATCTGAGTGGAGTAGCCCGCAGGAAATGTAAATGGCTTTGAAGAGAAAATTAACCAGGGACAAAGAGGGCCGCAGGTTCTAACCAACAGTGTCATGAGCCAAAATGTTATCAAATGGCTCAGTCACTCCTGAACATCAGGTCTGCAGGAGGTGCCGGGTGCTCGGCTGAATATACATTGACCCTAGAGCATGCTCCCACAGCTGGTAAAGTGCTGGGCTTTTCTCTAGTTTTCCAAACAATTCCTTACGACCTCTTTCTCTTATGGTCACTTACATTTCCTACTAATGAAGAAAATTAATTTCAGTCATCTGGGTTGTTTGCGGCGAAGCTACACGACGCAGTTCACAGAGCTCAGACTTTGGAGCCACGGTAAACTAGATCTGAAGACCAGTGGTAGCATTTACAAGGTAATCATGGGCACGCAGCAAACACCTCAGCCTCGATTTCCTCACCTCTAAAACTGGGTTCAATAAAACCAGTGAGCACAGTTGCCGTGATGATTATGGCCGCAACCTGTTTACCCCTAGGTAAGTGCCGACAACAAGCTGGCTGCTTAATTTTTAGCAGTAAGTATTATCAGCGGGTTTTACTTTACCTGAGAACAGATGCTTTGCCGTTTGTCTTTGGTAACAGAACGTATTTTACTGAGATTAATACCACCAGAGCAGCACCGACTAGAAAATTCCCCAGCTCTGCAGGGCAAGGCATGTTCTTTTCCTCTACAGAGCTGATCACATTTTGTAGTCATTTGTTTTTACATTTATCTATTTAGCACCTGTGTCCCCCTCCGGGCATTTTGCTCAAGCAGCGCAGCACCCTGTCTGTTTGGCTGCATGCTGAATATTCTCGGGCTACAAGACAGTGGGCCCAGGGCCTAGCGCCCGGCCTCCAGTACAGAAGGTAGAGAAGGGAAAACCCAAACAAGCATGCTTTAACTAGGCCCCTGCACCTGAAATTATGGTCTGACTTGGGACAAATTACAAAATCTTCTTTACCCTGAGGCTCCTCTTCTATCCACAGGAATAAACGCACTTAGCACACAGAGTTACAAAGGTTGAAGGAAATAACCAAATTCACAACCTAGTCAAGTGTCTGCTAGTGGTCCCACAAACACGAGCTGCCTTTATGGCTCTGACACATCACCGGTGGGGCTTCCTAAGTGCCAAGCAGTGTGGGAAGTGCTCCACATGTGTTATAATGCTATTTACTGATACAACGTACAACAAATCCAGGAAGAAGTGAAGATTATCATTCCCATTTTACAGATTCACAAACAGGCTAAGGGAGGTTACATTCCAGTCCAAGGTCACACGGAGAGGAAACGGCGGTTGAAACCTGAATCTGGGCTGCCAAGGTTCGCGTTCCTTCTCTCTCACTTCTACCTGACCACATGCCTGTGAAATCTACGTGTTCGACAGACAAATCTGCAGACAGCCAGCTGTTAAAGGCAATGTGCGCAGCCGTTTGTCAGTGCTAATTACCATAAACTATTCTCGTAAACAACTAAAGGCAAGACAGGTGGATCCGTGTTCCTTCTCACAAAGAGAAGTTCTGCCTTGAATGCTCCTGCAACGTGCACAAACCCTTCCCAATACCACTAGATCCAAATGTATTCCTTTTCATTTTTTTACATTTGTACAAGGCAGAAGGCACCTGCAATAATTCCATCTTGGTTCCTTTCAAAGTTTCCAGATTAGCCAAAATCAGTCCCAGAATAGACACAACTCATCAGTTCTACGATGGAACACACCTGACCAAGAACCAAAACCTTGTCCCGGTTCAGAAAAACTACAGATCCCTCTTTGTTACTGTCATTATAAAATCCACCAGTGTCTATTTGAATTATGGTTTTCTCGGAGTATATGCCCAGTAGTAGGACTGTTGGGTCATAATGTAATTCTATTTTTAGTTTTTTAAGGAACCTCCATACTGTTAGTTTTTTAAGGAACTTAGTTTTTTAAGGAATTCTTAGTTATTTAAGGAACCTCCATACTGTTCTCCATAGTGGCTGTATCAATTTACATTCCCACCAACGGTGCAAGAGGGTTCCCTTTTCTCCACACACTCTCCAGCATTTGTTGTTTGTAGATTTTCTGATTATGCCCATTCTAACCGGTGTGAGGTGATACCTCACTGTAGTTTTGATTTGCACTTCTCTAATGATTAGTGATGTCGAGCATCTTTTCATGTGCCTCTTGGCTATCTGTATGTCTTCTTTGGTGAAATGTCTATTTAGGTCTTCTGCCGATTTTTTGATTGGATTGTTTTTTCGATATTAAGCTCCATAAGCTGTTTGTATATTTTGGAGATTAATCCTTTGTCCGTTGTTTTATTTGCAAATATTTTCTCCCATTCTGAGGGTTGTCTTTTCATCTTCTTTATGGTTTCCTTTGCTGTGCAAAAGCTTTTAAGTTTCATTAGGACCCATTTGTTTATTTTTGTTTTTATTTCCCTTTCTCTAGGAGGTGGGTCAAAAAGGATCTTGCTGTGATTTATGTCATAGAGTGTTCTGTCTATGTTTTCCTCTAAGAGTTTCCTAGTGTCTGGCCTTACATTTAGGTCTTTAATCCATTTTGAGTTTATTTTTGTGTATGGTGTTAGGGAGTGTTCTAATTCCATTCTTTCACATGTAGCTGTCCAGTTTTCCCGGCACCACTTACTGAAGAGGGAAGCAGCCGCATAGCACAGGGAGATCAGCTTGGTGCTTTGCGATGACCTAGAGGGGTGGGATAGGGAGGCTGGGAGGGAGGCTCAAGAGGGAGGGGATATGGGGATATATGTATGCATATGGCTGATTCACTTTGTTGTACAACAGAAACTGACACAGTATTGTGGAGCAATTACACTCCAATAAAGATCTATTAAAAATAATAAAATTTAAAAAATTTTTAATTTAAAAATTAAAATTAAAAAAAAGAAAAATCCCACCAGAACTCATTATTTTGCTGTCTGCTCAGCTGGCAACCAGACACGGAGATGAGTCAACTCCAGCAGAGCATCGAGCTGGGGAGAACACTAAAGGCCCACACCTGCTGCAGCAAGGCCGGCCACTTGCCCTCCGCACGGCTCTGCTGACCCCTAGTGTTCTACGAAGACCACGCCAACAGAGAAGGGGCTGTTCCCAACAGCTGCAAATTCCCACACATTAAATAAAAGCAACTGATCTTATAAAATAGGTTGTGTATATACCCACCTGTGAAAACAGCTTCGCCAAACGCCCAAATGTTCAACATTAATTTGCAAAGCCAACTCCGGTCCGTAAGGGCGAGCAAGTCTTAGGACACTAAGCCTTCCAAATCCCTCCCACACCCAACCCTCCACCAAACTGCCTGCAGTTCTTCAGCGTGCTTTTAAATGCTTTTAAATTTAAAAGCATCCCCCCGCCCCCCAGATGTCCCTCCACGCCCTCTGGCCTGAGTATAAGAGCGGCCACTGGGTAACTGCAGGGCAACACTAGACAGGACTAGACACAGAGTATCTGAACTAAACTACTCCTGATCGCCATGAGTTTGTTATTCCATCATTTGACAGATGAAAATATCGAGAGACATGGAGGATTATGCTCAAGGCCACGCAGCTAACAAGTGGCAAAGCGGGGTCTGCACACAAGCCCGTGACTCTGTTCCTCACTCCAGCACGACGCCCCAGCTGGGATCCCCACACCCACAGGGTTCTCTCGTGCCTGCCCAACAGGTCCACGTTTCTTTACTTTCACTCACGACCTATAACAGGTCTGCCTTTTAAGCACCTTTTCCATCCACTGTCCCTCAGCAACAAAACCGCTCAGGCCACCAAACGACTTCCCGCTCCCCAAGCCCTCCGTGCTCGAGCCAGGTCACGCCTTCGCACCTGGTCCCTGCTCAGAGGCTCTTCAGCCCCTGTAGGTGGATTGTTTCTGCTCTCTGCAGGGGAACCCCTCTGGGGAACCCTCCTCTCACCCTTAGCACAGTAGGTCCCCGGGCCGCATCCCGAGCTGTCCCACTAGGTCTGCATGTGCCCAGGGCTGCTCTTTGGACCAGCAGCCTAAGAGCCAGGGATTACGCCCTGGTCATCCCTGCAAACGTACTGCCCAGCTCAGAGCTCACACCCAGTAGGTCACCCGGAAATCGTGGTGAGTGATAGATCCAACCCAGATGTCCGTTCATTTGCCAGCACTGCCGACGGCTGGTTTCCTTCCACCCTTCGCTCCGTTTCCCATAAAACTGAAGCTTCCCCGTCAAGTGGTGGGTTTTCACTTTTCCTGCCCATCTTTACCAGAAACGTCCAGGGAAACCAAAACACCTTTTCTCAACCCTTTCCTGATGACGCATTCCCATCCGTGATACCGCCATGCTCAGCAGCTTTGAGTCCACGTAGTGTCGTTTCCCTTACACTAAACGGCTCCAAACATTGTGGGATTTTTTTTCTTTTTTTGGTTTATTTGTTTGTACTCGGTTTATTCGCTTGATTCTGTTTTTGTCTCTCCCTTCAGTGTTAGGCTGGCAGCTGCCACTTCTCACTCCCTTCAGCTGCCTCCCTCCCAGTGTCCCATCTAGGAAGTTAGCTGTGGGGAGGGTCCAGGGGGTGCAGTAACAACCTTCACAGAAGAGGGAACCAAGGCACAGAGAGGCTAATATACCCAAGGGGCTAAGCCAGATCCAGGCCCCAGCAGTGTGTATTCCGAGTCCCTGTGCTAAACTCTTATGCTAAAATATGTAACTTTCTATAGATTGTGGTTATAAACATAGGAGGTGTCAAAATATGTATGAGCAGCATACACATCAACTCTAAGACCTTCATTAACTCCATTGCTTTATTTCTATTTTAAAAATTAAGAGCCTCTGGGCTTCCCTGGTGGCACAGTGGTTAAGAATCCATCTGCCAATGCAGGGGACACGGGTTCGAGCCCTGGTCCGGGAAGATCCCACATGCCGCAGAGCAATTAAGCCCGTGCGCCACAACTACTAAGCCCGCACACCTGGAGCTCATGCCTCGCGACAAGAGAAGCCCCCGCAATGAGGAGCCCGCGCAACACAATGAAGAGTAGCCCCTGCTCGCCGCAACTAGAGAAAGCCCGCGTGCAGCAATGAAGACCCAACGCAGCCAAAAATAAATTAATTAATTTTAAAAACTTAAGAACCTCTGCAGTCAATATGGCAAAATGTGAATATGTTAAACCTAGGTGACAGAGGCATGTGTGTCTTATTACGCATTCTCGCTTATATGTTCAAAATGCAAAATGATTGTAAAGCCTCTCTCCTCTCCCCTCCACCGACTACCGTCTCTCTCACCTGAGCCTCCCAGACGCACATGTTTAACAGTCTTTTCATTATATCCACAACTGAATCCATCAGCGTTCCCCCCAAACTCCCTGTGCGGCTTTCCCTTCTCCGAGCACAGCATGACCATCATTTACCTAATTAATCAAGTCAGAAACCTGGGCGTTATCCTGTCTGCCCTCACATACATCATTAATCCCTTCCTTTTCACCCCCTAAACGTGTCTTCGGTCTGTTGGCTTTTTTCCATTGACCGTCCCACCACCACTCAGTGAAGCCGCCTACACTGCCCCCCTGGACGCCTCCAGAGCCTCCCACCGGGCCTCCCTCGCCATGCTCACCCTACTCCAGACAAAGGGGACCCCATCATTCCCGTGCTTTTGAAGACCTTCGTTCTTAGAATAAAGTCCAAGTCCTTCACCGGGTGAAGGTCTGTCGTCTTTGCCACAAAACTGCCAGCTCAATGGGAGAAGACTCTGCTCCAGCTCTGCGGCCCCTCCCAGCACAATGCCGTGCTCACTGAAGACCTGCTCCATTACAGGAACCAGCATTACACTCCTGGGTCCCTAACCAAACTGCTGCACTTTTCACTCTTGGTTGCCCTGGCCATAAAAATCCAAGCTAGCTTAGAAAGACTGCAGATGTTTGGCTAGATTCATTGGGGGATTCTGCAGTAGCAATCTGCAACTAAATGTTCTAATGACTTTGTCTTATTAAAAACACATCCAGGGCTTCCCTGGTGGCGCAGTGGTTGAGCGTCCATCCGCCTGCCGATGCAGGGGACGCGGGTTCGTGCCCCGGTCCGGGAAGAGCCCACATGCCGCGGAGCGGCCGGGCCCGTGAGCCATGGCCGCGGAGCCTGCGCGTCCGGAGCCTGTGCTCCGCAACGGGAGAGGCCAGAGCAGTGAGAAGCCCGCGTACCACAAAAAAAAAAAAAAAAAAAAAAACACATCCAGATTCAAGTAATATTTGTGGAATGCCTTAGGTGCAAAAGGAGCTGTACAGAGTACTTTCACACGCTTCATGTTTTATAACATGAACAACCCAGATACGGTCACAAATGGAATAGCTTCACAAGTGACAAAAGTAAGGTGACGAGGCATAAAGCTTGTCCAAGGTGGCAAAGCTGGTGAGCGCAAAGTTGTTTCTCCAATCAAAAAAATTTTTTGAAAGAACAGAATTCTGAATTTTGAGGGTAAGACCGTAACACAAAGAGGTAAAACAACTCCCTTAATCGAAGTTTCAAGTCCTGACTCCAGAGTTTTAAGCGTGCCACACTGAATGCTATAGCACAGCAAAATCAGATGGTCTTTTGGTGAATAAGCTCCAGGAAAACCACGTTAATTCTTCCGCTCATAGGAGGACACACACCCACCTGTCGAAGGTTGATGTAGACTGCATTCTGGAGAAATTCCGAAGCTTCCATGCTCCGCTTTTGAATGGCAAGGACACGGACGGCCTTGACACACGCTTCTAGCTCAATCACCCCGGCATTCTTATACTGTAGGGTCAAAAGAGAAGAGGAGAGGTGTTCGTGTCAGGTCGCGCAGGCAGTACCACAGGGACTCAGTGACACGGAGCAGCACGTCCCCACCCAAGGTGGGGAATTTGTGTTTGAGAAAGTCTATCCCTTAAGGGGGCAAAAGGGGTTGGTGGGATTGAGTGAACCTATAAATGCCCATATAGATATGTTTGCACTCACTCAAGTAATACAACCAACAGTAGCTGGATATTTTACAAAATTTCAAAATGTTATCAATGGAAACTTTGCTATTCACTTCCACTTAATCTCCTGCTCGAAAACATTCTGAGACTCTCTCACACCTGCAGCTTTGATGCAGTGGTTGTCAATTCATGTTACTTTGTTACAAAAGTTCTAGCTCCTTGTATCACTGTATCCGGCCTCTCTTAGCACGGTTGATGTCTTTCTGGTTATCTCTCTGAGTTACCTGTTCCTGCTTCTCAGATCCTGAGAGGAAGGACAAATGAAGATCCATGAACAGAAAAGGTACCGTGGACTCCACACAGCCACTCAGTAATGACCCCGGCGAGAACGTCTCCAATCTCATCTTCACCTCTCAAGGTTCTGCACAAGGTGACATCCAGCCAGGAGAGCTGCCCTTGCCCATTTGAAAGCTGTGTGGCTCAGACGTGAGGACAGGCCCAGAAGCTGGTTCTGGAGCCCAGGCCCCCCTGCTCTGTGCCTTCCTCTTTCCCAAGGCCCCAACTCGAAGCCCTCCATGCTCCCTGTTCTTCTGCCCTTTTTATTTTTTTTTCCTAATTATCCTGAGCTAGAGTGGTTTTCATCTGATGTATCTGAAAAGACTTCCTGCAGCTGGGGAAGAGGCTTCTGAGGTAAATCCATGTTTTCTGGTGCCTGAAGAGCGCCCGAGGCTGAGAGACCCCCCACCAACACTCATTGAGGCATTAAATGCGCTGTGGAGTCAGCCACTCCCCAGCAAGTGTTTGCTGAGCCTCATGAAAACCACTCATGAAAATACAGTCTGCCCTCTTATCAATTATTGCCCATGTTTCTTACTAAAATTATTTGTAAGGTGGAAAAAGAAATTACTGTGCCAGAAAGAGCAGGTCTCCACTGTTTCCTCATTTCCAATATGTAACAGGCACAGAATTTGTGATATATTACATGTAATTTATCAAAGACAGCACAAAAAGAAACTATACTTACCTAACTACGAATACTGAAGTCAAAGTCTATCAATTTTATATACCATTTAATGACACAACAGAAAGAATCTAACAGGGACTTGATTTCATTGAAATATAATTATTTCCTTTCCTTCAAAACTCTTAAAATAACTTCTACTGAAGCGAAAATAGAAGTCAACTCGGTTTTTTTTCACATATTTTGGTTATAGTTAAATATTTTAAATATTACAATGAAATTTAAATTGCAATCATAAAAAACTTCATATATTAGTAGAAAGATATACAGAATCAATGGGAATTAGGAAAAGAACGGACATTTACTAAATGTCTACTACATACCTAGTCTTTTACAAGCATTCTCCTGGAACATAAGCTCTCTGATGCAGGGGCCCCCATCCTCACTGCTGAGTCCCTAGTAATCATCTACCAAGGCACCAGCATAGAACTATGCAATCAATATTTTACAAATAAATGAGGGAATTATCTCATTCAAGTCTAAAACAAACCCCTAAAATAAATACAAAACTTATTTACAGATAAAGAAAATAGGGTCCCAAAAAGTAAACTTTCTTGCCCAAGGTCACAAAGCTAGTAATTGGTGAAGGCAGGATTTGAACTCAGGTCTGTCTGACTCCAAAACTAAGGTGGAAATCCCATTCCATTAGGAAGGGTTCAGCACCACAGACAACCCTCCTCCTATCTTTGTTCAGATCTAGCCTTATATAGCCTTAGCATCCCATACGTAGGGATTTTATAGCCAGTAATTTCTTAGGTCTTATTTACAAAGTGTCAGCAGATAAGCAGAAAAGCTCTGTAAGAAGGTATTTCTAAGAATAAAACCAAAGAGAAAACCCGTAAGGAAAAGATTTACTATATTAAAAACATTTTTGACCACAACCAAAATGAAAAACCTCATAAACAAAAGGCAAGCAACATCAAGAAAAAGATCTGCAATATATGTCAATGACCGAAAAGAAGCTAATATCCATGATTTACAAAGAGCTATCACAAAGCAATAAGAAATGCTCCCTAATTTAAATGTATGCAAAGGACAAAAACGGATAATTCATTTTAAAAATGCAATTGGCTAATACGTGAACAATGTTCAATACCTCACTGGTCATCAAATGCAAACTAAAACAATGAAAAATGACTTTTGCTCATCATATTGGCAAATATTTTAAAAGGATAGTGTCTGTTTGTAGGAGAACAAACTGTTATAAAGCTTTTTAGAGGACGATACAGCAATGTATATGTAAACTCTAAAAAATATATGCACACTTTTTGACTCAAGTCCACTTCTGGTAACTGTTTCCTTTAAAAAAAAAAAAATCAGGGCTTCCCTGGTGGCGCAGTGGTTGAGAGTCTGCCTGCCGATGCAGGGGACACGGGTTCGTGCCCCGGTCCGGGAAGATCCCACATGCTGCGGAGCGGCTAGGCCCGTGAGCCATGGCCACTGAGCCTGCGCGTCCGGAGCCTGTGCTCTGCAACGAGAGAGGCCACAACAGTGAGAGACCCGTGTACCGCCAAAAAAAAAAAAAAAAAAATCAGCCCAAAAAGATTTATCCATCAGGGCATTTATCACAGCACTGTTTACAGCGGTGGAAAGAAAAATTGAAGGAAAATAATATTCAGTAATAGGGCTTCCCTGGTGGCGCAGTGGTTGAGAGTCCGCCTGCCAATGCAGGGGATACGGGTTCATGCCCCGGTCTGGGAAGATCCCACATGCCGTGGAGCGGCTGGGCCCGTGAGCCATGGCCGGTGAGCCTGAGCATCCGGAGCCTGTGCTCCACAACGGGAGAGGCCACAACAGTGAGAGGCCCACGTACCGCAAAAAAAAAATAATAATAATAATAATAATAATATTCAGTAATAGAGAATTGGTTAAATGAGTAATTCTACATCTTTTCATTCCCTGTTGGAGAAGGAATTTGGAGAGTAACTTGAAAGTAACCTATGATAAATGTCAATGTCATATCCAGTGACTAAATTTCCAGAAATCTTAACTAAAGGAATACTCATACAAGAACAAAAGAATATATGTACAAGAATGTTCAAACATTTTTTTCTAAGAGTGAAAAAGTGAAGATTCAATAATGCAGAAAAACACATAATCTGCCAAATGAAAAATGTAGGTCTCCACACAGTAAATAAGTACAGAATGCTCACCATTTTATGATACAGATGATATACACTGACAAAAAGAACAGAAAATAGATATTAAAAATGTTATCTCCAGGCTTCCCTGGTGGTGCAGTGCTTGAGAATCTGCCCACCAATGCAGGGGACATGGGTTCGAGCCCTGGTCCAGGAAGATCCCACATGCCACGGAGCAACTAAACCCGTGCGCCACAACTACTGAGCCTACGCTCTAGAGCCTGCAAGCCACAACTACTGAGCCCGTGTGCCATAACTACTGAAGCCCACGTGCCTGGAGCCCGTGCTCCGCAACAAGAGAAGCCACCGCAACGAGAAGCCCACGCACTGCAACGAAGAGTAGCCCCCACTTGCCGCAACTAGAGAAAGCCTGCACGCAGCAACGAAGACCCAACACAGCCAAAAATTAATTAATTAATTAATTTTTTTTTAAATGTTATCTCTGAGGACTTCCCTGGCAGTCCAGTGGTTGAGACGCCATGCTTCCACTGCAGTGAGGGGATGCAGGTTCGATCCCTGGTCGGGGAATTAGGGTCCCACATGCCATGCGGCGTGGCCAAAAAATAAAAAGTTTTTAAATAAAAAATAAAAAAAATTTTTTTAAACGTTATCCCTGAGTAGCAGGGCTATGATAGCCTCTTTTTCTCCTATTTTCAGACTTATTAAATTAAATACACATTATTTTTAATCTACAAAAACCATTTTTAGGCATATAGTATTATGCATTGGGGATACATGAATACTTACAGAAACAAATACTTAGGAGATACTGCAGCAGCATTACACAATGTAAAACAGGAACTTCTGATTAAAACAACACAGTTACATAAAGGATCTACAGAGTAAAATCACCTTGCTGTAATAGGAAATGGCCTCCTTATATTTGTCAATTATGTCTTCAGGGCTAAGGCAGTTCTTAGCCCGTCCAATCTCAGTGCTGGTATCTGGATTGATGCCATTAGTGGTGAGGGCACCTGCAAACCGAGAGAAAGAAAAGAAATAATCTTTTGCTTTTTCCGTCTTGTTTCTTTGTTATTTTAAAAGAAGGGCACAAATAAGATAAAGCTTGAATATTCCCAACTGAAATTTAAACAATGAAACCATTCTTAAAGTCTTCACAGCTTAGACACTCCCTATAATAGTCTTACCATCAAAGCATTGTATTAAATGTTAATTAACTCAGAATAAGTTTTCCTCCCTGTTGAAACTTTTTATTAAAGAACATGAAATGCATTATATAAAAGCAACATGTCTATAATAACTAGCTTAGTTGTCTTGACAGCAATGTAGTCAGTGTGCATTATCTCCCAGCACTAAGCTCTTCTCTTAATGCTAGCAAGAAACCACACTGCACCCTCAAATGGAGATAAACTATGTGAAAGTATTTTCTGAACTATACAGCACTAAAAAAACATAACTTACAAATACTGGCATCCTTTCTGAGGCTGTCATTTTCTATTTCTGGCCAACCCCTGTCAATAAGCAGAACCACCTAATTCCCTAGCCATCAAACTCACAGGGGTAAGAGTTCTGGAGACATTTCCGTTTATAGAATGTAACCAACTATACAGAGAACTCTGACAAAAAAAAGATGAAATACTCTGCTTTCAGAGAACACTCAAAAAATACTCTCGTAAGCCTCATAGCAGGAAAAGCTAGGCTTCTCCTAAGCCACTTGTTTATTTCAGGGACACTGAGCATCTCCAACAAATTCTGTTTCCCTCATGTCTACTGGGAGACTCAGGCACACATTTGCTGTTGATCTTAGAACTCACGGGGCAAAGGGTGTGTCTCACACGGCCCGCAACCTTCACACAAGCTCGTCTCCTCGGCTCGCTATCTAAACTTGCTCCCATTTTCTCACCTGCTCACCTGGTATTTTGTTATTCTGTACGCTGCCTCAAATGCTTTCTGGAACAAGACAGAAGAATGAGTGGATAGATAAATGGACAGATGGACAGGTGAAAGATGGGCAGATGGACAGAGAGACTCTAAGCAAAGAGGAACATAGAACAGTTCCTATGCAAAATCCTCTTCTAGTCAGGGAAGAAAGAACCGTAACAGAGAACTGGGAAGAGACAGGCGGCTTAGGATTTTGTGTTTCTACAGATTTTGTGAAAATCACAGCAAGAGATAAGAGGGTAGAACTATAAATAATAAAAGAAAAGGGCATGCATGCCTGAAAAAAATCTAAAATATTTACTTTCTAAAGAATAGATTCAAATCAGCAAGGCCCAATGACACAATCCTTGGGTCCTTACAGAATTGAGAAGTCCACCTCCAAGCCACAAAGCAGCCCTTTGGAGCACTGAGAATCTACACTGGGTGGGCATAAGGCCATCACAGCAAAAACTATGTTATTCTGCACTAACGAGGAATCAGAACCTATGTGGGGACACCCTTGCGTGTCCTCATTTACAACCCATGGCAGCGTTACGCGGGGGGGACTCCTAGTGAGCCCCGTTTCTGCAGGGGAGGAAGCAGGTCCTAAAGAGGCTGAGCATTCCTACTAGCTCTCCAGATTACAGAGCTGTTTACTCCAGAGCAGAATTCGAACCCAGGCCTCTATTTTTAACCACAGTACTTTCCTGCTTTGTGTGTTTTTCATGTTTACAATACCTTTGTTTCTGGCATGAAATAATATTTAATAGATAAGAGGTTATCCTGATTTATCTCATTAGCTCTAATAATCTGTCTTCATATTGTTGACTTTTACTCTTTTCCCTTGGAGAATGGAAGGGAGAGAGTGGGAGTCAGAACAAGGTGGGCTCTTCATTCTTCCTACGGTACCTCACCTCATCCAAGAAGCCCCCAACCAGGGAGAAGGAACAAATTTTCCCTCCATATTTAAAAAAAAAAAAAAGACACCACTAATAACGGGCGTTCCCTTAATGATTTACTTAACTCCAGCACAGAGGCCGGGGGGAAAAAGCATAGCAGAAACCCGGAAGAATATAACCTGTAAGAAGGTAAAAAGAGCATAGCTCACGGGAGAGCTTAGTGGGTCAGAATGATTTAATTTCACTCAATAAAAGAATAACACACTCTAAAAATACTAGTATGCAATGGATTTGATCTTTCTTGACACCTATAAAGTTTTGACAGCCCACATGTAACATTATTGTGAACCAGTGAAACAAGGAGTCTACAGACAGGAAAAATCAATGCCACAGGCAGGCTGAAACCCAGGCTAGAGGAAAGGAAAAGAAGGAGCATAGTTAAGAAGTGGGGAAAAGCTGAAAAAAAAAAAATCATCACAAGGGCTCCCCAGTATCAGTCCAACAACAGTTTAATAATTCATTCAAGAGAAAGTTACTGAGTTCCTATTATGTGCAAGATTGTATAGGAGGCACAAGCTGGAAAGTCAACAAAAGTAAAATGAAGCAGAAATAAGAGGGAATGGGACTTCCCTGGTGGCACAGAGGTTAGGAATCCATCTGCCAATGCAGGGGGCACAGGTTCGAGCCCTGGTCTAGGAAGATCCCACATGCCACAGAGCAACTAAGCCCATGAGCCACAACTACTGAAGCCCACGCGCCTAAGAGCCCCTGCTCCGCAACAAGAGAAGCCACTGCAATGAGAAGCCTCAGCTCGCCGCAACTTAGAGAAAGCCCGTGTGCAGCAACAAGGACCCAATGCAGCCAAAAATAAATTAAATTAATTAAAAAAAAAAAGAAATAAAGAGGGAATAAAACAGAGACAAATGACACAGGAGAAAGAAAGGCAAAACCATAAAAAGAGGAGAATAACAAGGGTAGCCCCCACTCACCGCAACTAGACAAAGCCCCCAAGCAGCAATGAAGAGCCAACGAGGCCAAAATTAAATAAATAAATAAACAAAAAATTTTTAATTAATATTAAAAAATAATAAAAAATAGAATTGTAAAGTTAGAACATTGCTGAAAAGCTATAAAAATACTCCAAAAAACAGATCAAAACATCTATATGTAGGAAGGCTGCCCCCCTGTCACACATAAATGCAAACTTATTTTTGTTCATTCATGGGCACTAAATTACTTTATCCAAAGCATAATATATATTTTTTAATTTTATTTATTTATTTGTTTGTTTGTTTATTTATTTTTGGCTGTGTTGGGTCTTTGTTTCTGTGCCAGGACTTTCTCTAGTTGTGGCAAGTGGGGGCCACTCTTCATCGCGGTGTGCGGGCCTCCCACTGTCGCGGCCTCTCTTGTTGTGGAGCACAAGCTCCAGACGCGCAGGCTCAGTAGTTGTGGCTCACGGGCCTAGTTGCTCCACGGCATGTGGGATCTTCCCAGACCAGGGCTGGAACCCATGTCCCCTGCATTGGCAGGCAGATTCCCAACCACTGCGCCACGAGGGAAGCCCCAAAGCATAATATTTTAATTAAAACAAATAATCAATACTACACTTCTCCTGTCAAATCCAGTTCATAAATTTACTCTGCTATGTAACCATAACGTGTCTACGATAGAGCTAAAATTAATGAAAATACCTTTGTATGGTTTGTGGAACTCTTCTCAAAATTCCAAGCTTTTAAAATAAATCTGAGCAGTATTTCTATATTATCTTTTCTCTTGTGAAACAACAGATACTGTTGTCAAAATTCTGTCATTACAATGATTCATGAGCACCACGCTCTAACTAATCTGCCAGACAATAAGGCACTATCTAGACACTGTGACCAAACAAAATGAAATATAAGGAAGACAATGACCCTATTCTGGAAAATTTACAACCTATGTCAACCCTGGGTTTTTCTTTCATTGGTTAGCAAAATAAAATAAATCATCTACTTCCTTAGAGCATTCGGTAGCCATGACTCTTCTTTTAGTGTAATGACCAAAAAAGAGTTAAGTATGACTTTCTTAGGTCAATTAGCAACAATCATCACTGGAGGGTAAGTAATGCGGTATTAACTGATAGCAATGCTGCCTACATTAGACCTAAAATAAAACTACACTGAGTTCTGCAAAGTATTATAAAGGAAGAGATGAGGTCCCTAATGAGAAAAAATTAGTAAGAAATCAAAGAAGTAATAAAGGCTTTTAAATTAACCATTCCTATAGAAAGGAATAGAGTATGGTGGTTAAGAGAACAGACGCTGGAGACAAATGTGTGGGTGTGAATTCCCACATCACCACTAACTAGCTGTACCCATAACAAGTCAATGAACTTTTCTGCATTTCAGTTTCCTTATCTATAGATTGCGGATAACAACAGTACCTACCTCCTAGAACTGTTGTAAGAATTAAATTGCTTTTAAAATACCTCAGATCTTAGATATGACACCAAAAGCACAAGCAACAAAGAAAAGTTAGATAAAGTGGACTTCATCAAAACTTAAAACTTCTAAGCTTCAAAGGACACCATCAACAAAGTGAAAAAACAACACACAGAATAGGAGAAAATTTTTGTAAACCATATATCTGATAAGGAACTTGTATCTACAATATAAAAAGAAATCTTGCAACTCAACAATAAAAAGACAAATAACTCAATTAAAAATGGATAAACGATCTGAAAAGACCTTTCAGTGATCCAGAAAGGATCTCATTCAGATTCAACGGAGAAATTAAACCCTTTACAGACAAGCAAAAGTTAAGAGAATTCAGCACCACCAAACCAGCTTTACAATAAATGCTAAAGGAACTTCTCAAGGCAGGAAACACAAAAGAAGGAAAAGACCTACAGTAACAAACCCAAAACAATTAAGAAAATGGTAATAGGAACATACATATAATTACCTTAAATGTAAATGGATTAAATGCTCCAGCCAAAAGACATAGACTGGCTGAATGGATACAAAAACAAGACCTGTACATATGCTGTCTACAAGAGACCCACGTCAGACCTAGGGACACATACACACTGAAAGTGAGGGGATGGAAAAAGATATTCCATGCAGATGGAAATCAAAAGAAAGCTGGAGGGCTTCCCTGGTGGCACAGGGGTTGAGAGTCTGCCTGCCGATGCAGGTTCATGCCCCGGTCCGGGAAGATCCCACATGCTGCGGAGCGGCTGGGCCCATGAGCCATGGCCGCTGAGCCTGCATGTCCGGAGCCTGCGCTCCACAACGGGAGAGGCCACAACAGTGAGAGGCCCGCGTACCGGAAAAAAAAAAAAAAAGAAAAAGATGCTCAATATCAATAGCTATAAGGGAAATCAAATCAAAACTACAAGGAAGTGGAGAAAACCATAATCTGAAAAGATACACACACCCCTATGTTCATTGCCGCACTATTTACAATAGCCCGGACATGGAAGCAACCTAAATGTCCCTCAACAGAGAATGGATAAAGAAGAGATGGTACACACAGACAATGGAATATTACTCAGCCGTAAAAAAAGAATGTAATAATGCCATTTGCAGCCACGTGGATGAACCTAGAGACTGTGATACTGAGTAAAGTCAGACACAGAAAGACAAATATCATATGATAATGCTTATATGTGGAATCTAAAAAAAGGGTACAAATGAACTTATTTACAAAACAGGAGTCACAGATGTAGAAAACAAACTTATGATTACCAGGGGATGTGGGGGGAGGGATAAATTGGGAGATTGGGACTGACATACCCACACTACTATATATATAAAATAGATAACTAAAAAGAACCTACTGTGTAGCACAGGGAACTATACTCAATTCTCCGTAATGGCCTATATGGGAAAAGAATCTTAAAAAAGAGTGGATATATGTATATGTGTAACTGATTCACTTTGCTGTACACCCGAAACTAACACAACATTGTAAATCAACTATACTCCAATAAAAATTTTTAAAAAAGAAAAATATATATATATATTATGGCAAACTTTTATGATATTTTAACATTAGTAAATATATACAAATAAAAATTCTATTTCCATTTTAAATGACAACAAAAAAAACCTACAAGGAGAAACCACTTCACCCTCGCTAGAACAGCTATAATCAAAAAGATGATAACACCCTGACCTGGGGCTCCAGGAGCCCCGAGGGCGGTTGCATGAGGCCGGCTGAGAGGGAGGACTTGGCTTGGCTTTGTCCCACTCCACTCTGAGCCTTCTCGTCGACTGGGTTTAGATGGCTCCCTCAAGGAAGGGTGGCGAGAAGAAGGGCCAGTCTGCCGTCAACAAGGTGATGACCAGAAAATACACCCTCAACGTCCACAAGAGCATCCCTGGAGTGGGTTTCAAGAAGCATGCCCCTCGGGCACTCAAAGAAATCCGGAAATTTGCCATGAAGGAGATGGGAATTCCAGATGTGCGCACTGACACCAGGCTCAACAAAGCTGTCTGGGCCAAAGGAATAAGGAATGTCCCGTAGTGTATCCATGTGCAGCTGTCCAGAAAACACCATGAAGATGAAGATGCACCAAACAAGCTCTGTTCTTTGGCTACCTGTGTACCTGTCACCATTATCAAAAACCTAAAGACAGTTCATGTGGATGAGAACTAACTGTTGGTTGTTAAGTAAAGTTATAGAACTGCCAAAAAAAAAGAAAAGTTAATAACAAGCATTGATGGGGACATAGAGAAATTGGAACTCTCATACACTTGCTGCTGAGAAAGTAAAACAGCACAACCACTTTGGAAAACAATCTGGCAGTTCCTCAAATGGTTAAACATTTAGTTACCGTATGACCCTGTAATTCTAATTCCTAGGCATATACATAAGAGAACTGAAAACGTATGTCCACATAAAAACATATATGAATGTTAACAGCACCATTACTCATAACAGCCAAAAAGTAGAAACCACCCAAATGTCCATCAGCTGATAAAGGGGTAAACAAAAAGTGGTCTATCCACATGGTGAAATATTATTCAGCAAAAACAAAACATGAAGTACTGATCCGTGGTACGACACGGACAAACCTTGAAAACATTATGCTAAGTGAAAGAAGTTGGTCATAAAAGACTACAAGTTGTATGACTCCATTTCTACGAAATGTCCAGAACAGGCAAATCCAGAGACAGAAGAGTGGTTGCCTGGGGCTGGGAGAGGATGGGGGAAATGGGCGGTGACTGATAATCTGTATGCGGCTTCTTGCTGGGGTGATGAAAATGTCCAGGATTGATGGTGATACACAACTCTGGTCATAGAGTAAAAACCTCTGTATATTTTAATGGGTAAATTGTATTAAAACTGTTAAGAAAAAAAAGCACCTCGGACCAGTGCCTTCAAGTAGTAAGTGCAAATTGCTAATTTTCGTTATAGGAAGAAGAAACTCCTGTCAACATTAAAATGGGAAAAGCAAATTTGAGTTAACTGAAGTTGGACAAAAGATCACTTCACTTGAAAGAGCTGTTGAATGTACATGCAGTATTCAGAAATGACAAGAAACAACAGTGTGACACCAAGAAGCATTCTGTTTCAAATGCCCATCAAGGGCTCAGAAGCTGAGCTGCTAGAAGTGATTGGAGAACTTCTTCCCGAGACGGTCAATCTCCTCCTTCTGACCTTTGAAGTGATTGTGGGGAAAGCAGGCAGCAAAAACTCTGAAACAGCTTCCTTCAAATAATTTATCCATTTAAAGTTCAAAAATAAAATGAAAGTGATACAATTTCGTGCTGGGTTTTCTACAGAGCCGAACAATTTTGCCACCCCGAGAGAACACTAGCAGAGACTAAGCAGAGTCACAGCACACTGCTCCCAGGAGTCGTGAAGTGATTACCCACCAACACATGTGCCAGGGTTCAAAGGGCAGAGAAGAAGAGACTAACGTCTGAAAGGCAGATGAGACATTGGCAAGTGAAGAGAAGGCTGCGGCCAGTCCTGGGACAAGCCCTGTGAGCAGAGGCTAGAAGGGCTCCAGGTGAACTGGTGGTGGTCGGGGGCGGGGGGGGGGTTGCAGAATCTCAACTCTCTCCTTGCTCTCCCTCGGGGAAGAAGACAGAGTCTGCATGCTTCATGCTTCTCACTTGGAACCGTGATAGAGGGCGTCCTGGGATGCCAAACCCTGGCTCTGAGTCCTTTCCTGCCAGCCTCACCCTCTCCCTGGACAACAGCCCCACAGGACCACCCTGACTTTACTCCCAGCACTCGAAACTCAATTTCAGCTCTATACAAGCTTATTTTGAAAAGTTTCAGAAATAAAAAGTATTATATTCCTTTTTTAATCTCAACATATGACTGATTTTTCTGACAGCTCTAAGCTACTTCTACTTGGTAAAGCACCTAATTCTCCTACGAGTGAATCCTGTACTTTCCATCAGGCCTAACTAGCCAGTCTGGGCTCGTTAACTTCTATTGCTCAAATACCAATACATCTAACACTGATTTCATCGTTCATCAGCTTTGGACGGGAGGTGAGGGAGTATCATTCAGTTCCTCAGCCCGCCCTCAACTGCTTTCTCATCAGCAACTCAGGTCTCCTAAAAACAAAGCAAAGTATTTGTTTTCCTTCCTCTAGGAAGGAAAACACTTTCCACAAGCTCCATCAGGAAACATCAGCCTAGAGAAAGAATGCAACACAAATGTTAAAACAAAAATCTACAAACCTGCATCAATTTCATTTCAAAATCAAGATACACAATGAGATGAAAGTAAATGTGTTGGTCACAAAGCATGCCTAAGCATGACCATCTGATTTCCATCCTTCAGAGGAAGGGAGGGTTTTCATCTTTTATTATTATTCTTTGTCATTGTCTGATTAAGGCAGAAAACAATAGAGCTCGTTATGAAATAATTAAGCACTGCAATAAAAGAGATTTTTGCTGTATTAATTACAGAAGGCATTAAGAGGGGAAAGGAAAACGCACCTCTGTAAAAAATGCAAAATGTCTTTCCCTGTTAAGAACACACATACAAAATGCAACAGAGAATTCAAATTCACATTGAGAGGAGCATAAGCCACAGAATCAGAGCAAAGTCATTACTATGAGTAAATTCAAAATTCACTGGACAGGCATGCTCAATGCATTCAGAGAATTTTAAAGGCACACTGCAAATCATTCACTTAACCATGCTAGAGGAAGAATTTCCCTCTTCGACAAACAACATAAATCAATAGGGTGTCCCATGAAACAAGGAACAAACAACAATCAGGTTTGTAACAGTTCTGATTTAAAGTTACTTAAATCAGTATGTTCCAAAGATCATAATCCAGAAATTTTAACCATTCATTCACACCACCATGAAACAAGCACTTAAAAAAATAACCAAAAGAAACTAAGCACATAGATCATGTACCTGGATCAATGAGAACTTCTTGTGCCCCTGGAAGAAAGAACAGATTATGGTCTTTTATTTGAAAAACAAAACTACTTTTAAAGATAACTGCTAAATCACATTTCATAATTCACATAGCCTCAAAAATGCTGAGACACTTGTATCTGATCAGAAAAGCAATTCTGAGCAACAGTATGTTACAATTCAGTGCCTTTATGCTTTAGAAGGAAAAAAAGAAAAGAAAAACTATTTCTCATATCCTGCACAAACTGTAAAGTGCTTCCCTATCTCTCTCCCTTCCCACTTTCCAAGCTTATACTCCCTAACTCTTTTGAAACAAGTATGAGAATTTCTTATTCCCACAAATAAGCCAAGTGACAGAAGAATATCAATTTATTTGTATAAATATACGCCCACACCTTGGCCTGGAGAAGAAAGGTATCAGAAGGCTATATGGAACTTATTTCTCCTTCCTAAAATCACACGCGTGCGCACGCACACACACACGTTCACACAGACACAGACACACATACACAATGATTTACTGGACATTTCACAAGCTAAGGATTTCCAACTTCTAGAAGATAGCTCTGTAGTTAGTTTACAACACAAAACAGTTAACTTCTTTATTATCAAGAAGCAAAGCCTTGATCATCTATTAAACCATCCAAATATCAACGGGACCCAATTAGCCTTCTCTATAGAATGTAATTTCCCATGATGGCAAAACATACCCTAAGAGGAACTGGGTTCATGAGTCCTGCTTGGGCTTCCCTGGTGGCGCAGTGGTTGGGGGTCCGCCTGCCGAGGCAGGGGACACGGGTTCGTGCCCCGGTCCGGGAAGATCCCACGTGCCGCGGAGCGGCTGGGCCCGTGAGCCATGGCCGCTGAGGCTGCGCGTCCGGAGCCTGTGCTCCGCAACGGGAGAGGCCACAGCAGTGAGAGGCCCGCGTACCGCATTAAAAAAAAAAAAAAAAAAAAAAAAGAGTCCTGCTTATCATTAGCTATGATCATTTTTTTTTTTCTTTTTTTGCGGTACGCGGGCCTCTCACTGCTGTGGTCTCTCCCGTTGCGGAGCACAGGCTCCGGACGCGCAGCTTCAGCGGCCATGGCTCACGGGCCCAGCCGCTCCGCGGCACGTGGGATCTTCCCGGACCGGGGCACGAACCCGTGTCCCCTGCCTCGGCAGGCGGACCCCCAACCACTGCGCCACCAGGGAAGCCCAGCTATGATCATTTTTAAACATGTTAACAAGATTCAGAAAGGTATGTCCCAATAACATATATTCTTCCTGAAAGAGCATGTTTTCAATCGTCCATAGAGAATAGGTCCCATGATGGTACTTAAGAGCTACTTTGTGTATTGCAATCTCCATTTTTACATGCAGACTACAAACCACTGCAATCTAGAAGCCACGATTATAATAAAAAGCAGGTGCTTTCTATTGGATACTGACTATATGCCAAACACAATTCTTGACAACCATCACGTGTGAGTGTCAGGGCAGCCCTACAAGGTAGATGGGGATGAGAAAGCCTGCAGTGCAGATGCGGAGCCAGGGACGCTGCACCATCACACACTCCACAACATGCCCACGACGGGTGCTGACAGATCTGCACCGAGGGGACACTGAGCTGTGTGGAAGCTTGGGGAATGTGAGATTTCCAGATAGTGCTAAAAACGTCCTGCTCAGTGAAAAACCTGGTCAACTATATTAGACTGTGCCATGTCCTTTGAATAGGGAATATGATTGAGACTTCTTCGATGCCTCAGAGTGATAATCCCAATCATCAGTCACTCGACCTCTTCGGGCAGCCAGGGATGAACCAGGCCCCATGCTCAGTACACTGAGACTGCAGAGCTTTTAAGGTTGCTCAAGGGAGTCTGTAAAACTCTTCCTGTCTCACGCCTCACCCAGGCGGTCAACTATCACCACCTGAAACGATCCTTTTCTGCCTTTTAAGCTAATCCATCGAATCCAATCTTTTCGAACAGCAAAGAACAAGCTCAACCACGAAAAATGGACAGCTTTTACCAGATGAACTTTAACATCTAACTGGACTCCCTGGAAGCCCTTTCCTTTTATTAAACCCACTTCTAGGTACGCGACGGTCTACTGACTGGTCGACTTTGCTATCTGATTATCTGGCCTACTCAGAAGGCTTCTCACCTCACTGTGTGTGTGAGGGGGTGGGGAGATAATAATTGGTGCTGTCTGAAGAAACCACAGTGAGACAAAGGAGCACCCTCCAGCCAGGGCCCCACAGACAGCAGTACCTCAGTGTGCTCAGAGATTACATTATCAGCATCATCAGCCTCCAATGGACTGATTTCACATCAACCAAATTCATAAGCGACTGGTGTAAGAAAACCAGAGGCCGGGACTTCCCTGGCAGCCTGTGGTTAAGACTCCACGCTCCCCATACAGAGGGCACGGGTTCGATCCCTGGTCAGGGAACTAAGATCATGCATGCCGCAGGGTGTGACCAAAAAAAAAAAAAGAAAAGAAAAGAAACAGAGGTTTAACTTATTAATGTAACAGCAGACATAAAATTATCGATCAGACTAAAATATCGGAGTTCAACAATCACCACATTTGCTCCCCAACGGCCCAATCCTACACAGGAGGCCACATGGCAAGCAAGGACAGATGCAGAGCAAGAGGGATGTCCTACATTAACTTGATGGACTAAACTTCTGTTACAGGGACAGACCTGCTGCCTAGACCACAATGAATGCTGGTCACGGTGCATGGACAGTGGCCGAGGCACAGCTGTGAGCACTTGTGTAACTCCTTTTCCCACCCTTTCCAGGCTGACCGATGGACAGATGTACATAGAGATCCACAGACAGGGCGATACCTCTAAAAACCCAAAGCCCATCTCTGAGAGCCTGGAAGCCAGACTGCCAGGGTTTAAATACCAGCTCTGCCACTTACTAGCTCTGTGACCTTGGTCAAATTACTTACCCTCTCTGTGCCTCAATTTCCACATCTGTAAGGTTGGGAAAATAATCAAACCTACCTCACTTGGCTGTTGTGAGGATCAAAGGATTAAATTAGTTTCTGCAAAGTGCTTAGAAAAGTATGCACCACATTTTAGGTGCCCAACAAATGTTAACTATGAAGCATACCCCGCCTGTCTCCCTTCTAATCATCTTTAATGTTTCCTTGCTAGTTTAAGCCACAGAGGACATCCTTATTTCTCTATTTATAAACTCCTGGGGAGCACCCTTCTGTTCCACTCCACGACCTGTTCAAACCGAGGGAGGGGACGCTTCCTCCCCACTCCTCTGGGCCATGAGGAGGGCTTCTCCCTCAACACTCCTGACCCCTGGCCCACGGCTAGCCCTCCTCACACAAATGGAGTGAGGAGTGGGCTCAGGGAGTCTGGGAGACAAGTGGGGCACGGGAAACCGTTCTTTCCCCCCGGGTGCTGGCCACCCTCAGGAAGCGCCCAGGATGCTCAGCTTTGTGACATGAGAGCCCTGAGCATGACGGGGACAGGTCCCCTCATAGGAAGGCCCACTGTGGCCCAGAGCTGCCTGCGACTGCGTGAGTCTCTCTAGTTCCAGGATAGGGTATTAAGACACCCATTTCCCCGAAGCCCTAAAGTCCATGGAGAATGTGGCTTTACCAGTAAGAAAGGAGATGTTTACCTCCCGCTGCCTCCTCTCTCGTCTCATCTCTCAGTTGGCTGGTGGAGAAAAGAGGAGTGTAGTTACTGGGCCCACTTAGGCCCCAACATATACTAATTAGCCAAAAATTCTGCGGCTTAACATTCAGGGTGACTGTATAACAGCCCTAATTCTGATGCTGCTGCTAAATTATGAGTACAGGAAGTACTGACCCTCTTCAAATATTTTACTCATTTCTTAATTGGATCTTTCATCATAAAACCAGCTTTTTCTATTTTAATTCCTTAGTAATTGCTAAAGACTACATAAAATGATGGCTTCATACAAAACAATAGCTAAGGGTTTGAGCTCTTTTGAGATAACCACTGTGCTGAACACTTTACATAATTTTTTTTTAATTATTTATTTACTTATTTATTTTTGGCTGTGTTGGGTCTTCGTTTCTGTGCGAGGGCTTTCTCTAGTTGCAGCGAGCTGGGGCCACTCTTCATCGCAGTGTGCGGCCATCTCACTATCACGGCCTCTCTCGTTGCGGAGCACAGGCTCCAGACACGCAGGCTCAGTAGTTGTGGCGCACGGGCTTAGTTGCTCCATGGCATGTGGGATCCTCCCAGACCAGGGCTCGAACCCGTGTCCCCTGCATTGGCAGGCAGATTCTCAACCACTGCACCACCAGGGAAGCCCTACATAATTTCTTATTCTCACAATTCTACAAAGCAGGTATAAGCGTCCCTATGTTACAGACAAGGGAAAAACTCAGAAAGAACTGACTCAAGTTCGCATGGCTAAGTGGTAGCATGTGCATTCAAACCCAAGTCAAAAAACTACGCTCCTTCATACAGCAACGAAATCACCTCCCACTAATTAACACACAGCAATGGGTTCAATACTCAGGGAGTTCAATACATTTTTCAGCTTTAAGGTGCTCCAGGGACCACTTCTATCTGTTTTATAAAATCATGGCTCACTGGTTTCTAATACTGGAAGAAAAGTACAATTTCGCCATTGTTTGCACAGCAAGTCTGAAATTTTCACACTGAGATGATAGAATAAAAAGAAGATATAACTAGAATAATTTGTCCAGGTATCCAGACATAATGAACACTGTGCTATCCTGAAGCATTAAACAAAGAAGTCAAATTAAAGGAACGTGGGTTAAGTCTTCTTCCACAAACAGGAAAATTAAGACTTTTAAAAGGTGCAACAGCGCCACCTATGGCCAAAAAGGCTGTCCAGGTTGCTGTAAAAGATACAACACAAAAATTGCCTGTATAATAAGAAACGATCAGTAAGGTTTTTATAAATAGGATGCTCAGAGCCTATAACTAAAAGCTTATCTAGCTCATAACTGAATTCTGCTTCAGGGAAGGGAGTGGTATTCAGTATGTAATCTGAAATTGTTAACACTCCTGAATATAAACAAAAGACATAGGCTCATGGAAATTAATCTTAGAAGTAGGAATCCAGTCCAGCCTCTTCATTTTACAGACAGAGAGACTGAGACCCAGGATCCATCCTCCTAGCAATCGGCAGCAAAGCCCTCCTAGTCCCTTTGTTTTACACTAGCTAGCTGTACTAGCTCTATATTCATAAAAGTCATGTCTGCATGTTTCCAACAGTAGATAATCTGTCTTGCAAAATACTTCCCAAAGAGCATTTAACTACAAATCATACAATTTTGTTGAAATACAGAACACTTATTTATATATTAAAATAAAGAGGGAGGGGATATGGGGATATATGTATACATATAGCTGATTCACTTTGTTATGCAGCAGAAACTAACACAACATTGTAAAGCAATTATACTCCAATAAGGATGTTAAATAAAATTTTTTTTTAATTTTAAAATAATTTTAAAATAATAAATAAATAAAATAGCATGAGCTCCACTTTTATTCCCTCTATAAAGAAAAAGTGACAGATGTCAAATCAACGTTTTGATTATTTACCTCCCCCAGCAGCAAAAATACCTGCTCAATCAAAAAAAGCAGCATTCTCCTAGCATCAACAAGGCAATTCCTTAAAAGATAACATTCCGTCTTTATCTTGCAAGAGGACACATGACCCACTGCCATGATGATGCTCAGATCTGGATTGTGTAAACTGTCAACACGTCATTAAATGTACAGCTCTCTTGTCTCAAAAAACTCATATAACTGTGCCTTGACTTCTAACAGGCAGAATTGTTCTCAGAGCTTTCTGAGATGCTCTTCCCAGGTTTTATAAAATCCTCAAATTTGGCTTGAATAAAATTTTCCATTTTCTTTCTTAAAAAATAAATAAATAAATAAATAAATAAAACTTATTAAGGGTACAGGAAGAAAAAATCAAAACTTTCTTCAATCACAAAAGAGATAAGCTTATTCTCTGAAAATAATCAATACTGATTTTTCTAAACGTAAAGGCTGTGGTCAAATTCCTAGCAATTTAAAGGTTCTAGTGGATGATTACAAGGCAATATGAACTCTGAGTTGTAAAAATATACATTCTGTACAAATAATCTTCAAGTTCTTCAGCTGAAGACAATTTAGCTAGTCCCTATCTTACTAGGATGACACTCTCATCAAAACTTCATACTGGACTAAAAAAATTAACCGAATCCTTATCACTTTAAGTCATATTATATATATCATATGAATATACACACTGAATATGCATCAGAAATAAACCACCCTCTTCAGTATTCAGAGCTGATCCTTCTAAACTATCTGTCATTGTGACAGCAAATTTTTACTGAGAATCTCTTGGGTGCTTTGTGCAAGGTATCTAACTCACAGTCTGACTAGGTAAATAACATTATTCAAATTTCACAAATGAGGAAATATATACTTAAACCATAAAATCAACTTAACATAGTCATCATAAGGAAAGAAAAGAGTAAAGATTTTTACTTTCTCTCAATTTTCAGTGGCTTAATCTTTTCCTCCGTACTAAAGACTACATAAAAGCAGTTCAGTCTTTGTAACTTTTTCTCTCGACAAGCTCACTAGAGAAGAACAAGCGGTAAGTTATTAGCAATGGTTGGATTTTCAAAGCTCACTTCTCTTTTGCACTGTAATCATTTTTTATGTTTTTTTTAGTGCTTCCAGAGTTAAAATAAAAAATACTAACTTTGTAGGTCATTAGCTGAGAATAAAACACTTGTGAAAATGTACAATGTTAGTCTATGCCACTCTGTCTCATATTCCCACTGATACCTCTTCTTTCAAGGCCTCGTCAGGTTGAGATCACTAAAATCAGTCATTTATGAACTCACAGGAGTTTGGGAAACCAGTCAACGGGAGGCTGATTAGAGGAGCAATTAAGGATGCGTACTGTGCGGTCACCCCAGCCTGGTTCCAGCCCCGAGTCTGCCGCTGCCAGTTGCGTGATTTGGGGCAAGTTACCCCATCGCTTTAGACCTCAATCCCTCACCTGCAAAAAGGAGTTACTGATAACTACCCTCAAACACCTGCTATGAAACACCTGTAAGGAAAGCATTTAGCACAACCTGGCCTAGGGTAGATGCCAAATCATTCATAGCTATTTCAATAATTCGGGATGATAATGCTTACTATTAATAAATGAAGCTAGTCCAAAAAGTACAAATAACCATAAAGGAGAAACATTTGTAAGTCAATAAGCATTTCCTTTTGGATTGATTGCAGAATGTCCTATTGATTTTTTAATAAACCAAGTTTTGAATAACCTTGAATACTCTGAATACTAAGAAAGTGAAGTTTTTTTAAAAAAATTTAAACAAAAGGAGAATTAAAGCAAAAAGACTTAGGGAGTACAGAATTCTTTTTTGAAACTAAATTCAGTTTTAAGAGGGGGGAAAATTCCCTTTTCTCAGAGGAAATCTTGAAAACTATGTAAAGGGGATCTGAGATGTCTAGAGTCTTTTAACACTATTCATGAATTCATATGACCAAGTCTTAAAACTACCTGACAATCAACAATAATAATACTGATAACAATAATGGCTGCTAACATTTATCCAGCACCGGCTGGGACTGTTGTAGGTCCTTTATATGTGTATCTCATGCAGCCTTCACAAGAACCCTCCGAGGTAAGCACAATTATTACCTCCCCCACTTCACAAATAAGGAAATTGAGGCACAGAGAGATTAAACTTGCTCCAGGTCACATGGGCATTAAATGACATCTGTAGCCTGCTATTTTGCTGGTGAAAAAGGAACCTGAGATATAAATTCAAGGGAGAATATTAAATAATCAGTTTGGTCTGGTCTTCACCTCAAAGAGTAGATACCATAAATTCCTGATGTGAGATGAGGCTGCCACTACAAACTGACTAATCTTGAAATTAATATCCAAGATGAAGCAACATATATACTCATGATAGCAAATCCGTTCATGGCTCTGGACCCTTTAATGCCTGAAAGGTGGTAAAAATCATTTCCAACCTAAATGCCATCAGCGCTGCTCTTCCAGCTCTCATCCAAGCTTCACTGGATGTTCTTCTCCACAGACTGTCTTCAACAGTAAAAAGTTCTCAAGTATTTCACACCACGCACAGCTAAATAAAGACATTTCTCTACTGCAGACGGAGCACTTCTTCAGGCTTAAAACTTTCTTTGCCCATCTTCAGCAAGGGGAGAAAGTGAAACATCGCCCTAAAAAGGCTCCAGAGTCTCACTAATCACACAAGTAGAACAGTCTCAACGCATTATAACTCTTCAAGTAGCAGGGAAAGAATAAAATAAAACAACCTTCAACAAAAGGCACCCCCAGGGAGAGAGCAGACTTTCTTCTAAGGAGAAGATAAAACAGCTGTCACCTGTGTGTTGGATATTTTAGCACTTGGCCGCTGGCGCGAGGGGACAAGAGGACCTGAAATGCTGGAATCTCATAGCAGAGACAGCAGTTACAACAACACGGGATAAACACAGGTGATGAGCACCGACGGGAGGCATCTCAAGTCAGAACTGAAGCCCAGGAAAGCAGGGAGCAGAGACATTCCCGTCTGAGGACTTTCTCTATCACTTCTCAGCCCGCTTTACGTTCCTCTCCAATAACTGAGACCCCACTAAAACCGTTAGGAACAGTCTGCTGAAGGAAGAGAAAACATCTTCAAGGACCACCAAAGAGTCATCTAAGCAGTTCTACAAAGAGTGCACCCAGATTCAGACTGAGTGGCTACACTGACTGGCTCATAGAGGTCGTCTCTGCAGTCTTTGCTGGTGACGGGGATGGTATAATTCAGGGGAAAAAGACATTGAAGGCATTTCCCCATCCAATACACATCAACGGCCGTGGGCCTTCTCTTTGGGGGGAAAAAAATCTGTAAAAATCTCATGGTTCAAAAAACACCTAGTAGTTTTGTGTATAGCCTTGATCTCTGCATTCTTTGTTATTATCTTCGTGACCTATGCGGTATGACAACTACATCCTGAACATTTAAGGCAAATTCATTTATTAAGGGTCAAAAGGGTCAAGTTCATTCAACAAGCATTTGTGGTTCTGCTCCTCCAAAGATGCATTTTTACTCTTCATAGGTGCTAACAAACATGAGCAAATCAAACTTCACGCATTAAGAGAACTTCATCAACCAGAAAAATAAGAAACAGCTCCGAGGGCCCTGAATTAGCTGTTAAAATTGACATCTGGGACTAACTTCACCAAACACACAGAAATTATGACAAGGATCCAGACAGAGAACTTCAAAGACAGCCTACCATGAAATTTTATGCAACTGGTCCAGAAATCAACCCATCGTTGTAATCCATTAATATCATTTGATAAGACTCAATAAGATCAATACATATTCAATAGAATCCGAAGACAACGTCTCACGTGCAGGATTTCTGACTCAACAGATTTTATATTTTATTTAAACATCACTCAACCTTCCCTCAGAGGGAACAGTAACAGGTAACTCCTGCTTGCTTAAGGCCTGTAACTGAGTCTAGGATGGAGGCAAGAGCAGAGCTTACCTGGTCGATGTCTGTTGGCTGCTTCAGCAGGAAGTGAGCTACCCTGGAACCTTCGAGCTCCAGTTTTACCACCAGTTCCACCAGGATAGTGATAGATGACAGAAGCTGAACATAACCCTTCAAGGGCAGCTGGGCATTAAAATAAAAGTTCAATTAATAAAGTTAGTGGCCCATCCTTAGCAAAAATTGCAGTGACTAAGAATGATTTGAACGGCTTGATGATGTGGAAATGCCAATTTTTCCACAAAACAGAGATCAAACCTACAGATCACTGGTTTTGTTATAAACAGGAACACGGCCCCTACTGTGTTTTGCAGGCCCGTGTCAAAGGTGGCAGCGCAGAAAACTCTGGCGATGCTCAACGCTTCCCTGAGGGGCTGAGCACATGTGAGACAGGCTGTTCATTCATTCATTTAACCAACAGTTTAGTTCACACCGTGTGGCAGGCTCTGTGCCAGATGCTGACATTGCAGACAGGTGTAGAAGTGCCCTGGATCGAAAATATTTTTAAAATCATACCACCGGAAGAAGGACCAGAATACCTATCCCCATCATTCACCCTGAATGCATCTATCCCATTTCGAACAAACACCTAGCAGGCCTGTCTCCTTCTCAAAGGCAGCCACACTGAGTTGCGGCAACTTTTCATGCTTCTATCACTGGCAGTTAAACCCTAAGAACCTTGGGCTATGCTACTCGCCTCACAAGTTGTGCTGCAGTGTTCATCTTTACCCAGTAGCTCAGTGGTTCTCAAGCTTTTTGGTCTTAGAACTCCTTCATGCTGAAAAATCAGAGGACCACAATAAAGAGCACTTTTTTTGTGCAGGTTACATCTACAGATATTTACCATATTCGAAAATAGAACTAGAAGAGGATTTAAATATTTATGTGCTCCTTCCTTTTAAAACAATAAAGAGCCCATAACATGTTAACATTTATTTTTTTGTTTTTTGGGGTTTTTTTTTTGTGGTACGCGGGCCTCTCACTGTTGTGGCCTCTCCCGTTGCGGAGCACAGGCTCCGGACGCGCAGGCTCAGTGGCCATGGCTCACGGGCCTAGCCGCTCCGAGGCACGTGGGATCTTCCTGGACCGGGGCACAAACCCATGTCCCCTGCATCGGCAGGCGGACTCTCAACCATTGCGCCACCAGGGAAGCCCTATCTTTTTTTTAAATATCTTTATTGGAGTATAATTACTTCACAATGTTGCGTTAGTTTCTGCTAACAAAGTGAATCAGCTATATGCATACGTATATCCCCATCTCCCCTCCCTCTTGCGTCTCCCTCCCACCCTCCCTATCCCACCCTTCTATGTGGTCGCAAAGCACCGAGCTGATCTCCCTGTGCTATGTGGCTGCTTCCCACTAGCTATCTGTTTTACATTTGGTAGTGTGTGTATGTCCGTGCCACTCTCTCACTTCGTCCCAGCTTACCCTTCCCCCTCTACGTGTCCTCAAGTCTACTCTCTACGTCTACGTCTTTATGCTGTCCTGTCCCTAGGTTCATAAGAACCATTTTTTTTTAAGATTCCATATATATGTGTTAACATATGGTATTTCTTTTTCTCTTTCTGACTTACTTCACTGTCTGTGACAGACTCTAGGTTCCTCCACCTAACTACAAATAACTCAGTTTCATTTCTTTTTATGGTTGAGTAATATTCCATTGTATATACGTGCCACACCTTCTTTATCCATTCATCTGTCAATGGACAGTTAGGTTGCTTCCATGTCCTGGTTATTGTAAACAGTGCTGTAATGAACACTGTGGTACGTGACTCTTTTTTGAATTATGGTTTTCTCAGGGTATATGCCCAGTAGTGGGATTGCTGGGTCACATGGTAGTTCTATTTTTAGTTTTTTTAAGGAACCTCCATACTGTTCTCCATAGTGGCTGTAACAATTTACATTCCCACCAACAGTGCAAGATGGTTTTCTCCACACCCTCTCCAGCATTTATTGTTTGTAGATTTTTAATGATGGCAATTATGACCGGTGTGAGGTGACACCTCATTGTAGTTTTGATTCCCATTTCTCTAATGATTAGTGATGCCGAGCATCTTTTCACATGTTTCCTGGCAATCTGTATATCTTCTTTGGAGAAATGTCTATTTAGGTCTTCTGCCCATTTTTGGATGGGGTAGTTTGTTTTTTTGATATTGAGCTGCATGAGTTGCTTGTATATTTTGGAGATTAATCCTTTATCAGTTGCTTCGTTTGCTAATATTTTCTCCCATTCTGAGGACTGTCTTTTCATCTTTATGGTTTCCTTTGCTGTACAAAGCTTTTAAGTTTCATTAGGTCCCATCTGTTTACTTTTGTTTTCATTTCCATTTCTCTAGGAGGTGGGTCAAAAAGGATCTTGCTGTGATTTTTGTCATAAAGTGTTCTGCCTATGTTTTCCTCTAAGAATTTCATAGTATCTGGCCTTACATTTAGGTCTTTAACCCATTTTGAGTTTATTTTTGTGTATGGTGTTAGGGAGTGTTCTAATTTCATTCTTTTACATGTAGCTGTCCAGTTTTCCCAGCACCACTTATTGAAGAGGCTGTCTTTTCTCCACTGTATATTCTTGTCTCCTTTATCAAAGATAAGGTGACCATATGTGCGTTGGTTTATCTCTGGGCTTTCTATCCTGTTCCATTGATCTATATTTCTGTTTTTGTGCCAGTACCATACTATCTTGATTAATGTAGCTTTGTAGTATAGTCTGAGGTCTGGGAGCCTGATTCCTCCAGCTCCGTTTTCCTTTCTCAAGATTGCTTTGACTATTCAGGGTCTTTTGTGTTTCCATACAAATTGTGCAATTTTTTGTTCTAGCTCTGTGAAAAATGCCATTGGTAGTTTGATAGGGATTGCAGTGAATCTGCAGATTGCTTTGGAATGTACAGTCATTTTCACAATGTTGATTCTTCCAATCCAAGAACATGGTATATCTCTCCATCTGTTTGTATCATCTTTAATTTCTTTCATCAGTGTCTTATAGTTTTCTGAATGCAGGTCTTTTGTCTCCTTAGGTAGGTTTATTCCTAGGTCTTTTATTCTTCTTGTTGCAATGGTAAATGGGAGTGTTTCCTTAACTTCTCTTTCAGATTATTCATCATTAGTGTATAGGAATGCAAGCGATTTCTGTGCATTAATTTTGTATCCTGGTACTCTACCAAATTCATTCATTAGCTCTAGTAGTTTTCTGGTAGCATCTTTAGGATTCTCTATGTATAGTATCATGTCATCTGCAAACAGTGACAGTTTTACTTCTTCTTTTCCGATTTGGATTCCTTTTATTTCTTTTTCTTCTCTAATTGCTATGGCTAAAACTTCCAAAACTATGTTGAATAACAGTGGTGAGAGTGAGTAACCTTGCCTTGTTCCTGATTTTAGAGGAAATGGTTTCAGTTTTTCACCACTGACAACAATGTTGGCTGTGGGTTTGTCATATATGGCCTCTATTATGTTGAGGTAGGTTCCCTCTATGCCTACTTTCTGGAGAGTTTTTATAATAAATCAGTGCTGAATTTTGTCAAAAGCTTTTTCTGCATCTACTGAGATGATCATATGGTTTTTATCCTTCAATATGTTAATATGGTGTATCACACTGATTGATTTGCATGTATTGAAGAATCCTTGCATTCCTGGGATAAACCCCACTTGATCATGGTAAATGATCCTTTTAATGTGCTGTTGGATTATGTTTGCTGGTATTTTGTTGAGGAGTTTTGAATCTATGTTCATCAGAGATATTGGCCTGTAGTTTTCTCTTTTTTGTGACATCTTTGTCTGGTTTTGTTACCAGGGTGATGGTGGCCTCATAGAATGAGTTTGGACATGTTCCTCCCTCAGCTACATTTTGTAAGAGTTTGAGAAGGATAGGTGTTAGCTCTTCCCTAAATGTTTGATAGAATTAGCCTGTGAAGACATCTGGTCCCAGGCTTTTGTTTGTTGGAATATTTTTAATTTGTGATTCGTCTGTTTATATTTTCTATTTCTTCTTGGTTCAGTGTCGGAAGGTTGTGCTTTCCTAAGAATTTGTCCATTTCTTCCAGGTTGTCCTTTGTATTGGCATATAGTTGTTTGTAGTAATCTCTCATGATCCTTTGTATTTCTGCAGTGTCAGTTGTTACTTCTCCTTTTTCATTTCTATTTCTGTTGATTTGAGTCTTCTCCCTTTTCTCCTTGATGAGTCTGGCTAATGGTTTATCAATTTTGTTTATCTTCTCTAAGAACCAGCTTTTAGTTTTATTGATCTGTGCTATTGTTTCCTTCATTTCTTTTTCATTTATTTCTAATCTGATCATTATGATTTCTTTCCTTCTGCTAACTTTGAAGGTTTTTTGTTCTTCTTTCTCTAATTCTATAGGTGTAAGGTTAGTTTGTTTCAGATTTTTCTTGTTTCCTGAGGTAGGACTGTATTGCTATAAACTTCCCTCTTAGAACTGCTTTTGCTGCATCCCACAGGTTTTGGGTCACTGTGTCTCCATTGTCATTTGTTTTTAGGTACTTTCTGATTTCCTCTTTGATTTCTTCAGTGATCTCTTGGTTATTTAGTAGCATATTATTTAGCCTCCATGTGTTTGTATTTTTTACAGTTTTTTTCCTGTAATTGATATCTAGTCTCATAGCATTGTGGTTGGAATAGATACTTGATAGGATTTCAATTTTCTTAAGTTTACCAAGGCTTGATTTATGACCCAAGATATGGTCTATCCTGGAGAATGTTCCATGAGCACTTGAGAAGAAAGTGTATTTTGTTGTTTTTGGATGGAATGTCCTATAAATATCTATTAAGTCCATCTTGTTTAATGTGTCATTTAAAGCTTGTGTTTCCTTATTTATTTCCATTTGGATGATCTGTCCATTGGTGAAAGTGGGGTGTTAAAGTCCCCTATGATTGTGTTACTGTTGATTTCCCCTTTTATGGCTGTTAGCATTTGCCTTATGTACTGAGGTGCTCCTATGTTGGGTGAATAAATATTTACAAATGTTATATCTTCATCTTGGATTGATCATTATGTAGCATCCTTCTTTGTCTCCTGTAATAGTCTTTCTTTTAAGGTCTATTTTGTCTGATATGAGAATTGCTACTCCAGCTTTCTTTTGATTTCCATTTGCACGGAATATCTTTTTCCATCCCCTCACTTTCAGTCTGTATGTGTCCCTAGGTCTGAAGTGGGTCTCTTGTAGACAGCATATATATGGGTCTTGTTTTTGCCTCCATTCAGCCAGTGTATGTCTTTTGGTTGGAGCATTTAATCCAGTTACATTTAAGGTAATTATTTATATGTATGTTCCTATTACCATTTTCTTAATTGTTTGGGGTTTGTTTTTGTAGGTCTTTTCCTCCTCTTGTGTTTCCTGCCTAGAGAAGTACCTTTAGCATTTGTTGTAAAGATGGTTTGGTGGTGCTGAATTTTCTTAGCCTTTGCTTATCTGTAAAGGTTTTAATTTCTCTGTCGTATATGAATGAGATCCTTGCTGGGTAGAGTAATCTTGGTTGTAGGTTTTTCCCTTTCATCACTTTAAATATGTCCTGCCACTCCCGTTTGGCTTGCAGAGTTTCTGCTGAAAGATCAGCTGTTAATGTTATGGGGATTCCCTTGTATGTTATTTGTTGCCTTTCCCTTGCTGCTTTTAATATTTTTTCTTTGTATTTAATTTTTGATAGTTTGATTAATATGTGTCTTGGCATGTTTCTCTTTGGGTTTATCCTGTATGGTACTCTCTGTGCTTCCTGGACTTGAATCACTATTTGCTTTCCCATGTTAGGGAAGTTTTCAACTATAATCTCTTCAAATATTTTCTCAGACCCTTTCTTTTTCTTTTCTTCTTCTGGGACCCCTATAATTCGAATGTTGGTGCATTTAATATTGTCCCAGAGGTCTCTGAGACTGTCCTCAATTCTTTTCATTCTTTTTTCTTTTTTCTGCTCCCTGGCAGTTATTTCCACCATCTTATCTTCCAGCTCACTTATCCATTCTCCTGCCTCAGTTATTCTGCTATTGATTCCTTGTAGAGCATTTTTAATTTCAGTAACTGTGTTGTTCATCACTGTTTGTTTGCTCTTTAGTTCTTCTAGATCCTTGTTATTTGTTTCTTGTATTTTCTCCATTCTGCTCCAAGATTTTGGATCATCTTTACTATCGTTACTCTGAATTCTTTTTCAGGTAGCTTGCCTATTTCATCTTCATTTATTTGGTCTTGTAGGTTTTTACCTTGCTCCTTGGTCTGTATCATATTTTTCTGTCGTTTCTTTTCTTTTTTTTTTTGGATGGGTGGTGCTGTATTCCTGTCTTACTGCTTGTTTGGCCTGAGACATCCAGCACTGGAGTTTGCAGGCAGTTGGACAGGGCCGGGTCCTGGTGCTAAGATGAGGACCTCCAGGAGGCCTCACTCCAATTGATATTTCCTGGGGTCTGAGGTTCTCTGTTAGTCCAGTGGTTTGGACTCGGAGCTCCCACCACATGTGCTCGGGCCCAACCTCCAGCCTGGGAACCAAGATCCTGCAATTTTCGTGGCGCAGTTAAAAAAAAAAAAAAAAACAGAAAGAAAGAAAAAAAGGAGCAGTACAATATCAAAGAATAAAAAACAAAATAAAATTAGAAAGATAAAAAACATATTAGGAAAAATAAAACTATAATTGAAATAACTGCAACAAGGTAAAATGAAACCACAACAGAAAAAAGAAGAAAAAAAGGTGGGGGGGGGGGGAACAAGCCAAAAGGAGAGAAAAATAACAAAGTATAAAGAATAAAAATAAAATTAGAAAAACAAAAGATTTGGAAAAATAAAAATATAAAAGAATCAACAACAGTGAATCAACAAGGTAAAACAGAACCCCAATCTAAAAGAGGGAAAAAAAATAACTCTTAGCTCTCGGGGTGGTGTTTAGGTGGGGGTGGAACTTAGCCAGGGCGGGGTTTAGGGTGGGGCGGGACCTAGGCGGGTGGGGGGTTGACGTTCAAGCATGGGGCAGGGCCTCTGCTTAGGACCTGCCAGAAGGGGAGCGGTAGCACGTGGAAAGGAGGGTCTCTGGAGCGTGGGGTTCCAGGAGTTTGGAGGTGGGGCCCTGAGTGAGGGTGTGTGGGTGGGGATTAGGCCCAGCATGTTGGAGGGGGTCTCAGAGGGGGTCTCCGAGTATAGAGGTGGGGCCCTGGGTGGGGGTGTAGGGGTGGGGCTTGGGCTCTGCGCCGCAGGAGGGAGGCTCTGAGGGCAGAGGATTAGGCCTGGGAGCCCAACAGGTGGACAGGGAAAGCACTGGTTGTGTTCCTTTCCGTTCCTTCGTGCCCCTTCCCCACTGTCTCCCCCAGGGTCTCCCCCATCCCCACTGGACCCCTAACCGTGGGTGGGTCCCGCTGGGTGTAGGAACTCCTCCCCTTCCCCAGCCGCCCCTCAGCAGTGCCGTCCCGGAGGTCCGGCCTTTACTTTTGCTCCCCCTTCCCTCCCTCCCACTCCCTCAGGACCCATGTGGCTGGAGGGGGCCTTGGTGCTCAGAGGATCAGGCCCGGGATCTCAGCAGGTTCCCAGGGGCCCAAGTGGGCAGGGGAAACCTGGCTCCCTTTTGATCCTCTGCCCTCCCAATGGTTCCCCAATTTCCCCCTTCGGGCGCGGGGTCCCTTCCCCTCCCCGAGCTACCCCTCAGGGGCTCCAGTCCCGTCCCACCTCCACTTCTCCTCCTCCTTCACTCCCCCCACGCCCCACATCCTAGCCGGTTGCTGGAGGTTCCGCCCATCCCCTTAGGTGTCCGTGGTCCCCCACCGGCACCTGGTAGGTGCCCAAGCTGTGAGGAGACGCATCCTCCTAGTACGCCATCTTGACCATGTTAAATTTTTAAAGGGGTGTTTTTTTGTTTTTGTTTTTTTTGGCTGTGTTGGGTTTTCATTGCTGTGTGCAGGCTTTTCTCTAGTTGTGGCAAGTGGGGGCTACTCTTCATTGTGGTACACAAGCTTCTCATTGCTGTGGCTTCTCTTGTTGCAGAGCACAAGCTCTAGGCACAAGGGCTTCAGTAGTTGTGGCACGTGGGCTCAGTAGTGTGGCTCGCGGGCCCTAGAGTGCAGGTTCAGTAGTTGTGGTGCACGGGCTTAGTTGCTCCGTGGCATGTGGGATCTTCCCAGACCAAGGCTCGAACCTGTGTCCCCTGCATTGGCAGGTGTATTCTCAATCACTGCGTCACCTGGGCAGTCCCGACCATGTTAAATTTTTATGAACAACTACGTTTCAAAACAAAAACAATATGCTGGAGGAGGGGCACTGTTTGCATTTTTACAATTTTACATGAAATTTCTTTCATGTCTGGCCCGAGACAAGTGTGCCAGATACTCGAGAATCTTGTGAGACAAGATTCTCACACCTGCTTCTGCCCTCAATCTGCTGTTATGTCACACGTCCTGGAGCCCCCCGGAAACCCCACTGTGAGTTTCTGAGGGACCAAGAGTGAAATAAGCTGGCAGCACCCGGCACCACCCACTCCACCCAGCCTTCACAGGAACCTGACCTGCCCATTATCACTGGGTGGGTCAGGTGCCCGGTGGCATTCTTCCCGGATAAGCAGCCAACCTTCGGCTCGACTCCGCCAGTCCACAGCAAGTCAGTACAGACCTCTCCTTCAAGAAAACAAAGTAAAACTCCTACTCACCTTTCCCCTCCTACTGAATCCTTTATCTGTTTCTTGTTTCTTTTCCATCTATTCCTTCTCTTTCTCACTTTTATCTCCCTATCCTCTTTAAGAAGCCAAATTATGAAATTTAAGTCCATTTTAAGAATTTATCTTTTGTGTGTCCTATAGGATGCTGTTGATCTTCCACTGAAGAACCTGGTTACTTCTTTCTGACTTGTATTTACCACAGTGGCTGACGGGCCCTCTGACTGAGCTGTCAGCCTCTTCCAGGAAAGGACCCTGTTTCAGCCCTCACTTGTGCCACATTTATTTAACAAGCACTCACAGAACATCTACAATATACTAGATGATGGACACACACAGACCACGCCTCCCACTCTCACCTCCAGGACATAGCCCCTGAAGGAGAAAAACACGCAAACAGGCAGTCCCAGCACAGAGGATAAACTCCATGCAGACAGGATTCTGTACAAGACCCGCGGGCACCCACTGCGTGGAGGGGTCAGAAGAGGCTGTCCTTGGAAGCAGGTTTTCTTTTTTTTACATTTTTTAAATTGAGATATAATTCACATACCGCAAAACTCACCCACTTAAAAGTGTACAATTCGGGAGCTTTTGTATATTGACAGCTGTGCAACCCTTACCACTATCTAATTCCAGAACCTTTTCATCACCCCAAAGAAACCCCATGCCCACCAGCAGTCCCTCCCCATTCTCCCCTCTGCCCTGCCCCAGGCAACCAGTAATCTGCTCTTTGCCTCTAGATTTGCCTATTCTGGACAGTTCAGATAATCAGAATCATATAATATGTGGCTTTTTGTGTCTGACTCCTTTTACTTGACATGATGTAATCAGGGTTCGTCCATGTTGTAGTGGTATCAGTATCTCATCTGTTTTTATGTCTGAATAATGTTCCACTATATGGAGAAACATTTTGTTCATCCATTCATCACCTGACCTATGGAAGAGGTTTTGAAGAATGAGTGTAAGAGGTGACTGACATGGGGAATGGCATTCTAAGCAGAGGGCAAGATGTGCTTTTAAAAAAAAGGGCTTCCCTGGTGGCGCAGTGGTTGAGAGTCCGCCTGCCGATGCAGGGGACACGGGTTCGTGCCCCAGTCTGGGAAGATCCCACATGCTGCAGAGCAGCTGGGCCCGTGGGCCATGGCCACTGAGCCTGCGCGTCCGGAGCCTGTGCTCCGCAACGGGAGAGGCCACGACAGTGAGAGGCCCGCGTAGTGCAAAAAAAACAAAAAAAAACAAAAAAAAAAACAAGGAAATTCAGTGTGTTTTTGAGGAAAGTGCATGCTTGCTTCAGCAGGGCTGCAGTGCAGGGCTGGGTGGGGAAGTAGCAGGAGATAAGGTGAGACAGTTACCCCGGAAGACTCCCCACTGCAACCAGCTCAGCTGACGGCTTCCCCTCCCTCTCCATATGTTTTTAGAGCCATTGTTTCTAGGTTTTCTCGTATTTCAAGTAGCAGTTGCTGTAATTACATATGTGATCATCTTCATCAGATAACCTTACCTCCAAGCCACAGAAAGTCATTCACTGAGCGAAGCAGCTCCACGGACATATGGTAATGGACCAGGGAGTCCTGCAGCATCCCAGCCTGCAGGCACAAATCCCCCACATGCTTCCGCATGCGCCCTTGGCACCGCTTCTTATAATGTCTACAAAGTAAAATGCACAGAAATGTATCATTGCTAATGCCCGACTTCTGCCCCAAAAGCACACTGGCTAAGCACTTTTCAATTCCCTCACTACAAAAAAATGCTAAGAAGGCAACCTTAGGCTCCACAATTGAAAGCCAGCCACCATCATTGCCAGTTTATGAGCAAAGTTATTTTTTAAACCTAATAGGATACATGTATTTCACGTGGATAATATTAGAGCAGGCTTTCTCTTTTCAAATTTTCCGATCACAACATTAGCACAAGAAAGTTTATGTTTCAGCTTTTTAAAAAAATCAATTATCTTCCACCTTCTTAACCTCAAACCTATTATTATTTTATAAAGAGAGCTATGCTGCACATTATAAGCCAACTGTTTGGCTTTTGCAAACAAGACCTTTATCGTCACTATTTCAGAGCAAGCTTTAATGATACTTTGAGAGGTGGGGCCTGGGATCCTCGCTAACAGCTCTTTAAATATTGGCAAGGATGTGCTATTAAATAATGCAAAAGCTTCTAACTCTGTATCAACTCAGAAACCAAAGAAACTATACCAAAATCTTGCTTTATCATTTTTAAATATTCCTATTCTTTTGAATATTAAATTTCTTAAAAGATTTTTCAAGAAAAACAGCAGCTGTATTAAATTTCCTCTCACCAAGAAAGCAATCTTATCAAGAAAAAAAACCCCTATGTTAATCCAAAAGATGTGAAGTTTCTAGCTAAATGAAAGTACAGATCTCAGTACAAACTTAAATCCCATCAGATCTAACTCTGGAATGTAGCTTTTCTGTTCCAAATGTTCGCTGAACTAAGATCATCACATAACACAGAGAAGGAGAGAAGAGGAAAGTCGGCTTGTCCTCCATCTGTTTTCTTCCCAGCCACAAGGCGCTGCTAGGATGGCCCCCGCCAACAAGCCCTCCCCGTAAGAAAATACTGCATCTAAACTGCCCCGCCATCCCCAAGCACACCCTGCCATCATCCCTCCCCCACTGGTCACCTCAACAGCCCTCTAATGGTCTTCTAATGACCCTCCCACTCTGTACCACCCTCCCCTTCATCCCTGCTATACACACACACACACACACACACACACACTCTCTCTCTCTCTCTCTCTCTCTCTCTCTCTCTCTCTCTCTCACACACACAGCCAGAGTGGCCTTCCCAAAGCACAAATCTGATTAGGTCACTCCCTCACTTCAAAGCCTTCAAAGTTTCCCCAGTACAGCTCTAGCCCCACCCCGCCCCGCCACTGCCTCCTGCATTCCCCAGCCTTACCACAGTACCGAGGTCCCCAGTGACTGCAGGGGCCACCTGACCCTTCGGTCTAGCTACTTCCCACTCACCTTAGGGCTCATTTCAACTCAGTTTCTCAAGGAAGCCTTCCCTGCCTCCAACCTCTGCACCTGTGGGCCTCTCCCTCCCAGAGGTGGGCAGTGCTTGGCCTGCTTCCTTGCTGTGTCCTCCTGTTCTAACCAGAAAAGAACTCAGCATCCAAATGCACATTTTCCTCCTCCATTACCATGACTGTGGACTTTTAATACGTGGCTCGGTTTACAAATACCACCATGATGTTGACTCAATAGATCCTGAATCGACTTTTTTTCAGTAGACCCTACTCCTATCCTGTTAGATTAAAATTTGCTTTAAAGCATCCCGTCTTAACTCTCCAAAAAAAGTAAATCATTACATCTTTGTATGAGCTGACAAAGGTGCACATCTACTGTAGCAAAATACAGCCCAGAACATTTTCAAAAATAAAAAGTGCAATCATTGTGATCAGAAACAGTTGGTTTTGAAAATACAGGATTTTTACAAAAAGGAGTCAGCTAAATATGCTCATAGTTTTTCATATTAAGGTCATACGAAAACAATATAAAAAATATAACAATAAACAACAAAACAATATAAAATATTCTAAATTATATAAAAATAGAAGGAACCCTAATACTTTGGAGAAAATCTCCAAAATACCATACAAACAAAATTCTATCACAGATTTATATAAATTAAAGTATTTAACTCTCAAAGTACTATATGCCCCAAGACTGGGTCATCTCCAGATTATGAGCAATTCTGTTCCAATCCTTTGAAAACACAGTAAGAAACAGATAAAGGAATTAAGACAATTCGATTTGTAGTCAGCTAAACTACAAAATACTTTAAACTAAAATATTTTAAGCCAATTTTGGAATTTAGAATATAAGCTTTCTCATCAAAATTCTTTTTCCAAAAAGACATGGATCCTTCTTTCACGAATCATTTGAAAATGGTAATGTCACGTTTTTTAAGTCTCTCTAAAAGTTCAGAGTTCTTATATATACATTATTAGAATAGACACATTGTGTGACCATTGAATATGCTTATGGATAAGGAAAAAAAACATACAAGCAAACAGTATGACGAAGAAAAATAAAACATGAAGCCACAGTGGCAAATAAATGTAACATTAACACAAAATGCAAATATTCAAAATATGCCATAATTTGTTGTAAATTTCAAAACTAATGGTGAATTTCAAAGCCATGAGCAATAGAACTTAGCCAAAAATGTGAATATGCTCTAAATACTTCAAAGGGTTATTTCATTACTCTTACAAGTTATAAACACTGGGTTAAAGGAACTGGAAATAAGGATTGATAGAAAAATGAAAAACCCGATAACCCCTAAGTCATAATGGCCTCAAATCAACCATAACTAAATCACAGGCAAAGACCTGCCAGCCTCCCCAGATAAAGGGAAAGGCATCCTTTCTAGAAGCTGTGCAAAAATACCTAACACACAGCCTCAAGCACTGTCACAGAAGGCGTTCACACTGCACTTTACACTGAGGACAATTCAACTACAGATATACGCTGTATTATTCTCATGACTTCTGATCAGATAAAAGAAGAAAATGTTTCATATGTGTGCAATTTGGGTACTATTTATGTGGCTTGTGGAAAAAAAGGGCTTGGTATATTCTAATCCAAAAACTAATTTACATGCAAAGAATGTATATATTCAAATCCAAAGGAAAACCAGAGCTGCTCAACAATAGTTTGCAATTAAAATCCAAAGGAACTTTGATAAAGGTAATCTTATTTTTTCTTTTTGGTGTTATATAGCTTTAAAGATATTTGCATAATTAAGTGATAGCTACAGCCCATGATTTCGCACTAGCATATTATGGACTGAGGAAACCTAGATTATGTGCATTGCGCATAAACACACTGACAGGCGCCCCTTTGGTGGAGCTGAAGTTCCAAAGTAGACAACTTTATGTTGTAAGACAGCTCTGAATAGGAAATAAGAAATGCAATGTTCTGTACTCAATTTCAGATAGTATATGGGCCATTAACTGATTCTACATCTGGTCTTATGAAATCTTCCAATAAATCATCAATGTCGATTTCCTCCATCTGAACTGTTTTATGCTAACGCTGGATATTTAACCTTCACTCCATAGAGAAAGCCCAGGCCTACCCTGCAGCACAGTTACATTCTGCTGAGGAAAGCAGATCAAGGGAGGGCTGGACAGTTTCCATTTCAAGTTCGGAAGTTTCTAAGTCTGATTTTGCACCTGTGTGTCATTTGCAAGCATGTCATCATTGGAGTGAAATGAAGACCTTCAACCCTGGGATGTAAAGCACGCTGATGCTTCCTAACCATCAGACAAGTCTGAGCTTCATGAAATAGACCTGCAGCACTTAAGTCAGAGACTTTTTCTGAAAGGCTACAAAACTGATCCACTTTACCATTCCAGATGTAACAGGGAGGTAACAGAATTAGTAGTGAGAACACATCCTTGAAAGCCTGACAAGGCCGTGCTTGAATGCTGCTACAGCGTTTACTAGCCCTGTGACGCTGGGCTAAGGAACTAAACTCTCTGAGAAGGCTCCCCACTCTGGAAAAGGGGGCTGCTACCCCCCACCTCAGATGGCATCGATGTGGCATGAGTTAAATATGTAGGTGGGGAGGCTGACTGGTGCCTGATACAGAGCCTTGCTAGTTTCCCTGCCCCACCCTTCTCCCCTTATAAACTTGCATATTCCCCCTAATAAGTATCAAGCCCCTGGGATAGACTGTCCTATTCTTTGTATCCACCCGTGTAGTGCCTTACCCTTAGAAGGATCAAAAAAGAACTGCTTCCTGCATAGTAACTATCAATGTTCTTAAGAGATCTGGATTTTTTAAAGTCTATTTTGAGGGGAAAGACTATTCCAGAACTATCCAACAACCCTTCCACACATCAGCCCCTCCTCCCAACGCCCATCCCCTCCGTCCTCAGATCCCGTCTGATCTGCCTTGTGTCCGTGGGGAAGATAGTCCACTGGACCGGCAGGGCTCCACACCACCCCAGGCCTTCCTCCCTCCCTCCCAGAAGACCCCACCTTCTCCCGACTGCCACGCCACTTCAACTCCAGCTTCTGAGTCTAGGGAGCCATGGGAAAGGCCCTGCATCCAGGGCACAGCCCAGCCATCACAGGATCCCACCCTATGTTTTCCAACCCAGATGACCTCAACTTCTTGCACTTGCTACACTTACTGCTGTTTTGTCCCCCCAACCCCAGAATGTGATGGAGTCTTGCAGAAAGTCTGGCCTATCTCGATGAAAGATGAAGGGTCCACATTTGGACCAGAGCATTAAAGGAGAAACAAGGCCTCCTGGCCAGCCTGGTGGTGTGGCAAAACCCTTCCCCAGGGGTGATATGGACCGGGGGGAAGAACGCAAGGTCCTAGGTCAGCCAAAGCGTCTCCCTTCACAGCTGACCTCGGGTGATGGAGTTGCAAACTAATGACATGCCCATGAGTGGCAGAAATTAGCGTCAACAAATAAAGAATCAGCTATTTCTTGCCAACATGGGTTAAAAGTAAAGGCTGGTGCAGGTAGGGCCTATACATCGGCTAAGGTAGACCACAGACCTGGCTCTGAACACTTATTGGCTAAAGCAGAGAGGAAGCCATGGTCACTTAGAGAGGTCCTTGTGTCCACCAGATCCAAACGAACTAGCTATTTAGGAGAAGGACATATTTTTCTGATACCTAGAAAACCTGCCCTCATAAAGGGGGCAAAAGAGTGGCATAGATTTTAGACTAGCCTCTGCCCCTTTATGACGGAAAGTTGCTCAAACAAAGTAAAGTAAATGGCACGGTCAAGGTGAAAGCAAAAGTAAACCTGGTGTCCGCTCCTCCAACAGCGTCCCTCCACGGCCAGCAGACCCCCAAGCCAGTCACCTCTTCACCGGTGACCACTGGCCAGTAAGCACCACCATGCACATCACCAGCGACAGCCAAGAACCGCAGGCCTAATGCATTCATTTAAAAGCCAGAATCAAGCAAGGCGTGGCAGACTTTGACTTCCAAGTTAAAATATCCCGTGGAAACCCCGCGGCAGCCGCTTAAATCAATTAGCAACTCACTTCCTCAAAACAAACAAACAAAAATTAATAAGGGCTCATTTGTCACCAAATATAAGGAAGACCAAACAGGTTCCCCAAAGCAAGTGTTTGAATAGCTATCAAACACCAGTGGGTTATGTGCTAAAAAAGCGAAAATTTGAAAAAATTAGAAAATAAAAAGATGATCAGGATAATACATGGATCAAGGCAGCAGTTAAGTTTTTGTTTTTTAAAGCGATGAAGGCGGTAAGAAGGCAGCACAGAGGGAAATCTAGCTATTTTCAATGTAACACGTTCACAGCCTACCTTTTCAGACCCAACAACATACTCACAGGGCGGTATGAGAGAAAAAGAACAAAGGAAAAGAAAAGAAAGAGGAACAAGCAAAAATTAGAAACACACCAGAACAAAAATAACTTTGACGGCATGGTCAAGAATTGACGTGGGCTCTGATGAGGCCAGGGGCACACGCGGACGTTCAGTAAAGCCCACCCACACCTACGGCCCCTGGGAAGGCTGGGGCCTCAGGCTGGCGGCACCTGCCGTGGAGCCTGTCAGCGCCGCAAACCAAAACTCCACCTACATCTAGACGTTTCCTTTTGAGCCACAAAATGCAATCTCATTTCAGGTTGGCCACTTTTTATGGCCCCTACCAAGAGCCGCAGGAGAGTCAGGCCCTGTCCCTGCACCTAACTGCTGTCTTAAAACTTAGATAACTGAGACCAGTGAAAGCAACAAGGGATGAACAGTGACTGGAGGAGAATGTGTCTGAGTTGAGGTCACTGGCATCATTATCTCACTGAAGTGCATATGATGGCTGAGTGTTTATGGTACCGGCGAGAATAGAATGGACCCACCAGGAGGCAGGTTTCATTTGCTCTGCGTAAACACTTGGGAATAGGATCAGCCACCGTGCACCAAGCACAGTATCCTGAAACTAGTTATTCCTGCCCAATTGTGAGCACAGATTTCAAAAGGCAAAAACAAACTGGCCTTCTCTGGTGGGTCTGTAACCTCAAAGCCAAGAAGCTGAGGGGCAGAAATGTCGGCAGTGCCTCGTTTGGCAAGGATACGGCGCTGGTCACGGGGTCAGGGCAGGGTTCCTGGCTTCAGCCACTCACCCACCGGTCTGTCCGGGGAGGGGAAGGCAGTCCCTGCCGAGGCCGCAGGCACTGTGACGCTGTGTGCCCACGAGGCCCCACCTCGTGAGGGACGATCACCACGGCATCCACCGCACCTGACGCCCGGGGCTCAGCGGAAGGCGACAGGTGCGGGGACGAGCTGGCCGGGAGCGGCCTGGTGCTGGTAGCTCTGCCCCTCGGCGGTGCCTGGGCTCCTAACCCTTGCCACCTCGGCTCCAAGGAGCAGAAGGGGAGCGCTGGCATGTAGATCACAGGGTCCTGCGTAAACTAAGTACGGATCACGGGTACGACGTGCCTTGCCCTTTCCTTAGACCACACAGACACAGGTACGACGTGCCTTGCCCTTTCCTTAGACCACACAGACGTGTCCGGGTGAGGAAATGAAAATTCCTCCAGACCCTGCCAGGCGCCACCTGCAGCAGTGGCTTGGGGACTCTGTGCCTCTCACGCGTAGGGCTGCCTGGACTTTTTTCCTCAATTCTGTGACATCTTCTCCTCTAACTTATCAACAACCAGAAAGTCGGGTCTGACCTTAGGTAAGTTCAGGAAACCCTGAGCACCTGCTCTGCAGCGGGCACTGCGGCACCCACGCCGTGTCCCCCATCCTCACCTGGGAGACCATCGTGCGACCTGTACAGAGCGGGGAGGGCAGACTCAGGGCCCAGGGCCCAAGGCCAGGAGTGACACAGCTACCCGTGCCCTCCCCAGCAAAGGGGACCGCCTCTCGGCAAAGGCGTGCGTCTCACCTCCTCCTGCAGGAGGGACACCGCACTGGCCGCACAGGGAAGCAGAGCAGAGGGCAGAGAGGGGAAGCAGGCGGCCCGGCAGAGCTCGTCTGCAATTCTGGTGACTTAATCACGGGGACAAAGTGAGGACTGAACTTTCCCTGCTCTGTCTGACACTCCCTGAGACACAGAAACCATGAACACACTGCGTGGGGAGCTCTGTGGGAAGCCCCTGTGGCATTTCTGACACCCTAAGCACAAGCGGGGGCTCCGGCGCTGCCGTGGCGTGGCCGCCTGGCAGGAGGAGGACCTGAGCCCTGCAGGCGCCCGGGGACCGGGAGGCAGGAGGCACGCCCGACCCCCAGCTCAGCTAGCACCTCATTCGGCCGCCTCTCCGCGCTCAGCACCTCATCTGCACGTTGAAGGGAGGAGGCTGAACAACAGTCTTCACACTGTGCAGGGGGGGCAGCGCTGTCCAACAGGAAGACAACGTGAGCCACGTAAATAAAGTCTTCTAGTTTGCACATTTAAACAAGTGAAAACCAAACACTCGCAACTGATTTTAATAACGTGTTTTATTTAATCTAATACATGTAAAGTGTTATTTCAACATGTAATCAATAAAAAAAGAAATACTGAGATCGTTTACCTTCTTTTTCCTAGACTAGCTCTCAGCGTCTGACGTGCATTTTACCTACAGCACGTCCCGGCTCAGACCAGCCTCCTCCACAGTCTCAGTGACAGTGGTTACCCTACTGGACAGCGCTCCAGGGGGTCCCACCAGGGCTCCCAGCTGAAAAGGGGCAGTAAGTGTCCACACGAACCCTAACAGGATTTCCCTGAACCAAAGGCGCTCCCATTTTTAAAAGCCTGAAAACCAGTGGACTGCACCCTTTTCCCCCCACTGCAAGCCTACGCTCCCACTTGCTTCTCCCTTTCTGGATGTCGGGAAGCAGCCCACGCTGAGGAGCCTGGGCTCCAGGCACACTTACCTACTATCCGTGTCCAGTCCCACGAAGTCCTTCTTCTCGAAGGGGACGCAGAGGAGCGGGATCTTGTCCCCGGACTTGTCCGTGGCCCTGTCCAGACGCTTGGACTCAAGCACAATGAACAGCGACTCGATGAAGTCCTCGACCCTCTTCTCCACCGTCCCGCAGTCCTCGTAGCCGGGGTAGAAGGCCACGTCGGTGCGCGGCTGCTCGGCGATCTCGCCCTGCAGCCCGAAGACGAAGAGCCGCGAGTCGTACAGCGTGGAGCCGTAGATCTCCTTCTGCATGTGGAACTTCTCGAAGGTCTGCGGCCAGTCCTTGGCCGAGAAGCAGTCCGTGATGGTGACGAGGCCCACGGCCTTGCGGTGGGTCTGGAAGTCGCCCCACTCGTTGTTCTCGGGCGGGTAGTGGTGCCGATAGCGGATATAGAGCACGCGCTGCGAGTCGCGCACGCTGATCTGGCTCACGGACGAGATCCTCTTGTAGATCTTGAAGAAATTCTCCTCCGAGACGATCCCCACGGGCTGGACCACCACGAGGAGAGTCTGGTGGTCCTCAGCACACTGCATGTAGTCAGGGACACTCATGGTGAAGACCCTGCCCAGAGAGAAAAAGAGGCTTTGAGGTGCACCAGGTTTTGCAGGCTGCCGGCGCACTCGGGGATGCGGTGACGCTGGCGTCCACCAGCTGGAAGGCAGGGTAAGCCCCAAGCAAAGCTGTGGGGAACAGTCTGTCCTCGGAGTTCTGCATATGGCTATCACAGCTCTTATCACAATCCCCTGCTCTTGGACCAGGCTTGGAGCTCCTGCAGAAAAGGGGCCATCTCTTGTTTTCTGTTTCCAACACCTGGCCAGGCGCCAGGCACTGATGTGGAGTCAGTGCTCAAAAAGCTGAATAAATGAATGAACAACGGAAGGAACTGCTTCCCCAGCCCCTCAGCAGAATAGAATGAAAAGAACCACAATGGAATCAGATGGTCTGGACTTGAACTCCAGTCCACCTGAGCTCCTGAACTGAAAAATAATGGCGATAATAAAACTTGCTTTCTAAGAAGATATCTGGACTGAGGAAGGCTGCAAATGCAAAGTGCCAGGCACACTGCCTGACGTAGAAGGAGAGGCTATACACAGCTACTATCCTGCCTTTATGAACTGTGTTTCCTTGGGAGAGTTTTAATAACCTCTCTGAGTGAATTTTGTTAGACATAAAAAGAAAGCAACATCAACAATACTCAGATTAAAATTTAAAAAGAAAGAAAGAAAACAACATTACCTGATTCTCGGTACTGTTGAAGAATTCAATTAGATAACCCATTGGAAAGCATCTGGCCCATAGGAGTTAATAAATGTTTGCTGAATGAATGAAAAAACAAGCAAATGAATGCTGCCCCCTTCCACAGACCATCATAATGGCACTGCCCAGAAATGTGAAGCCTACGTTCCACCCCTGACTCTACACTAACAACGTCACTGACCTGGGGCAGGCCTGTGTGCTTCTTTAAACCCCAGTTTTATCATGAGTTAAAATGTGGATAATAACACAAACCTCAAAGGGTTAGTGAGTCAATATTCTGGTTTTAATATTGTACCATAACTTTGCAAGACAGTACCATTAAGGGAAACTGGGCAAAGGGTCCATAAGCTCTCTCAATATTATCTCTTACAACTGCATGGGAATCTACATTACATCTCAAAATAAAAGTCTAATTTTTTAAAAGGCTTTTGAGATTAAATTAGCTCATTGTATCAAATAAGGAATACACCGTACAAATAGGGAAACACCTAGCCCGTGAGATACACTCAGTAATTCTTTCCACTGACCCCACTGGTCTCTCCTACTTCAGAGTACAGGGGTGGGTACTCACAGCCAGAGGCCGCTGTACTGTGAAGCTAACAGAGCTAATGGCCCCCACTTGCAAGAGCCCCTTCCATGGCCCTATAACTCATTTTGTATTTGTAATTGTGTTTTCTTTTTCTTGACTGGGAACTCCAAACGACATAGCCTTCGGGTCACCAGAACCTGACTACAGAGATCACGACAGCAGCCCTCCCAGATGAGACAATAAAAACAAAAGGGCAAAAATAAATGAATAAATGAAATGAAAAAATAAAATAAAAGGCCATTTCCACTAGACCTCTGAGTAAGTCCAATGGCAGGGATTTCATCCTGGGCTGAGGGGAAGAGGACTGGGGAGGGAGGTGGGAGCAATTTGGGGCACACAGATCCTGGGGCCACCTACCCCATGCTGGACTTCAGAGTCAACCCTCACCCTCCAGGAACTTCACGACACACCTGGACAGAGCAGCAGGAACAAGATTTTTGTTTTGTTTTTTTTCTTAAGAAACCTCTGACCCGCTAACAGGTCTTGTTTCTACCCAGGACACAAATAGCTTATGTGTATATTATCTCATGAAAACCTCTAAATAATATCACCCCAACTTTACACATGAAGAAACTAAGGGAAAGAGAAGCCTGTCTCATTGTGTAAGATCACAGAGAGGCCACGTGAGCAGCAGCATTTAAACGCAGGGGCTCCCGCACCCCCCCACCCCAGCCCCTGCCCCAGCACTCACACTGTAAAGTGGGACACCCTGCCCCCAGCCCCTCCTTGCAACAATTCTCTGCAGAGTCCTTTCTGCACCTCCTGGAAAGAACCAAAAGCACATCAACTTTCAACAAAGAGGGATGTCACCTCTTGGGGGACGTATCAAAATCTTAAGCATTGGGATGGGTGGGGAGGGAGATTTGAGAGTTTTCTGTTTCTAAAAGGTGGCAAAGATATTGAAAAACCCTTATCTAGTCTAAGCCTTCACTGTGCAGAGAAGAAAACGGAGGCCCAGAGTAGATGAGGAAAGGCCCTTATAAACCAATTTTGCTTCAGTGCAGCACCGAGCAAGCCCTGGGCACTGCTGAATGGGTGCAGGATCTGTAAGGCCCAGGAGAACAAGTGTCAGAAAAAAGAAAGAGAAAAATCATACAAGGTCCTCTCGCGACAATACCCTACAATCACGTTTCATCAAGTTATTCCATATTTGTGCATCCAAAATTAAGGTGGGCTAAATCAAGGTATAAATCAAGGTCAAACAAATCAGGAAGTTTGAACCGTAATGGAAATTCCAACCTTTACTGTGGCTTTTCCCAATTCAAGCATGTGCTCAGTGGGCACTCCCTGCACCTGGCCCAGAGTTCTCCCAGACACAGATCTTTATTAACATGTCACACATCACACACAGGCCCACCAGAAGAAAAACACCTACAGATAAGATGGAACCAATGAAACTGAAAGCGGCCAACCAGCATGTATTATTCGCAGAAAGGATGCTGCTCCCATCAGCGGTAGGTGGCGGAGAACTCGTTGCAAGTACCACGTGCATCGGGTTGGCTCCAGCACTGGCTGCCACTCTTTGTGACCGTAAGGGAGTCACGTAGCTCCACTGAGGTTAGTTTTCTCTTTTGTGCAAGGCTATGGTTGAAACTAATAATATATAAAATTTCATCATTCACATCCCCAACATCTAGTGAGGACTTCCCACGTGCCAGGCTCTGTAGAGAGGAAAAGGTAGGGTCCCAGATATATTCGTGGGTAGAAAAAGTTTATATCATAAAGATGTTCATTCTCCCCATTTTGATATATAGATTCAACACAATTCTGATTAGAATTCCTATCAGATTTTTCATGGAATGTAACAAGTTAGTTTATGGTCGATAGCCAAGAAACTCCTGAGGAATGACCAATGGGGAAGGGCATTTGTCCCACCAGATATAACTGCTAATGGAACATAGGGTTTCTTTGTGGGGTGATGAAATGTTCTAAAATTGATTGTGGTGATGGTTGTCCAGCTCTGTGAATACATTAAAAACCAATGAACTGTATATTTAAATGGCTGAACTGTATAGCATGTGAATTATATTTCAGTAAATCTGTAGGGGAAAAAAAAAAACCTATGGTCAGCACAGTATTGGCACAGGGATAGAGAGAAAAATGGAAATGTCATCAAGCCCAGAACCAGACCCACACATGCATGGTAATTTGAAATATAGCTGAGGTGCCATTCTAGGACACTAGGAAAGGACAGACCCTCCAATAGTAGTACTGGCACAACAGGTAATCCATGAGTAAGAAAAAGAAGCATAACCCAGTCAGAAAATGGACAAACTGCTCCAACAGACATCTTTGAAGAGGGAACTCAAGCAGCCAAGACGTGTCCAGTAAGATGCTCCACCTCAATGGCGATCAGGAGATAGCAAATTAAAACCACAGGAATAGACCATTTCATACCCACCAGATTGATCAAAAAAATTATTGTGGTAACATATACGTAACACAAAACTTACCTTTTTAAATGTAGAGTCCTATGGTATTAAGTACACTTACACTGTTGTGCAACCATCTCCAGAACTTTTTCACCTTCACCACCGAAGCTCTGTCCCCATGAAACACTAACTCCCCATCCCCCCGCCCCTGGCACGCCCCCATCTACTTTCTGTCTCTATGAATCTGACCACGCTAGGCACGTCACATAAGTGGAATCATATGCTATTTGTCCTTTTGTGACTGGCTTATTTCACTTAGCAGAATGTCTTCAAGGTTCGTCCATGTTGTAGCATGTATCAGAATCTCCTTCTTGTTTAATGCTGAATAATATTTCATTGTATATATATATATACCACATTTTATTTATTCATTCATTGAAGGTCAGTTGGGTTGTTCCTAGCTTTGGCTACTATGAATAACACTATTATGAACATGGGTATAAAGACAAAATGTTTTAAGTATAAAAACACCACATGGTGGGATAGGGAGGGTGGGAGGGAGACGCAAGAGGGAGGGGATATGGGAACATATGTATATGTATAACTGATTCATTTTGTTATAAAGCAGAAACTAACACACCATTGTCAAGCAATTATACTCCAATAAAGATGTAAAAAAAACAAAACAAAAAAACACCACATGTTTGCAAAGATGCAGACCAAAGGTAACTCTCCTATTTGACAAGTGGCATGTATTCTGGCATGTGGCTGGCAGGTTCACAGAAGCAAGAACTGAAGAGAACGCAAATGTCCACGGTCAGGAGAATGCGTAACTAAACTGTGGTCGTTTAACACAATGAAATACTTTAGAACAGTGAAAATGAATGACCTAGCGCTACATTGCAGGAACAAAGATGAATCTCAAAAACATGATGGGCAGATAAAGCAAGTTGTGGATTAATACAAGCAGCACCATTCCATTTATGTAAAGTTCAAAAACAGGCAACACTTAAACAATATCTTGTTTACACATATGGCAAAATTATAAAGAAAAAGTAAATTTGGATAGTGGTTACCTGGGTGGCAAAGAGGAATGCAGTTTGAAAGGGAAGCAGTGGGCTTCAGAAGTAGTAGTTATGTTCTGTCTCTTAAGCTAGATGGTAGATCCAGGGGTGCTTGTTTTGCCATTCTTTAAACTGTACATACATGTTAAACATTTAACATAAGCGTTAAAAAAGGAAGAAGGGGGACTTCCCTGGCGGTTAAGACTTCGCCTTCCAGTGCAGGGGGTGCGGGTTCCACCCTGGTCAGGGAGCTATGATCCCACATGCCTGGCAGCCAAGGAACCAAAACATAACACAGAAGCAATATTGTAACAAATTCAATAAACACTTTAAAAATGGTCCACATCAAAAAAAAAAAAAGGAAGAAGGTGGAACTTCACAAAGCTTACAGTGCATGTTTCAGCAGGTTGGCTAGTTTCAGGGCCTGGCCCCGGCCCTTCTCATCTACCAGGAGATTATGCTACTACCCCTGCCAACACCCCTCTTCTATAAGCAAAAAAGTTGATGCACAAAAAAGGCAAGCGTGTTACAGGTGCACAGGTGGCCTGTGGGTCTGACACAGGTTGAGGACAGGAGGTGTTCAATTTCTCTACTCTGAAGTAAAATGAGAAAAATATGAACAATGTATATTAAGCTTCCCATAAAACTAAAGTAAATTTAGTAAGTGCTTTACAAATATTAACTACTATTGTTATCATTTATTTTTAGGTTATGAACTGTCTTGTTTTTTGCTGTTAAAATATTCTTTTTTTTTTTTTTTTTTAATTGGCTGCACCCCACGGCTTGTAGGATCTTAGTTCCCTGACTAGGGACTGAACCCGGGCCACCGCAGTGAAAGCACTGAGTCCCAACCACTGGACTGCCAGGGAATTCCCAAACATTCTTGCTTTTATAAAACAATAGAGGGGGAGATGGCGCTTGTTTTTCCATTATTCTATCTGGGCAAAAATAAAAATTGACAAGCCTATGATTGGCCCTCCAGCTTTTTAGCACTTACCAATTTATGAAAACTAAACAATGAAGTCACCCTGGACTAAAAGACCCCTCTGGGTCCCTTCCAGTTCCAACTAGGCCCTGAAAAGCAGACCAGCAATCAAATCCATGCCACAGCTCAATAAACCTTACAACCTCAGGCAAGGGTTTTCCCTGAGCAGCTCAGTATTAGCAAACTTCTTGTTCACTTTTGCCCCAGATTCAAACTATGCAAGTACCATGGGAGGAAATCTGTTTCATATATAAGGTAGGAAAAGGGCTGCACTGGGCACTTTACAACTTATCATAGTTAGACTTCACAACAATCCTAAGAAACAAGCATTCCCATTTTCAACCTTACAGATGAGGAACCAGGCTCAGTCAGCTGCTCAAGGTCTCCTAATCTGTAAGAGGTAAACTGGAGCCAGGCTCCAGAGTCCATGCTTTTCCACTACTTTCTTCAAGGGAGAAAGAATCTGATGAAATAAGCCCTGGCACTGAGCCAGCTCTGGTGTCTGAGACTAATCTAATACAAAGATTAAAACACCAAGAATATATGTCTTCAACTTGGTAGTTCCTCCAAAAGTTAAACATAGAGTTACCATATAAACAGCAGTTCTACTCCTAGGTATATACCAAAGAGATTTGAAAATACGTGTCCACACAAAAACTAGTATGCGAACATTCATAGCAGTGTTATTCCTAAGAGCCAAAAAGTGGAAACAACGCAAGTGTCCATCACCTGAGAAATGCATAAACAAAATGTGATCTATCCATAACAATAGAATATTACTCAGCCATAAAAAGGAACAAAGTACTGACCCTACTACAACATGGGTGGACCCTGAAAACGTTATGCAAAGTGAAAGAAGCCAGGCACAAAAGGCCACATACTGTATGATTCCATTTACATGAAATGCCCCAAATATGCAACTCCTTAGAGACAGAAAGTAAATCTGTGGCTGCCCCGGGCTGCAGGAGGGGAGACTGCCAACGGGTATGGAATTTCTTTGTGAAGTGAGGAAAATGTTCTGGAATAATAATGGTTGCACAACTGTGAATATACTAAAAACCACTGAAATGTACAATTTAAATGGGTGGACTTTATCGTATGTGAACATTATCTCAATAACGCTGTTATTTGATAAAATATTTCTTGACAACTTTTTCCCTCTATACTATTGGACTGCCCCACAATTTAAGAAAAACAAAACAAAAAACCTTGCCAGGACATCTTTAGGACTGCAATATTCCTGGTTCTCCAATATCATGCCTCTAGTGCTGCTGTTTCGTGGTAAGGAATACTAGCTGGGCTGGACTAGGAAACGACTATAACTACGTTTTAAAAATCGCCAGTCGCGTTTATACTGGGGCGGGGAGAGGATGGAGGATGTCACAGCCTCATACCCTCAACTCATCTTTAACTAAACCGAGCCCTGCTTTCAACACTGTAATCCCTCTCTCTAGAAAAACACGTGAAATCCACAAGCACCCCATCCGAACACCAGAAAACTCCGTGTTAAAGGGCATTCACGTGGGGCAAATGAGCCGGGGGAGGAGACCAAGGCAGGCACAGTGTTCTCTCTTCCCGAGA